>NC_140165.1:277863999-277966514 GCF_963971535.1 Notolepis coatsorum
ACAGACAGACAGACAGACAGACAGACAGACAGACAGACAGACAGACAGACAGACAGACAGACAGACAGACAGACAGACAGACAGACAGACAGACAGACAGACAGACAGACAGACAGACAGACAGACAGACAGACAGACAGACAGACAGACAGACAGACAGACAGACAGACAGACAGACAGACAGACAGACAGACAGACAGACAGACAGACAGACAGACAGACAGACAGACAGACAGACAGACAGACAGACAGACAGACAGACAGACAGACAGACAGACAGACAGACAGACAGACAGACAGACAGACAGACAGACAGACAGACAGACAGACAGACAGAGATAGATAGATAGATAGATAGATAGATAGATAGATAGATAGATAGATAGATAGATAGATAGATAGATAGATAGATAGATAGATAGATAGATAGATAGATAGATAGATAGATAGATAGATAGATAGATAGATAGATAGATAGATAGATAGATAGATAGATAGATAAATAGATCGATCGATCACACAACACACATCCTTAAAACGTAACGGCCCAATCATCCCACAGTCTGATTAACTATACGTTTTCGGTCAACAACAATCGGCGCCGCCACATTAGCCGTGCGAAAATGCCAGATGCTCTGCGTTCAAATTGAGCCCAGGGGACATTTGTTTTGACTATAAGCCCACACCGGTTTAGCAGGTTTTGGGGGGGCGGGGGGCGGGGCGAGGGGAAGATGGATGGTAGATCGTGCTCTTATCCGTCTTATTGTAGCCACAAACGATCAGCCTGTCAGTCACACGGTGTGCAGGTGTACAGCATGTAGAAGGTTTTCCACCACAGGTGATTCGGCAGCAGGGTCTGAGCAATCTGATTGGTTAAAGGGGCCATGCTCGACAATTCCCCAGAAAGCACGGGATGACGTGCGTTCTAAATTGGGATTGGTCGCTATTCGCTAATAAGCGTGGCAACCACGGAGGGATGGTACTGGAAGATGGATGGTAGAACGTGCTCTTATCCATCTTATTGTTCGTCACAAACGAGCGGCCTGTCAGCCACACAATGTGTGGGTGTGCACTGCAGTGTGTATATGGCTTTCCACCACAGGTGGTGGTGGGGCAGGACTGATAAAATCGAATTGGTTAAAGACGAGCTCCAGCCACGCGTGCGTCCTGAATCGGGATTGGTCGCTCCGATAACGAGCACGGCAAACGAGGGAGGTCCTTAGCCATCTCTCTCTTCCTTGTCTCCCGTTTCTCCTCTCCTCTCCTCTCCTCTCCTCTCCTCTCCTCTCCTCTCCTCTCCTCTCCTCTCCTCTCCTCTCCTCTCCTCTCCTCTCCTCTCTCCTCAGCTCCCCTCCTCTCTCCTCCTCTCCTCTCTCCTCCTCACCTTTCATCTCCTCTCCTCTCCCCTCCTCTCTTCTCGGCTCCCCTCCTCTCTCCTCCTCCCCCACTCCTCTCTCCTCCTCTCCTCTCCCCTCCTCTCCCACCCTCTCCTCTCCTCTCTCCTCCTCTCTCCTCAGCTCCTATCCTCTCTCCTCCTCTCCTCTCTCATCCTCACCTTTCATCTCCTCTCCTCTCCCCTCCTCTCTCCTCGGCTCCCCTCCTCTCTCCTCCTCCCCCTCTCCTCTCTCCTCCTCTCCCCTCCTCTCCCACCCTCTCCTCTCCTCTCCTCTCCTCTCTCCTCGGCTCCCTTCCTCTCCTCTCCTCTCCTCTCCTCTCCTCTCCTCTCCTCTCCTCTCCTCTCCTCTCCTCTCCTCTCCTCTCCTCTCCTCTCCCCTCCTCTCCTCTCCTCTCCCCTCCTCTCTCCTCGGCTCCCTTCCTCTCCTCTCCTCTCCTCTCCCCTCCTCTCCCCTCCTCTCCCCTCCTCTCCCCTCCTCTCTTCTCATCTCATCTCCTCTCCCCTCCTCTCTCCTCGGCTCCTCTCCCCTCCTTTCTCCTCCTCTCCCCTCGGCTCCCCTCCTCTCTCCTCCTCCCTCACTCATTTCTCCTCCTCTCCCCTCCTCTCCCACCCTCTGCTCTCCTCTCCTCTCTCCTCCTCTCTCCTCAGCTCCCCTCCTCTCTCCTCCTCTCCTCTCTCCTCCTCACCTTTCATCTCCTCTCCTCTCCCCTCCTCGGCTCCCCTCCTCTCTCCTCCTCCCCCACTACTCTCTCCTCCTCTCCCCTCCCCTCCTCTCCCCTCCTCTCCTCTCCTCTCCTCTCCCCTTGGCTCCCCTCCTGTCCCATCCTCTCGTCTCCTCTCCTCTCATCTCCCCTCCTCTCCCCTCCTCTCCAATCCTCTCCAATCCTCTCTTCTCATCTCATCTCATCTCCTCTCCCCTCCTCTCTCCTTGGCTCCCCTCCTCTCTTCTCCCCTCCTTTCTCCTCGGCTCCCCTCCTCTCCTCTCCCCTCCTTTCTCCTCCTCTCCCCTCGCCCCCCCCCCTCTCTCCTCTCCTCTCTCCTCGGCTCCCCTCCTCTCTCCTCTCCACTCCTCATTCCATACTACACATATCACTGACTCCATACTACACATAGCATTCACTCCATACTACACATATCACTGACTCCATACTACACATATCACTGACTCCATACTACACATATCATTCACTCCATACTACACATATCACTGACTCCATACTACACATATCACTGACTCCATACTACACATATCACTGACTCCATACTACACATATCATTCACTCCATACTACACATATCACTGACTCCATACTACACATATCACTGACTCCATACTACACATATCACTGACTCCATACTACACATAGCATTCACTCCATACTACACATATCATTCACTCCATACTACACATAGCATTCACTCCATACTACACATATCATTCACTCCATACTACACATAGCATTCACTCCATACTACTGTAGGAGCCGCATTTAAGTTTATTTAGTTTTGATTCATTCTGAACCTTTACTAATACATGTTTCTATTTCAGTGAGTGGTGCGCTATGCTCAGGTGAAGGGGGCGGGGCTAAAGCTATAAGCCACAGGTGCGGTGTGTGACGGCAGGGCAGCAGGCAGCAGCAATACCATCATTGACACGCAGACTCAGCCTTATGTTCAAGGCAGATTATTAGAATCGCCTGTTTATTTCTATGTTTAATATTGTTTTCATATTTTGTTTTTGGCTGGACAATAAATGAGCAACCAAAACGTCCAGTGGTTTTTTGTACTGTGAGTCTGATACTGCTCCCCAGCTCTACATGTGGTCAAGAAAAGGAACCTTCAAATTCTAGTTACAAGACAGACTTTTTTTTGGATTTTGGTCACTACACTACACTTATCATTCACTCCATACTACACACATCATTCACTCCATACTACACATATCATTCACTCCATCCTACACATTCACACAGTACCAATACAATGTCATTGCTAAAAGTAATTAAAAGTGCAGGTCAGTATAGAACATAGGCAGAAAACATGCAAAATATATCAATATATAATATATCAACATGAATACAACATATATATGAATATAGAGATATGATTATTGCACAGATATGGTATGTATGGGTAGTGAGTCCATGCTGTGCCTCCTAAAGTCAATGATGATTTCCTTGGTTTTTGATGTGTTAAGAACTAGGTTGTCTGCACACCATACTGTCAGCCGCTGTATATCATGAGATGAGTCCGACTACGGCGGTGTCATCGGCAAATTTGATAACAGTGTTAGAGGGGTGGAATGGAGTGCAGTACTGGGTGTCTCTCTGTCTCGTCTTTTGTGTGTACACAACACAATCTCGCTAGCTGCAGGTATGGTAAGTAAGTAAGGTATTTCAATAACTATAATTTAAAAATAATTAATAGGTGTCACGATCCAGGAAAAAACATCATTCTATCTATGTGTGTGTTTCAAGTCCCATGCTGCGGGTGGTGTCGGCATTCGTGCCTTCATCATACAGTGGCAGGAGTTGGCCGGGCTTGACGTGCCGGGACGGCTTGTACTCAACCTATTGCTATGAAATGTCTGGCCCCATGTGGCGTGGGGCTGTAACCCTTTGCCTGGAAGACATAAGCGTGGGAAGGGGACTAACAGACCAACTCCACCGACTGCTTGGGCCAATCACCCACCCAGCCGTAATAAATGATTGCAGAATCCGAAACCAGAGCAAAGCAATCTCACCTGAATCAAGCATGCCACCCTACCAGTAGGAGACGAATGAGTTCCTTGGGCCAAACCCTGAGGGAAGCCCAAGGGAGGAAAGGCCTGCTGCAGTTCAAGTCCAAGACCAGAATAGGATGCTGGAATGTGAGAACTCTTCATCAAGCAGGAAAACTAGCACAACTAGCAAAGGAGATGAGAAGATACAATGGCAGTGTAATGGGAGTTAGTGAGTGTAGATGGAACACCTTTGGGGAAGTTACTACAGCCACAGGAGAGAGGTTTCTGTATTCAGGGAGGGAGAACAAAGAGGATCCACATATGCAAGGTGTGGGCCTAATTCTATCTAAAGATGCTGCAAGAAGCCTCCTTGATTGGGAACCAGTTTCTGAACGGATAATCACTGCCAGGTTTTTATCCAAGGGTCGAAACATCACCATCATTCAGTGCTATGCACCGACAAACTCGGCTGAAACTGAAGAAAAGGAGAAGTTTTACCAACAACTGCAAGCGAAAGTACAGAAGACCCCAAGGAGAGACATCCAGATAATCATGGGAGATATGAATGCCAAGGTTGGAAGGGACAACAGACACTGGAAGAACACCATGGGAACAGAAGGTCTCAGAGAAATGAACGAGAATGGAACCCTCCTTGCGGACTTCTGCACTTTTAATGAACTAATCATCGGAGGGACTTTATTCCCACACAAGCCCACACACAAAGCTACGTGGATCTCTCCCGATCTAAAGACAGAGAACCAGATCGACCATATAGCAATAACAAGAAAATGGAGAAAACTACTCTTAGATGTTAGGGTAAAGAGGGGAGCAGACATTGACTCTGACCATCACCTGCTGATAGGAGAGTTTAGACTCAAACTAGCTGTAAGGAAAAGGGAGGAAAATAGAGCACAGAGAAAATTCAACATCAGAAAACTAAGGGATCACCAGGTTAGACAGGAAGCAGGGCTTACACTTAAAAACAGATTTCAAGTACTAGCAGAAACAGGAGATGTTGAGGAACAGTGGGGAAGCTGCAAGAAGGCCCTCATTGACACTTGTGAACAGGTTTTGGGCTATAGGAACGGTGAAAGAAAAGACTGGATTGCAGATGACACCTGGCAAGACATAGAGGAAAGGAAAAACCTTAAAAACAAGTGCAATAGGGAACCAGATATGACAAAGAAAGAAAAGTGTAGGCAAGAATACCAACAAAAGAGCAGGGTAGTGAAGAAGAAGACGAGAAGGGACAAGAGAAGATATGTTGACAACCTAGCATGTGAGGCAGAAATAGCAGCCGGACAGAGGAACATAAAAGATCTTTACAGAATCACAAGACAACTAGCGGGGAAGAACAGAACCATTAGCCGACCAGTGAAGAATAAACAGGGACAACTCATCACACAGGAAGCCCAACAGCTGGACCGCTGGAGCGAACACTTCCAGGAACTCCTAAATAGACCTCCCCCAGAAATAACACCAGAGATCAGCAGTGTACCATCAGAAGCCTTGAAGATCAACTGTGGGAGGATATCTAAGGATGAAATAACCAGAGCCATCAAAAAGATGAAGGCTGGGAAAGCACCAGGAGTTGACAACATACCCCCTGATATTCTGAAAGCTGATCCCAAAGCGACCACAGAGGTTCTATACCACCTCCTCAACAAGATCTGGGATACAGAGGTAATCCCAATAGAATGGAAAACGGGCTTAATGGTCACCATTCCAAAAAGAGGAAACCTCAGTGAATGCAACAACTGGAGAGGCATAATGCTCCTGTCCGTCCCTAGCAAAGTTCTTTGTAGGATTATCTTAGATAGGATACAAGCAGCCTTAGACGGACAGTTGAGGAAAGAGCAAGCAGGTTTTAGGAAGGATAAGTCATGCACAGACCATATTGCTACTTTAAGAATTATTATCGAGCAGTGTGTTGAGTGGCAAAACTCCCTGTGCATGAATTTTGTAGACTTTGAAAAAGCCTTTGACAGCCTAGATAGGGAAGTGCTTTGGAAACTCCTAGGTCACTATGGCCTACCCTCTAAGATCATCAACCTAATAAAGAACATGTACCAGGATTTCAATGGCCGGGTGATCTGCAAGGGCAAACTGTCAGACATCTTTGCCATCACAACAGGGGTGCGGCAGGGTTGTCTTCTTTCTCCTTTGATTTCCCTCATTGCCATTGACTGGATCATGAGAAGAACAACTGAAAATCAACGGACAGGAATCCAGTGGACCTTGTTTACCCAGCTCGAGGACCTGGATTTCGCAGACGACCTTGCGCTAGTCTCTGAAAACCACACACACATGCAACAGAAGACAGTTACAGACTAACAGTGACCAGCTTGGACTCAAGATCAACACCGGAAAAACCAAGACGATGAGGTTAAATCTACAAACACATGATCCAATCACACTGAGGGGAGAGGCCATAGAGGACGTGGAGCACTTCACCTACCTAGGGAGTAACATCAGCAGGGATGGAGGAGCAGACAGGGACATAGAGGCATGCATCAGCAAAGCTGGTAGCAGATACTCAGGCCAATCTGGTTGTCCAAGCAACTCTCCAACAACACCAAGCTACGGATCTTCAATACCAATGTGAAGACTGTCCTGCTCTACGGCTCTGAGACGTGGAAGACTACTGAGGGCCTCACAAGCAAGATCCAGGTGTTTGTCAACAAATGCCTGCACTACATCCTCAAGCTGTGGTGGCCCATCAAAACCACAAATGAAGAGCTGTGGAGGATAACCAACCAGGACAGCATAGCTACCACCATCAAAAGGAGAAAGTGGAACTGGATAGGGCATACCCTTAGGAATGACTCCAACAACATCACTAGACAGGCCTTGGACTACAACCCGCAGGGGAAGAGGAAAGCCGGTAGGCCGAGAAACACCTGGAGACGTTCCACACTCCAAGACCTAAAGAACATCGGAGTGAGCTGGAAAGAAGCAAAGGCCCTGGCCCAGAAGAGAGTGAGATGGAGAGCTCTGGTGGATGCCATATGCCCCCCGACGGGGTAAAGAGGATTAAGTCAAGTGTGTTTCAAGTTTCAAGTTTCTTTAATAGTTGTCATACAGAAGTACAGAATACTTTTATACAAAATGCTTCTTTCTGTTACGCTCCAGAGACTGTGCTAGACAAAAGATAAGTATGAAATAAAATAGTATAGCATGTAAAAATAGAAGTAGAAATAGAAGTACAAATAGAAGTCACGTACGTAGACACAGTGTTCAGTATATACATATGTACAATGTTCGATGCAGAATAGAAGTAACTGAGTTACCATACAATATACTATGCAATATACTAATATACAATACTATATAGTGCAAAGCAGAAATGGGATGAGGTACACTTTAGGTATAATTTACAGTAAGGTGTACTGAGGTATGGGTTGTAGTGCAAATCCTTTACGTTTAGGTGTTCTAAAGTGTGGAGAGTGGGTGCTGCATTGTGTTGTTTGTTTAAAGTGAGTGTGTGTGTGTGGATGTGTGTGTTGTGAGTGCATTTGATGGTTGTTGCATAGTGTTATTGTTCGTTGAGCAACCTTTTCTTTCGCTTTACTGAGAAATGTGTGGTTATATAATACGTCTGCTGTTCGCGTCAATCCTATGTGTGTCTCTTGCATTATTTACTTTTCTGTGTGTTTTACTTATTTACTTTTGTGTACGTGACTTTTGTGTGTACGTGGCTCAATTGTGAAATGTGTGAGGGGCTGTGTTTTAGCTGTTGTGAGTGTCAACATGTGTCAAGACAGTTTCTTTGGTTAGATGCATATCATTCATATAGTATTCCACCACACAGGCAACAGGTTTAACCGCAGCTTTGTCAACAAAAAAAACTAAGATTACACGAGTATGAAGTGAATAATCAGGAAGTCTTCCATCGCAGGTCGAGAGAGATCATCAACTAACTGTCAAAACGTGATTCACATTTTTGCAAGAATCGTGCAGCCCTACTACACGTAGCAGAGTGCTACATGTAGCAGAGTGCAACACGTAGCAGAGTGCAACACGTAGCAGAGTGTAACACGTAGCAGCCAAATCCATACAAAGACTAATCCTAACCTTTGAGCTAAACCCATTTTCCCCTCAACAATATGTCAGAATGAAGGAAGATGAACAAGTAAAGAAAACGAATGAAAATCTCACACACACACACACACACACACACACACACACACACACACACACACACACACACACACACACACACACACACACACACACACACACACACACACACACACACACACACACACACACACACACACACACACACACACACACACACACACACACACAAATCCCAGTAATTTTCCCTCTGCCCATGTCCATCTATAGGAAAGAGAGCATGCTCATTTAATTTGCATACAGTATGTTCCTTCCTTCCTCTCTTTGCTATGTTCCATCGTTCCCCCTGGAGGAGTGGTTTTGAATAGAATTTTTTTTATGATTGCTTCCTTGAAAAAAAAGAAAGAAAGAAAGAAAGAAAGAAAGAAAGAAAGAAAGAAAGAAAGAAAGAAAGAAAGAAAGAAAGAAAGAAAGAAAGAAAGAAAGAAAGAAAGAAAGAAAGAAAGAAAGAAAGAAAGAAAGAAAGAAAGAAAGAAAGAAAGAAAGAAAGAAAGAAAGAAAGAAAGAAAGAAAGAAAGAAAGAAAGAAAGAAAGAAAGAAAGAAAGAAAGAAAGAAGAAAGAAAGAAAGAAAGAAAGAAAGAAAGAAAGAAAGAAAGAAAGAAAGAAAGAAAGAAAGAAAGAAAGAAAATGTTTTTCTTTTCATGGAGTAGCCCCCGGTAATGATATCACCTCTGCGTCTTGCAGCAGAAAGGTCTTTTTAGATCTAAATGATTCCAGGCTTCCTTCCTCCCTCCTCTTCTTACCTTGGTGTACTTTAAGTGGTTTGGAAACTTGCTCACGGAACTCGTTCAGGAAATCACTCCAGTCCTATGATCGGGGCATTCATTTTTGACTGTGCGCCGGCTTTCACCAATTCACAGACCAATTCATCTCCACAGACCACCTGCGTGAGTACGTAATGGAGTGAATACGTCACGCCGGATGTCTCGGGGTGACGGCCAAGATTGCAGTGACTGTTCTACCCCCACATTGGTTATGTGCACCATTGAAGTCATGGATCAGCTTGATACCGTCTTCTGTCCGACCTACAACGTCTAAACCATGCCTGTTCTAGTTCATTGCTGGGTTAAGTGCTTTTATTCTATTCACATAATATGCTTAGTACATGTATCTATTCTATTCACATAATATGCTTACTACATGTATCTATCGCTATGTCCGCCCATCACAAACACGCAAACTGTCTAACACCTGTCCCCGTCTCCCCGTCTCCCTGTGAGTGGATGTCTCGTGGTGATGACCGGAGTGGTGGACGTCCCGTGATGATGGCCGGGAGGATGCAATACTCTCTATGCCACCCCCATACCTCATGGATCCTCATGGATCTGTCATCAGCTCTATTTTCAATCTTTCAAAATGTTGTTAAGTACCCCAGTTGCTATTGCATGTACTTATTTGTGTTTCATTACACGTATATGTACATACTTACCAACTGTTTTGCCTGTTTTATAGCAACACTACTATCACCGACATCTAAAGGCCCTCCCATAGTCGAGCAGACTGTACACAGAGCAGACTCCGCGGAGGTCCGCGCGGACTCTTTGAGCTTTTGATCTCAGCGGACGTCCGCGCGTCAGAAAATAGGAGCTTCGCACTTTGCACTCTGCTGTGGGTCTGCTTTGACTCCCTTTGAGTCCGCGCGGACCTCCGCGGAGTTGCTCTGTGTACAGTCTGCTCGACTATGGGAGGGCCTTAAGAAGGGAGATCCCCCCTTGAATGGCCCTTCTAAGGTTTCTCCCCTCCACATTGCCTGTGGTGCTTTTTTCCTATTGATTTTAGTGAGTTTTTCCTTACCTTCGCGTGGGGTATGTCTGGGAGTGTTGCATACATTTATTTATTTAAAGATTTATTTTGGATTTCATGGTGTTTTTGTTTTGTTCTTGATTTATTGTGATGTTTCTTCTTGAATTGTTTAAAGAAGATGTGTACGGCCCATGGGGACATTAACGTGTGTTGTCGGGCCTTACAAATCAATTTGATTTGATTTTGATTAATGACAGCACTTGACGATATTTCAGAATGCCGCGTCCAATTGCCTCATCTACGAGGGAAAAGCCAGTGGGGGATAATGAATTACATTTCATTGAGGTTCCATTGTCTTCTCCGAGATCTGTGCGGTGGATGTAGCCCCTCCCAACTTAGGCATGTATAGGGTAGAATAGAGCTCTCCTGTTTTATTTTCGTCTCATAAAACAGAGATTCTCTAAGATATTCTACTTTATCCTAAATTGGCCGGACGTTTTCATGTCATGACCCCAGAAATGGGTAACGTGACCCCAAAGCTACCCTTTGGTCGCCAATAGTATGATGATGTGACCCTGGTGGGTCTCATCTCCAGGGAGGACAAGTCGGCCTACAGGAGGGAGATCGAGAGGCTGCAGAGCTGGTGCAACTGCAACAACCTGGAGCTCAATGCTCTAAAGACAGTGGAGATGGAAGTGGACTTCCGGAGGAAAGCAGCCCCGCCCCATCATACTGGGAGGCACCCAGGTGGCCTCCGTGGAGTCATGCCGCTTTTTAGGCATGACCATCTCCCAGGATTTGAAGTGGGAGCAAAACATCATGGGCCTGCTTAAAAAGGCCCAAAAAAGGTTGTTCTTCCTCCGGCAGTTGGAGAAATTTAAACTGCCGAGGACCATGATGGCCCAATTTCACACGGCCATCATCGAATCAATTCTCACCGACTCCATCATCTCCTGGTTCCCCCTGGTTTCCCAGAATGAGCAGTGAACTTCCTCGCTTGAAAAGACTGGAAGACGCACTGAGACAGAGAGACAGCATTGCTACAGGACTAACGTTAGTTGACTTTAACACTACATGGCATTGAATAACTAAGCAGAGAGTGAGGGAGAGAGAAAGACGGTGTGTGTGTGTGTGTGTGTGTGTGTGTGTGTGAGAGAGAGAGAGAGAGAGAGAGAGAGAGAGAGAGAGAGAGAGAGAGAGAGAGAGAGAGAGAGAGTGACAGAAGTTGTAGGAAGGCGTGATGAAAGGAGACAGGAAGCCCAAAATTTTGGCCCCAGAATCTCTTGGTTGTGAGAGCATTCGGGGTATGACCAATCAAAATTCACTGTCCAATCAAATTACCCATCACGCCCCCCCCCATACACACACACACACACACACACACACACACACACACACACACACACACACACACACACACACACACACACACACACACACACACACACACACACACACACACACACACACACACACACACACACACACACACATTGTGCTGCCACTCTCCATGCCTCCGCTGTGCGCCTTCCTCCTGACCAATCAGATCAGATCAGTCCAGTTTGTTGACGGTTCAGGGTGACCTTCCCCTCGACCTTGAGACAGATTACTCTGAGACCGGCAGACAGCAGCTGTGATGTGCACAGACACACGCACACACACACTTAGACACACGTGCATGCACTCTTCAGAGTGCAGAATACGTGCCAACTCAAGGTTAGGCACACGTAGTACACACACTGAGAGGAGGGAGATGAGCATGTTCAGGGTGATTCGGCACACATTCTATAAATACTCTGCAGACCTAAACACACACACTCAGACACACACACACACACACACACACACACACACACACACACACACACACACACACACACACGCACGCACGCACGCACACACACACACACACACACACACACACACTCAGACACATGCACACACTCTCTCTCACACACACACACACACACACACACACACACACACACACACACACACACACACACACACACACACACACACACACACACACACACACACACACACACACACACACACTGAGACACACACACACACACACACACACACACACACACTGAGACACACACACACACACACACACTCATACACACACACACATTTTGTGCACATTTTGTTCTAACTTAGCTCTAAGGAGATGGGACGCAAACGGCTGTGTGTTCGGAGCAAGCCATGTCTAGAGCCACTTGTTTGCTGTGTCTGTTTGCTCAGTGGGCTGCCTGGTGTGTTTGTGCGTGTGACATTGATGAGGACAGGTGGAGATGACAACAGGACCATCACCAGGACCATATACCAGAGCCAGTATAGCCCATATTTTGTGCTGATATTCAAGGTAAATTAAATGTGCATGCCTCCCCAATGTACAAGGATACATTACTGCCTATCATTAAAGAACAATTTCCCTTTCCAATTTTATTTTATCTAAAACTAAAACACATTCACATTCCAACACATTCGGGCCATTCAATTTCTCCATCTAGCTATACGTTGATTGTAGAGCTAAATCTATATTTTATATTATAGCTATGGATACAATACCATGGTCATTTGACAGTAACTATCTTCCGTTGAAGATGCAAAAAAGAATAAATTTTTTCATGAATACGGTCACGCGTTATTCCGTGGTGAATATGAGTATAATTTCGTAATGATCCGGGCTAATTCCTGGGAGGCTGGCTATAGGGTGCAACGTGAATTCTACTTAAACCATTGGCGTTTCGTCCCTGGACACGCTAGTATTTTCAAATCAAATGCATATGATAGGTATTATGTTTCATCATGAATGCATGAAAGGGGGGGGGGGGGGGGCGTTTCTGATTAATTGATTGCCAATAACGGCATTCGTTATTACCACAACACACGCCGATCAGGGGGATGGGTATGAAAACCATGCACGATCAAGCTGAAATTGACATCAGATTGTCCTTACCTGTGTTCGGTGGTATTCCAAAAATAATATTCCACTTATTTGATCGCCTTCTCGTCCATCCTATGCCCAACTGGTCCAGGACATAACCCACCACAACATATGGATCGGGGGTCCCGAAAACGATTCAATGCGATCGAGTGAAGCCCTAGGTTTCCCATTACTAGAAAAGTACACCCGGAGCGGTTTAAACGTAGCACCCGTTCTGGAACAGTGTTTACTGCACTCTCAATACTGCCTACTAGCAGGATCTGGCCGGTACTGCACCTTCGGAGTCCCAGTATGCCTTTTAACGGCAACATACAGGCCCCTGACATTGAATAGGATATTAAAATTGAAAAAAAGGGAAAACAATCAAATAACGTATATACGTTTTTGGCCGCTAACCGTTGGTGCCCAATAACGTATATATACGTGAATGGCCCTGAAAGTGTTTTAAGGTTAAGTACGAAAAAAAATTTATGATACAAAATAAAAGTGCACTAAAGAAGTGCACAACGCATATAAAATAAAAGTCTCACCTCTAACCAGAATGTCCTTTCAGGTGGACAATACTGGCCCGTATATACTGTAACTTTTTATTTTATTAAATCCAATCCAGTTTTAATGGGTTTTGCATGGAATGTATGCCACACAGCGACAGCGGAAACTGAAAAGGTTACACTTCGGTCACATTGATAGCATTTTGTGTTTTAGGCTATCCATCACATATCAATTACAAATCATTGGTTATGATTTCGATTTGAGAGAACGCGCATTCTCATTCTAGTGCCAACGTACTCTGAGAGAGAGAAATGGAGTAACACTAAGCGAAACAACCGCAAATAATCGTTATTTCCACTCACTGTGCAAGAAAAGACTTAACAGTGTCGGGATGAATAGAACGGCGAGATTACTAACTGAGATTACCCTGTATTTCTGTAGTCAACAGTAGGTATAAAGCATTGTGTTGTGATCAGTGGTTGTGGTGATGAAATACCGTTGTGTGGTTGTCTGGAAGATGGTCTCTGTGGGATATTTGTTTTTTATTGTGGCCATGTTGAGAAGAGAGAGGGGGAGGGGCAGCGAAGCTTCACTAGATCAGCTGGAGAGATGAGAGTATAGAGGAATGTCTGGCTACTGTACCCCCCCCCCCCCCCCCCCTGAGTTTTTATGATGACAAAAAAAGAAGAGAAGAAAAACTGCACCGGTGGTAACCACAGAAACAGTTAATTATGACACATACTTTATTCATCAAGAAACCGGCTTTTATTCATCAAAACCTTTATTCATCAAAACATTGTTGCCTATATTTATGTCTTTCTACTATTACCCTGCTCCTGCCCCATGCTGCTATTTACCCAAGGGGATCAATAAAGGAATATCTTATCTCAAAACCTGTCTGTGTTTAATTGGGACGCTGCTTTTAAATAAAATGTATGGTATGCGTGCGGCTGGCAGTACCTGAAAACAAGCGCACAGGTACGTGCTTCAGCAAGTCACGCCTGGGGAAAATAAATCGCTAAAAGATAAACATGAAAGGCGTTGTGTCAGGAAAAGAACCGTTGCGGACTTTGTAATTCAAAATGTTTTCAGACGTTATCTCTCGTAATGCGGCTAAAGCCAACACCATTATCTTTCGCTTCTGCTGAATATCACCGGCCTAAATGAGAAGCGATGTGTGCATACAGATTATGGGATGGATGTAAATTGCATCATGGGGGCCCCGGAGGGAGCCGCCGGTATATAAACAAACCGTGTTTAAACCTACATCATGCAAAACAACCATTACGAGGCCAGTAGTTCATATCATCATTAATCTACAGCCAGGCTGCCTCATACATTATTCCCCCTTCTTTAAACAAGGGTACACGTTTAAAACACATGTACTAGACAGGGTCCTTTCTAAGATAGGTGAGGTTAATGAGGGCAGAGGAGTTATTCGTGTTTTTTAGGAGACCCTTGTGGGTTTTTCCTGGGCTGCATGCACACCTTCATGTACACATACACACACAAGTGTGCCCATGTGCACACACGCGCACACGTGTGCACACACACAACCATGTTTTCAAGCATTGTGTGGACATTCCATTGACTTAAATTCAATTTCTAACTCCTTATAACCACAACCACAACCATAACCATTCTAAGCTTACTCTCAGAAAGGAGAAAAATGCTTTCTGATTAAAATGCACCATCGAATTAAATACGGTTTAGAGCGGCGTGAATTTTAACCACCCCATCCAGAATGACTGAGTACAGTCGTTGGTCTTCTGCGTGGGACGCAGCAAGTGTTTTATTCAGTTCATAGTGGCAGGCCTCAATCTTGGCCAGTCTTAGAGCCAAAATCTGATTGCCATCCAAAAGCTTCTTATAGCTAATCCAGCCACATACCGCAATTGCTCCAAATACGAGTAGCATGAATGTGATAATCCAGATGTCCTCAGCGTCCTCAATTTCGAGGGGGAAAATGCATGAACTACGCCACACACCCCAAGAGTCAATGTTGAAGCCCGATTGGAATGTCCCGAGTGGGCAGAGAGGATCAGCCTCATTCTGCTTTCTTGACGAAAATATGCGATCCACAACTGAAAGTGACCAGCTGATTAGATTCATATTCATTCATTCATTCATTCATTCATTCATTCATTCATTCATTCATTCATTCATTCATTCATTCATTCATTCATTCATTCATTCATTCATTCATTCATTCATTCATTCATTCATTCATTCAGGTTTGAGTGGAGTCTGAGTAGAGTAGAGTCCGACAATGCCACGAAGCACAGAGCGCAGATAGCAGATAGAAGAGAGGGAGATGAGCAGATGAGGAATGCGACTGGCCTCGAGGAGAGGCAGGAAGGAAGTCCTCCTAACAGTGAAACACACAGTAGCCAGGTTCCTTCTCTCGTCATCTGTGGCAATGGTTTTGGCATCGTATGACGTTGTCGTGGAATATATTATCATGTTCTTATAGATCTGTGTTGAGATATCATGTTATACAGCTTGACTTTCAGTGTGACCAGGTTGACTGGTTAATGTGTGTATGTCTCTTTAAGAAGACTCCAATGGACTGACATCTCGCCAGTCATAACAAAGTTGTTGTTGCTTCCAGTGACTGAGAACCATTTTTGTTTACCTTCGTCATCATATCTGATATATTATGTTGCGTCTGACAACTGTGTATTTAACATATGTCTGAACAGCGCTCTAGGTCAGTCTATGGCCAGACGCTAGTATGTTAACATATTGTCTCTGACTATAAACTGTCCTTTCATTTGTGGCCACGGTGAAATAAACTTTCTTATTATTATTAATAATGACTCAGAATGATTTGTAAACGGCTCATCGTTTAGTCCTTTAATATTTCCCATTACAGATGGCGACGAGTGAAATTATGGGATATTTCTTTTAACTAGTTTATTAGATTTTAAAGCGATGGGTGTTGAGGTGGCCACGGGACGGACTCTGCAGACAGGGTGAATCTTGGGTTTCCAGGGAAGCGCTGCCCTGTCTCAAACTCCTCCGCGCACTGGGGGGGGGAGAGGACAGTCTGCGCTGTCCGTTTGGCTGTCACCTCCGGCTTGAACCTTGGGAACGCGTGGGGAACATTCGGTGAGCTGTTGGCATTCTGTTTAAAGCGGTTTTGTTTTGCATCTATAAAGTAGTTATGTTACGATTAGATTAGGGTGTCTAGATTGACCAGACAGCGAATGACACAGAGTGGTGATTGCCGACGAGCAATCCAGGGGAGAAATAATATCCCTTGCCTCAATCCTCCGGGAAAATCAAGGAGAAGGGGGATGCCTGTCTACTGACTGTCTTGTCAACTCTGGCAGGTAAACCCATGTGGATGCGTGTGGGAGTTTGAAGTTATGTTGGGGTTCTGGGTCTAGATGGTGTCTAACACTAGAACATAGTATTGTTGGAGTTGTTGAGTCTCTGGGTCCAGGTGGGGACGAACACTAAAACATGATGTTGTTTTTCTTTTTGTGTGTTACCCTCTTGTTTTCCTCTGAACACTTGGAATTAAAAGGTACGTTCCAATAATTAGGCGAGCATTACATTTGTATCCGAAATAATAGGCGTGAGCAAAGGGTACTGTGGGTATGGTGGGAATTACTTTAGTTCATGCAATAGTCCCGATATTTAGGCGTGGGTTATCTTTTAGGCACTGATTCTGTTTTTTTTTGGTTGTTTTTCTTTCACAAGGAGGCGGGAAGTGAGGCCGTGTGTGGGGAATACCAAGAGATAGGAGACAGGTGCTGTGTTGTATGATTAGTTTCTACCACCTATCTGGTCAAACTGCAGTTTTTCTGAAAAGAAATAGGATAGGGGCGTTGTTAGTACGCTGTTCACAGAGCTTTTTTCCCCAAGTGATTAGAGGAAACTATTTTTTGTTTACCACATATTTTATTTTAGTTTTGTTTTGTTTTTTGTCTGTTAAGAAAAAAGAAGCGTGTTAAAGAATGGAGGATGTGGACAATTTAGAGGAGCAGGGAGCAGCCTGTATGTGGAAGGGGGGAGTGAGGGAAGAATCTGACACTTTGTTTTCTTTCTCTTCCCCCACGGCGGTGTGCCCGGGGATTGCAGTGGACTCCGGGCTCTGTGCCTTTCCGTGTGCGTCACCGGCTGTCCCGCCACGTCAACGGCCTCGCCGACGACCATCAACTCCGGAGCGAGGAGATAGGCCTCATATACCACCACCACCCGCAACGGTCTGGCCTGTGTCAACGGCCACACACAGGGCTGGATCAATAACAGCAGATGAAATGGCCAGGCAATTAGGGAAGCTGAGTCTGCATGCTAAAGAGCTGATGGAGCGGTCGCAATTGTCGCTGATAAAAACGGTCGGACAATCACAGTTAGCCCTGGTGAGAACTGTCTCACAGCTTGCAAAGGACTACTCAGTTGGGCAGAGAATCCCGAGGAGCATCCCGAGTAAGACGCAGCGCAAACCTGCTGGTGTTTGTTTTGTATGCGGCCAGGACGGTCATTGGTATAAGGACTGTGCCTATAGAGAAGAATTTGAGGGGAAAAAGGCGCAATGGCGGGCAGAGTTGCAAGGCGGGATGGAGCCCTCAGCGCATTGACTAGACACACTGCGGGGAGGCATCGACCAGGAGGACATGATGTAGCAGGCAGAGTATATGACACACACATGTTTACATGCAGGCACGTTATGACAGGGGATAAACAATTCTGGTTGAAATATTCTCATTATTCTGGTTGAACAATTCTCATTAGATATTTCCATTGAAAAAACCCTATCAGATTTATTTAGAACAGGCTTGATCCATGCATGTTCCTAGTCGAGACCGGCTAAGTGGCATTATTTTTATAGCGCAGGGTTTGCTATCACCTCTCCCCAATACAGAAGAGGGGGAGGGGTGCCGCTATTTTATCTGCATAGTTTGTATGTGTTGACATTGGCATGGGTGAATTTTAGGGATGTCCGATATTATCGGCCGACAGATATTATCGGCCGATATCGGCAGTAAAATGTGATATCGGAAAATATCGGTATCGGTAAAAAAAAAAAAAAAAAAAAAAATTTTTTTTACATTTATTTAGCCTTTATTTACCCAGGCAAGCAAGTAAGAACCAATTCTTATTTTATTTATTGTCAAAAGTATGCATGTTGGTTTAATTCAACAACAAGAGATATGTAATGTTAATTTTTACTTTTTTAATTATCATATTTTGCACAGATAATGCTTACATTTAGAAAGCCTTTTGAATGCATCCAGTGAAATTATTAATTACCTGAAATTATTCAGTTTTTTTGGGGGGAAACCATGCATATATCGGTATCGGTTGATATCGGTATCGGTATCGGTATCGAAATTAAGAGTTGGACAATATCGGAATATCGGTATCGGTAAAAAAGCCAATATCGAGCATCCCTAGTGAATTTACATCATTTTAGTATCTTGTTATTGAACTAAGAAGCTGGACTGTCTTTGCTCATCATCACATTGTACCAGCCACCAAAATACTCATGAATATTTCTGTAGGAGTTCTTATGGACATGTCTGTGATCAATACATAGGACTATCCTACATGTCTGTGATCAATACATAGTACTATCCTACATGTCTGTGACCTATCCTACATGTCTGTGATCAATACATAGAACTTTTACAATGAACGGGTGGGGCTGGTCAAAGGACTGGACACGGGGACAAGTTAAACATGAATTAATTTATTATAACAGGTAGTTTCGAATCGTGCCTACGCACCACAGGGCTTACTATTCTAGTATATATTAGGGATGCTCGATATTGGCTTTTTTACCGATACCGATATTCCGATATTGTCCAACTCTTAATTTCGATACCGATACCGATACCGATATCAACCGATACCGATATATGCAGGGTTTCCCCCCAAAAAAACAGAATAATTTCAGGTAATTAATAATTTCACTGGATGCATTCAAAAGGCTTTCTAAATGTAAGCATTATCTGTGCAAAATATGATAATTAAAAAAGTAAAAATTAACATTACATATCTCTTGTTGTTGAATTAAACCAACATGCATACTTTTGACAATAAATAAAATAAGAATTGGTTCTTACTTGCTTGCCTGGGTAAATAAAGGTTAAATAAATGTAAAAAAAAAAAAAAAAAAAAAAATTTTTTTTTTTTTTTATACCGATATTTTCCGATATCACATTTTACTGCCGATATCGGCCGATAATATCGGTCGGCCGATAATATCGGACATCCCTAGTATATATGGATTTGACGCTTCCTCCTCATCGTTGATTGCCTGTAGTAGCTGCATCTAACGTTAGTAGCTAACGTTAAGACTAACCTAAAGTTAGTTGTTCACCAACAATCTCAACATTTGTTTTATCATTAGCTCAAAAACACAAAACCGGGCGAGACAAGTTGTCCGGCGTCCGCGCATAGGTTCTGCTAGGATAATCACACAACAATACTTCCGGTCCGGTCGGTGGGCTTCAAAATAAAAGTCTAAAACACCGGAAAAGACGGAGCGGTGGGCTTCAAAATAAAAGTCTAAAACACAGGAAAATACGTTTATTTTGTACAGCGTTTTCCTCCACGAGTACTCGAGTACATCATGTGATCGATCGATCTGGATAATTTTTGCCCATCCCTAGTTTATCCTGTGCTGAAGTCTCCATTCCAATAGAGATAGTGTATATTTTGGTCTTTATTTGATTATGGTTTCACTGCCTTTTT
This sequence comes from Notolepis coatsorum, assembly GCF_963971535.1. Classification (NCBI taxonomy): domain Eukaryota; kingdom Metazoa; phylum Chordata; class Actinopteri; order Aulopiformes; family Paralepididae; genus Notolepis; species Notolepis coatsorum. The sequence continues at coordinate 277,884,157 of NC_140165.1, forward strand.
ATTTATTAGGTTTCCAGTTTGTTTCCTCACACTTTATTAACATTTTGTACATGGTACTGCGGCGCAAGGTACATTAATAATACATGTACATGTTAAAAGGATGACACAAAAAGCCAGACAGAGGGCTTGTGTCCAGTTTCAGTTTGTTTTATAATAGACAATCAAACTAACAAGGTACAGTAGCTGGCCAAAAACTCATTCCATCATGGGCCAAGGGTTCATTTTTGCTATACATTGAGACAGGTATAATGGGAGCAGACGGAGGGGGCCTATTTTTGGGTATAATTAATTGAAAAACCAAATAATGATTTATGATTCTGAGGGGTGAATAGAATCAAAGGGGGGGAAGCGGAGAGTTTTTCAATGTATATTTGGTTTATAAACTGATATAAAGAGACGCTTCACTATGGCAACAAGTCATATTGTTTATTGTTGTTGTTTATTGTTTAAAAGGATCCCCATTAGCTGTCACCTAAGTGGTGAGCTAGTCTTCCTGGGGTCCACATAGAAAGACAACAGAAGACACAAAACATAACAACATGAGATACATATGACAATCACAATTAACAATGATAATCTAAAAACAGTAAAACATTGTAGACATCATTATCAACATCAGAATATTTTGCTCACATATTTAAGTAGTGCATTCTCAGGTGGTATTTGAAAGACACTTTACTATTCAATTTACTTATGTTCAGTGGGCAGTGGCAGTTATTCCAATGATTGATGGCACGATAAACAACAGTCCTCTTTAAAACATTTGATTTTGGACGTGGTAACATAATCTGTCCATCATCAGCTGACCTAGTAAAATAAGAATGATTTCGCCACCTGTCCCACAATATATGTAGGGGTATAAGAAAGACATTTCCTCACCATGGAGATACCACTCCCTGCTATTCTCTGGGCCCACACTCACTATCAATGTTGTGTCTTGTACTGAACAGGTTAATTAAATAGAGTTTAATTATACAAGGAGTAAATAAGAACTGCACTCTCACACAGACACACAACAGAAGCGCATAGATCCAACCAGCATTAAGATTCTGCTCGAAACATTACAAACAAAGCTGTGCACGGCCTCAAAATGATGTTTTGGTTTGATAAAGATGCATCTCATTTTAGAGGGGGTCCTATGCACAAACGTAAAACATTACATACAGATAGTTACTGTAGCTTGAAGCGGCCAAGAGAGGTAACAGATCTGAGAGAAAGAGGAAGGTTGTTCCAGTCAGATGGAGTTATATAATACAATGAGAGGTAGTACTTGGGAGATTATTCTTTTCCTCACTTCAAATGAGAAACAATTTATTGAGGGATAAAGTGAGCACAAGCTACAAGATACAATCATTCTAAGGATTATGTGTGTAATAAATTCGTTTTGTACACTAATTGCAAGTTATGCGAATGTGACAACTAACAACCAACTCTCATAACAGAAATGCAGAGCTATTTGTTTTGGGTATATTAAGATATTGTTTTTGGTACGTCCCAGATGTGTTAGGGGGGAATTAGCCTTGTGCCTTATAGACAGTGGTGCAGTGCTGGTCAACCGCGGTAAAACGGCGTTTTACCTCGGTCACTGAGGCTGAAGTACGCGCAATCGCGCACGGATATGTTCCCACGTGTACGCGCAGTCACGCACACAAAAACGTTACACGCTACTTTCGGGAGAAAGAGTCTAGACTAGAAGATCTGCGAGGAGAAAAAAAAATCCCCGTAAAAAACCCACTATGATTGGTTGGTTTGTTTAGATATGAGTGACGACTCACGATTGGGTATGGTAGGCCAAAACTTTACGGGTAGGCCAATCAGAGGCAGGATAGGGCGGGAATCCAGGCCGCAAACCAGGAAGTGAAAATCGAAACGCAGACCACTGAATGAGAATGAATGGATCATGCAATTTACAATAACAGAACCAGTCAGCGCGAAATAATGGCAGAGGGATTTGATGTTTCCACTGATGGCATCGATGAAGATGATGTCAACAACAATAACAACACTGCATCTCCATGGCCCTACCTGGACACGTTTATGAGTTTGACTGAAAAAACGCCTAAAACATATGTGTTTAGGTGTTTATTGTGTCAACCAAAAACGAAGCTGCTCTCGACGTCCCACACGTCCAATACTAACTTGAGAACACATATTCAGGTGAGCTGATGAAAACCCTTACTGTCTTTACATAAACATTGTCAACTGTTCCCAAACAGCACACAAGTCAGTGCACTTTTTATCAACAGCTTTAACTAACAGTCTGAGATAGGCTAGCTGCTATGAACAATATTATTGATTGATTGATTGAAAAGTGTATTAACAGATTGCAGAATGGGTACAGTACAGTACAGTACAGCTCAATACATACAATTGTTAAGGGGATGCAGACCAGAGAAAGACTTTCGTCTTGTTTACATCAGGGTCCCCCATTTTCAATTCATCATAACATATATATGACATACATGACATACAGATAGACAGTACTGCTACATCTATACATTTATGACATATCAGATTTGCAAATACAGTACTGTTTGTGATACAAAAAGTGTCCAGAAAAAGAGTGTATATACATTTGACGTAGAAACTGTACATTGGAGGAGGTTGGGTGGGTGGGGGGCTGTACATTGGGGGGGGGGGGGGGGGGGGCACACTGTACATTGGAATACTGACAAAGCCATACTTGGTCATTTATTGTACAACTGGGTTTTGAGTGTTTTTGAATAGTGATTCACATTCCTTTACAGCTTTGGGTAGGGCGTTTCACATTGAATCCCTGCCCCTCATCAGGTTTGGTGTGAACGATGGGCTGTGTCTGTCATTGCCATGGAATGTTAACTTGCATTGATGGATTCAGGGACTTTATTGAGAGCAATGGAGAAATTATACCCGATGAGCTTAGGCCTTTATTGAATTGCACAAAAGTAATTCCATGTAGCACTGCAGAATGTGAAAGGGGATTCAGTGCCATGAATCAAATTATCACCTCAACACGCACACGGTTAATGATTTCACGGGTAGCATCTTTGATGTTCATTAAGATCAACGGGCCACCTCCAGAGTTCTGGGATTCAACAACATATGTTGCAACTTGGCTGAGAGGCCATCGCTCAGCTGAGGACAAGAGAACGAGGATAGCAAAACCAAATCATAGGCCCAGGACCACTTGGTGGGGGCTTGCTTGACTGATTGTATGGTAACTCAGTTACTTCTAGTCTGCATCGAACATTGTACATATGTCTATACTGAACACTGGGACCTCTATTTTTACTTCTTTTTACATGCTACTTTATTTTATTTCATACTTATCTTGTCTAGCACAGTCTCTGGAGCGTAACAGTAAGAAGCATTTTGTATAAAAGTATTCTGTACTTCTGTATGACAACTATTAAAGAAACTTGAAACTGTTTTGAAACCACTGTTTGTGTGTAAAACAATTTCTTTAATTGAATTAACTTAAACTAAAAGTAAATACAAACTAAATTAACAATGTAACTTACATTGTTAATTTAGTTTGTATTTACTTTTCTAGTTTAAGTTGATTCAATTAAAAAAATTGTATCAATACATTTAAAACATTGTTTGTTTTTCAACCATATCTGTTGACAATATAGGCAACATCCTGCTACATCCCGCACGCGCGTGGAGCGTTTGACCTACTGTCAATTTGCCACTGCACCACTGCTTATAGACGGTGTAATATTCCGTTACTCCATTTTATGATAAACCTGCTTACTGGCATAAATTATCTAGAATACAGAGGTTGCTGTTTTGTAATTTGCATTGCATTGAAAAGATACAAGGGTATATTTAGAACATTAGTTGCAAGGTTAATTGATAGACAATGGAGAGCAGCTTCAGGCATTTTAGATGTTATTTCAATTATTTCAACTCCAATGGGCTGATAAGCAGGGTGTTTTTGTTCATAGTTATCTAGCTTCTTGATGCGTGTATGTGTGAAACTTGCTCTGGTCGTGGAGCAAAATAAGAGAGGGTTTTTTACACTGTACTGAGTTACCTCTGTCTATTGTTTTAGTACAGGTTCAAAACCAGGGGCGTATTTGGCACGGGGGACTTGGGAATGGGTCCCCCCCATTTTTTCAGAATGCAGTTAATGTCCCCCCCCCGTCTGACTACCTGTATGCAAAGAGTAGTAGATGGGGGTCGCATTTGCACGGGCCAAGTACCCACTCGCTAAAGTACTCGTCTTTGCATAATAATAGCTCGGGTCGTCCCCTCAGCCGAGGTGTGTGTTAAAATACGTCATCACATACGGTATAAAGAGAGATAAGATAAGACATTCAGTGCTATGTCCGACTCCTACCTGCGTGCAGCAACAACGAGATGGCACCGTCGCCCAAGAGGAGAAAGCTACTTCTTCAAAGCAAACTAAGTTTTGCTACGCTGTCGCCCGGAGCTAAACCAGCAGCAGTGACGACACCACCACGAAACAGGAAGGCAAGTAACAGCATTTTAGCAGATTTTCTTTTTTTAATATAGGCCTAATGTATTTGTCCAGATTGACTATATAGCTATAGCTATTTGCCTGTTTGTTTCTCTTGAAAATAATCGTGGTTCATAAGTCCATGATTGATTGATTGATTGAAAAGTTTATTAACAGATTGCAGAATGGGTACAGTACAGTACAGCTCAATACATAAATTGTTAAGAGGATGCAGACCTGAGAAAGACTTTCGTCTTGTTTCCATCAGGGTCCCCCATTTTCAATTCATCATATGACACACACGACATACAGATAGACAGTACTGCTACATCTATACATTTATGACATACCAGATTTTCAAATACAGTACTGTTTGTGATACAAAAAAAATCCAGAAAAAGAGTATACATTTGACATAGAAACTGTGCATTGGAGGAGGTTGGGTAGGTGGGGTGGGGCTGTACATTGGAGGTGGGGGGGGTGGGTAGGATACAACCCCATTGTAATCATCCTGACAAAATAATGATGAATTGAAAATGGGGGACCCTGATGTAAACAAGACTAAATTCTTTCTCTGGTCTGCATCCCCTTAACAATTGTGTGTATTGAGCCGTACTGTATTGTACCCATTCTGCAATCTGTTAATACAATTTCCAATCAATCAATCAATAATGGGAATGGAACACTGGTGCATTAATGTTTTATTAATGTACGCTGTCCCCATGGTTCAAATAAATAAAGTTAGTAAACCTATACCCGTGTTCTAATGGTTTCTCTCTTTTTGGGTTTGTTTATTCTGCAGGAGGATGCAAATACGGCTTCTGAAAGCACACAGACAGTGCCTGTAAACGTAGATGCACAGCTGCAGCGTGCACTATCCCCACCACTGAATGACAGAAATTATGTAAGTAACAATAATGTCTTAACAAAATACATATTTGACTGTGTAGTGGATGGTTGGATAGATGCTGGATAGACACAGAGCTCCCTGCCCCCTCCCCTCAGGTTTGGTGTGTGAACGATGTCATGGTCTGATTACCGGTACTCAGGCCGAGCACTCACACCAAACCTGTGAATGTGATGGGTTGCATTCCATTCCCAATAGCCTGTTTACAGAGTCCATCAGCAAGACATAGTCATTTGCAAACAAGATACAAACTCATTGTAATCATCCTGACAAAATAATGATGAATTGAAAATGGGGGACCCTGATGTAAACAAGACTAAATTCTTTCTCTGGTCTGCATCCCCTTAACAATTGTGTGTATTGAGCCGTACTGTATTGTACCCATTCTGCAATCTGTTAATACAATTTCCAATCAATCAATCAATAATGGGAATGGAACACTGGTGCATTAATGTTTTATTAATGTACGCTGTCCCCATGGTTCAAATAAATAAAGTTAGTAAACCTATACCCGTGTTCTAATGGTTTCTCTCTTTTTGGGTTTGTTTATTCTGCAGGAGGATGCAAATACGGCTTCTGAAAGCACACAGACAGTGCCTGTAAACGTAGATGCACAGCTGCAGCGTGCACTATCCCCACCACTGAATGACAGAAATTATGTAAGTAACAATAATGTCTTAACAAAATACATATTTGACTGTGTAGTGGATGGTTGGATAGATGCTGGATAGACACAGAGCTCCCTGCCCCCTCCCCTCAGGTTTGGTGTGTGAACGATGTCATGGTCTGATTACCGGTACTCAGGCCGAGCACTCACACCAAACCTGTGAATGTGATGGGTTGCATTCCATTCCCAATAGCCTGTTTACAGAGTCCATCAGCAAGACATAGTCATTTGCAAACAAGATACAAACTCATTGTAATCATCCTGACAAAATAATGATGAATTGAAAATGGGGGACCCTGATGTAAACAAGACTAAATTCTTTCTCTGGTCTGCATCCCCTTAACAATTGTGTGTATTGAGCCGTACTGTATTGTACCCATTCTGCAATCTGTTAATACAATTTCCAATCAATCAATCAATAATGGGAATGGAACACTGGTGCATTAATGTTTTATTAATGTACGCTGTCCCCATGGTTCAAATAAATAAAGTTAGTAAACCTATACCCGTGTTCTAATGGTTTCTCTCTTTTTGGGTTTGTTTATTCTGCAGGAGGATGCAAATACGGCTTCTGAAAGCACACAGACAGTGCCTGTAAACGTAGATGCACAGCTGCAGCGTGCACTATCCCCACCACTGAATGACAGAAATTATGTAAGTAACAATAATGTCTTAACAAAATACATATTTGACTGTGTAGTGGATGGTTGGATAGATGCTGGATAGACACAGAGCTCCCTGCCCCCTCCCCTCAGGTTTGGTGTGTGAACGATGTCATGGTCTGATTACCGGTACTCAGGCCGAGCACTCACACCAAACCTGTGAATGTGATGGGTTGCATTCCATTCCCAATAGCCTGTTTACAGAGTCCATCAGCAAGACATAGTCATTTGCAAACAAGATACAAACTCATTGTAATCATCCTGACAAAATAATGATGAATTGAAAATGGGGGACCCTGATGTAAACAAGACTAAATTCTTTCTCTGGTCTGCATCCCCTTAACAATTGTGTGTATTGAGCCGTACTGTATTGTACCCATTCTGCAATCTGTTAATACAATTTCCAATCAATCAATCAATAATGGGAATGGAACACTGGTGCATTAATGTTTTATTAATGTACGCTGTCCCCATGGTTCAAATAAATAAAGTTAGTAAACCTATACCCGTGTTCTAATGGTTTCTCTCTTTTTGGGTTTGTTTATTCTGCAGGAGGATGCAAATACGGCTTCTGAAAGCACACAGACAGTGCCTGTAAACGTAGATGCACAGCTGCAGCGTGCACTATCCCCACCACTGAATGACAGAAATTATGTAAGTAACAATAATGTCTTAACAAAATACATATTTGACTGTGTAGTGGATGGTTGGATAGATGCTGGATAGACACAGAGCTCCCTGCCCCCTCCCCTCAGGTTTGGTGTGTGAACGATGTCATGGTCTGATTACCGGTACTCAGGCCGAGCACTCACACCAAACCTGTGAATGTGATGGGTTGCATTCCATTCCCAATAGCCTGTTTACAGAGTCCATCAGCAAGACATAGTCATTTGCAAACAAGATACAAACTCATTGTAATCATCCTGACAAAATAATGATGAATTGAAAATGGGGGACCCTGATGTAAACAAGACTAAATTCTTTCTCTGGTCTGCATCCCCTTAACAATTGTGTGTATTGAGCCGTACTGTATTGTACCCATTCTGCAATCTGTTAATACAATTTCCAATCAATCAATCAATAATGGGAATGGAACACTGGTGCATTAATGTTTTATTAATGTACGCTGTCCCCATGGTTCAAATAAATAAAGTTAGTAAACCTATACCCGTGTTCTAATGGTTTCTCTCTTTTTGGGTTTGTTTATTCTGCAGGTGGATGCAAATAAGCCATATCAGCCCAATCCAATAGAAATACCAGGTCAAACACTGGCAAACAAAATGGGTCCATGAATTGGGGCGTCTGTTTGGACTTTCAGGCAAGTTCAAGAACATCTTCAGCAACATTGCCACATCTTCACATGGATCCTTCACCACACTGAAGCCGATGTGTCCTACACGGTGGACTGTGCGAGTCGCAGCAGTGCATGCAGTCCTCAATCAGTATGCGGCAGTGTTACTCAGCTTGGAAGAGATGGCTTCAACTGGCTCTGAATCAGCTACAAAGGCAAATGGTCTGCTTGACAGATTCCAGAAAGGAAACACAGTTCTGGGACTCCATCTTGCTTTGGAGGTTCTTGAGGCAATGGAATGCCTCAACAAATCCTTGCAAAGGCGAACCACCACAATCACAGGGATGCAGGCTGCAGTAGAGTGTGTCAAGACAGCTCTCCACAAGAAACGAACAGAGGAAAGATTCCAACAGGTATATGTCACAAATATAACAGTACTATATATGTATGTCCCTATCCTATGTCATAAATGTCATTAAGAATTGAAAATCCTGACTAATAATGATGAATTGAAAATGGGGGACCCTAATGTAAACAAGACTAAATTCTTTCTCTGGTCTGCATCCCCTTAACAATTGTGTGTATTGAGCTGTACTGTATTGTACCCATTCTGCAATCTGTTAAATAAAATGTTCATTCATTCACAGATATTTGACAACACCGCAAAGCTGGTCACCTCACTAAACATCGATCCGATGGAAATGCCTCGTATCCGCAACCCTCCAAAACGTCTAACTGGTGACGCTGCAGCACATGTCCCAGCAACTTCTGTGGACTTCTTCAGAGGGGAGTTCTTCAAAATACTGGACACAGCAGATCTGCAATTCCGAGAGCGGTTTAATCAAAGAAGCTTTGAAGTGCTTCAGAAGTTGGAGGGTGTGCTTATTAGGGGAGAAAGTGATGACATTGTGGACAAGTATCCAGAGATGAACAGGAGGATGCTGGATGTTCAGCTAGCCATGTTCAAAGCAACTAACACCTATGCATCAAGCACAGAAGCTGCAGACATCCTGAGAGGCATGTTGCCTGAAGTCAGAGGTCTTTTTGATCAGGTGGATGTCCTTGTGAGGCTGTTGCTGGTTGTTCCCTCATCCTCTGCTGAAGCTGAGAGGAGTTTCAGCGGACTCCGGAGGTTGAAGACCTGGCTTCGCAACTCCATGAAGCAGAAAAGGTTGAACAGTGTGGCAGTTTGTCATATACATCAAAAAAGAGTTGATGCCTTTGACATTAGAGAACTCTGTGAGGAATTCATCTCTGCCCATGATCGGAGACAACATGTCTTTGGAAGCATTGGATGAGTTTAAATGTGAAAATGTCAATTTAAATAATGGAGAAGTCACTTTAAAGGAATGAGGTATATAAAGTCACTTTAAGGAAAGAACAGATGTGGCTCTTGTATAATATAGTTTAGATACATTAAGTATAATAATGACAAAGTTAAAATTGTATAGTAGTCTACATAGAAACAGGTTTGTTATATAACTTATGTACCAGTGCATAAGAGTGATTTATGTTAATGTTTTGTACCTGTAATTAAATTTGATTAAAAGTGATTGGTGATAGATAAAGGTGATAGATACATTAAGAGCTAAAATTGTATATTGTATAGTAGTGTTTCTCAGGAACCTAGCATGTATTTTTTTTTTATCATGCATATCTTGTATTACTGTGTTCATAATTGCTAATTGAAGCACCATATAATAAATGTTCTTTCACCATAAACCTTTCAAATTTGTTTATTATTTGTCACAACAATACTTGTTTCTGTATGAGCTCAAAAAAAGTCAACCAACGAACTAGATTCTTGTACCGGATCTCCTCTCTGGTAAACAAGAATACCCTGAAGACTCTGGCAGGAGCACTCATTCAAGGGTACTATGACTATGCTTACCTCATGGTACCAAAGCACCTCAAAGGCGCTTAAAACGTTTATGTCACAAATGTAATGGTAAATGGTAAATGGCTGCTTTTTTATATAGCGCTTTTATCCAAAGCGCTTTACAATTTGTTACTCACATTTTTACCCATTCACTCACACATTCACACACCAACGGCGGAGGCAACCATGCAAGGTGCCAACCTGCTCATCGGGAGCAATTAGGGGTTAAGTGTCTTGCTCAAGGACACATCAACACGCTGCCCGGGAGGAGCGGGAATCGAACCGGGAACCTCCGGATTGCCAGACGACTGCTCTACCTCCCGAGCCACTGTCGCCCCAGTGTATCAGTACTAAATACCTATATGTCCCTATGCCATAAATGTCATGTATGTTGTGTATTTCATAAATGTCTATATGAATTGAAAATGGGGGATCCTGATGGAAACAAGACAAACGTCTTTCTCAGGTCTGCATCCCCTTAACAATTGTATGTATTGAGCCGTACTGTATTGTACCCATTCTGCAATCTGTTAAATAAAGTTTTCATTCATTCATTCACTCAGTGTGTCGTTTACATGGAGAAATGGCGCCACCGCTTGGAAAAATGCGGTATTGCACCCCTGGTATTAAAAAAAAAAAAAAACTAGGTAGACGCCCCCCCCCTAACCCCCCCCCCATCGCCGTCACTCGCCACGCCCCCAAATCTGTCCCCCCCACACATTGAGAGAGAGTTACGCCAGTGTTCAAAACTGTCATTGAGCGTGCGCGTAGCGCGCATGAGAAATTTCTTTGGCCGATTTTGGGGCGTTTTGGCCGGATTTTGTCACTATTTATTTTTTTTACTTTATTTCGGTTTTAGGGTTAGGGTTAGGGTTATGTTATTTAATTATTTTGGGGAGCCAGCCCCCCAAACCCCTAAAATACATAGACATCTATGCATTTTGGAACAGTTACTAATATATAGTCAAGAAAGCATTTAGTCATACTTAAAGTTTAAAGTGCTTTATTTGCATTTAACATTGTTTAAATAAATTGGCTGAACTATAGCCTCAACTTGAGCATAATACTGTATGCATATAAAGTGCTGTAAAAACAAAGCCTGGGAAAACTTTTACTGAAAGAGGACAATAATACAAATGAAACACTTGTGTGACCCAAATTAAAAGATTAATAAAAAATAAAGTGCAAAGAAATCCTCCTTCCCTCAACCCTCTTAGCCAAAAAGTCATGGGTCCATCAGAAAGTGTTTATGTCCTCTTTGGTGTAGACCAGGGTTAAACAGTCAACAGCCTTCCCTCTCTTCCTCACTGTGTTACTTCTTTTTCCAAGTGTACTTCTTGTTACTCCTTGCAGCACTGAGTAGCTCTTTGTCTTTCAAAACAGTGCTGTGAAACATGTTTATTTATTAGACTTTAAAAACTCAACATTAATGAACAATCAACCATATTAGTCAACTGAAATAGCCCTAGACTATGCCAACATCAGCAGCCAATATGTAGGCTCCTGGCTGCCAGGGCAGGTAAATAGAAATACTGACATCTAGTTAAAAACACAACCAGATAAATAAGATGTAATTAATAATATCCCATACCGAATCAATCTCAGGAGATGTTTCAGTCATGAAGAACTGTGACACCTGTGCTTGGGTCCTTTGCGTTCTTATATTTCGGGAATGTTGTTCTCCTGATGCTGTCTGATGTCAGTCAGTCCACCATGTGCCACAGAAAACGCACGCCTACATACTTTACAATTTGCTTTGTAAACATCTCCACTGACAGTATCAAGCCAGGGATTTGCCTCTTCCCACTCAGGTCTGTACTTCTGGAGGCGTTTTGTCTTTTTAGGACGCGGTGGAGTGCCTGCTGTAGACATTTTCAAAGCGTCTTCGCAAATAAATCACGCAGCGTGCATACAGAGGGTTGACACAGCGGCACAGAACTCTTCCTAGCAACGTGAAAGCGCTAATTCTCATTGGTCAGTGAGCTGCTGAGCGCAGGCCCACCATACCAGAGTTGCCATGTCTGTTTATATCCCGCAACTTTGACAAATTGTGCTTGTTTTTGTAGCTCGGCTGGCTCATTTCTCTCACTAAACTGGCAACCTTAAAATACGGGACATGGGGCGTCCCGTATCAGTTCAATACGGAACGCGTCTTTTAGTTTACAATTTACGGAACGATTCCGTGTTTGAAGGGACGGGTGGCAACCCTACTTGTGAACAATCAAACAACATTCTGATTAAACTGTCAAATATGACTCATAGGGAGGGTTCTTGTCCCAATTGAACTGCAGAATCTGCACTATGTACATATTTCACAATTCCTCAGTGTTGGGATGACCCGTCATTGTGTACTAATAACAATGCAAAACACACGACATGGCCATTTTTACAATAGGAACCCTTTCCTCCTGTGCCACAAGACAGTCAGTATTTGTGAGCATGCACCACTCTCTCTGAAAGGTATAAATCTGCTCTGACTTTATGAGGTCATAACATAACGTATACCCTAACCCCATACACCCAAATTAGGTTTACATTCTAGCGTTGCTAGAACCAGAATTACAGAGAGCTCACACAAACATTCCGCCACTAGGGGCAAAGTGGCTAACCGTGACTGACTGACTAACTGCCTGAGTTATTGACATTGCTGTTCTATGAGGTGCTTTGCAAAAAAAACATGGTTGTCATACAGGATGAATGAGCAAGAGTAGCCTAAAACGACAGCAGCTTGTGCCTTGGTAGAACCTGCCTTGGTAGAACCATCCTTGGCAAAACCAGCCTTGCAACCCAACAAAGCTGACCCAGGCTGTAGTGCCACGTCAATCAACACTGTAAGACCCATTTGTATAGACCACTGACATGGGTAACTTCTGGGTAACTGTGTTGATGCAGAAGACTGTGATTGTGTGGGGCAGATCCCCAGTGTGACTGTGTGTAACTGTAGAAGACTGTGGTTGTGTGGGGCAGATCCCCAGTGTGACTGTGTGTAACTGTAGAAGACTGTGGTTGTGTGGGGCAGCTGCCCATTGTGACTGTGTGTAACTCTATGAGTATAAATAAGATAGTTGCTGAGAAAAAAGTGTTTAATAGCTCAGATAAACAGCCAGTTCTTCTCAGCTATCCTGAATAAATAGGGGGGCACACAATACCTGCTCCAGCTTCCAGTGGAACTCAGCGGGTCTGAAGGTGTCCACCTGGGTGAAGTCTCTCCTCAGCAAGAACACCAGGCGGCAGTTGTGAACGTAGAGGGAGTAGTGGTGACGGTTCATCTCTGCAGGAGGGGGAGGGGGGTCAGGTGAAGAGGACCGTGAGTGCTGGGAGGACAAGGTAACTCTTTTAATAGCTAGCTTGGAGCTTGGGGTGTTCTGTAGCTTGAGGGAATGACTTGCTCTGGGCTTAGCTCAGAAATAGCCCCGTTCATTGTGTCTTAAAAACGTTCTCCCCTAATACTATGAGATATGATGTCTCTACTGTAGCAGGCCTACACCAGAGAATAAATTGACCCCATTTTCATCTGAAATTATAGTAAATGCTATTTCTTCCTATCACCTGGCATCATTTTTGACCAATATCTCATCAACTAGGAGATGTGGGTTTTTTTCTCACATTGTGCTGCTTTGTAGGACGTGTTTCGACTGTTGGATTGAATTGCAGCCAGGAGAGTGTCGGCCAACTCCAGCGCCCAGGAAAAACACAACCCAATCATTCAAGGTCCAACTAATGACATTCTGGTCGGTCACAGAATCAGGATAAAAACGTCAGATAAATGACTAATTGTAAATGTAAACTTGGACCACAGGACTCAGTAAGTAAGCTAATGGCAATGCATCGATTACACTTCTGGCAAGCATTTCATACCACTTCAAAAAATCGGTCCCTTGAAAAATGATGCAATGTTATGGACGAAGTGTGAGCCTAAGGGTTAGGGGGACGTCCAGTGATGATAACATAGTGTACACTAGTAGATACGTGGATATAGGGCTCACTGGAGTTGTTGTAGGGCTGCAAAGGGAGGTGGATATTAGATCATTCATTCAGTGATTGATTGAACCAAGCTGTTTTGGTCAGGACTTAACGTCACAAACTCTACAGCAAAATGGGGCAATACACTGATGTTAAGTCTTCAAATCCTTTGTCAAGGACCAATGGGAAGAAGGTTTTATATTACGGGAGACAGGACAAGGGATTATTTTAAAATGTTATGGAATTTTGAAGTACAGACATTTCTTGCCACTTTTAAGGAATAGAGAAGAATGAATGTGGGTATACAAATTAGAGGTAATGTGATTATTGTCAACTTCTCAGAATGCATTGGTACATAGCTGTATTGTCTGTCCAGAAACACAAGGTTACTAAACAAACAATTAGTGTTTCACTCCATGGCCACTTTAATAGTAGCACATGATCTAGATCTTGAGTGGCCCTACTGGTGATTGTAAACCAGTTAGTGCTGAGATGCTTTCAGGGAAAAGTAGACCTGTATTTCTCTATTGCCCCTCCTATCTGAGTCCACCCCCAGTGTCGACAGCGTCCTCCTCACCGGTCTTGTCGGAGTTACAGAGCAGGGTCTCCTTCTCTGCACGGAGGCCCGGACTGGGGCCATGCTTCATCCATGTCGCGATGGTGAACTGGTCCGTCAGGTTCTGAGGCACCACCCGGTCCGGGATCTTGGCCGCCTGCCGGCCATCGAAGCGGAAGATCAGGTCGCTGTCACGCCCGCTGTCTGTGACCAGGGATGCCGTCCAATTGGTGGAGGCACTGGGGGCGGGGAGGAGGTCTGTGCTGCCCGAGGAGGCTCCTGGGAGTAAGGGGAGGGGGGAGGTAGTCGCCACGGGAGTAGATAAGAGCACATGACGAACGACATGTCAATAACAATCAACAGAGATATACCACAGTATATCTGCACTCACCTTGGCTATGATTACTGAACAGCAAGGTATATGGTGAGTCTTAATATGTAATCAATGCGGCCAGATGGGCAGTGGATGTGGGTATTGATTCACAGCAAATTAAACTGACTGACTGGGGGGGAATCTGCACGAGTCATCGTTCACAAAGGCGTACAGCTTAGCTTACACTACATCTCGCACCATGGCAGCCCAGAGGGCATACAACACTGACAGAGTGCTACAATGACACGAAGGGAAGAGATGATGACAGGAACCCTTTGATGTCGCACAGGTGTAAAGAGTAGTTGGCAGGTGCAGCCAACTGCAGGCTGTTTACCCCTGGCAGAGAGGGGAGTCGTTACAGGGTCTGCTCACCTGACACCTGACAAAACAAACTAACCAGGTACAACTCCCATAGCAGACTGGTTCCTAGATTGTGTTCTCTCTCTCTCTCTCTCTCTCTCTCTCTCTCTCTCTCTCTCTCTCTCTCTCTCTCTCTCTCTCTCTCTCTCTCTCTCTCTCTCTCTCTCTCTCTCTCTCCCTCTCTCTCTCTCTCTCTCTCTCTCTCTCTCTCTCTCTCTCTCTCCCTCTCCCTCTATTCTCTCCCTTTATCTCTCCATCTTTAACCTCTACCACTCTGTCTTTCTATTCACTCTCCATCTTTATTCGCTATCTCTCTCTTTCTCTCTCCATCCATCTTAATTCTCTAGCACTTTCTCTCACTATTTCCCTCCATCTTTATCTCTCTCTCTCTCTTTGTTCCCTCCACCTTTATTCAATACCCCTCTCTCCATCTTTATTTTCTACACCTCTCTCTCTCTATCTTTATTTTCTACCTCTCTAATCTCTCTCTGTATTCTCTACCCCTCTCTCTCTCTCTCTCTCTCTCTTCTATCTCCATCTTTATTCTCTCTATTGTCTCCACCACCAGTCAGCAACTCCATCATTCTCAACACTCAATTATCCCAACATGTTGTCCCATAAAAGCTCCTTGTTCCGACATCGTCCTCTTTGACAAACATACCCCCCCCCCACGGTGTTACTTTGGCCCCGGTATGTATTCCTACACCCCCTTACCTATCTGTCTTCAACCCTACCATGCGACAGTGAATAATGCATTTCATACATTTAAAAACATATTTCTAAAACATCTAGAATGGCTCATGGGCTGGTGATAAATCAAAAGGGGAGGGGGAGGGGGGGCGAACGCTAAAAACCAGAATGCGTGTTTGTCAAACTCCACCGTATGTCACTCTTCCAGACAAACAACAAAAATGTGCATCTGTTCATTGCGGCTAATAGCGCAACATTAGCACATTGATAAGAGATCTTTTCTCTTTCTCTGTAAGACCAGCTCACATTCACACCAGTGTTGACATTCCAACTCCCAGTAATTAGATTCCCTGAGTAAATAAATGGACATCGATCCCCCCCCCCCTCTCTCTCTCTCTCACAAGCACCCGGGCCTTGTGCCAGGCATCTTCGTACATTATCTCAAATTGATTGTGCTTTAAAAAACCAATTACAATTTATTCTATTCACTATCAGATAATGATTATGGGGGAGCCTCTGAAAGGGACTCTTTAGTGGTAAACCATGCATGGACACAGCCACCGTGAGGGAGGGGAGCCAGGGAGAGAGGGAGGTGTGTGTGTGTGTGTGTGTGTGTGTGTGTGTGTGTGTGTGTGTGTTGTGTGTTGTGTGTTGTGTGTGTGAGTGTGAGTGTGTGTGTGTGTGTGTGTGTGTGTGTGTGTGTGTGTGTGTGTGTGTGTGTGTGTGTGTGTGTTGTGTGTGTGTATGTATATACTGTGTGTGTGTGTGTGTGTATGTGTGTGTGGAGTGGTGTGTGTGTGTGTGTGTGTGTGTGTGTAGTGTGTGTGTGTGTGTGTGTGTGTGTGTGTGTGTGTGTGTGTGTGTGTGTGTGTGGTGTGTATGTATGTATGTATGTATGTATGTATGTATGTATGTATGTATGTATGTATGTATGTATGTATGTATGTATGTATGTATGTATGTATGTATGTATGTATGTATGTATGTGTGTGTGTGTGTGTGTGTGTGTGTGTGTGCGTGCGTGCGTGCGTGCGTGCGTGCGTGCGTGCGTGCGTGCGTGCGTGCGCGCGTGTGTGTGTGTGTGTGTGTGTGTGTGTGTGTGTGTGTGTGGTATGTATGTGTGTGTGCTGTGTGTGTGTAGGGGGGTTATGCATTCATATGAGCTGAAATGCAGGCTGTGAAGGCCGTTAGTCAAAGATGATGACTGCAGACCTCCTGCTGGTTGGCGCAGGCGCAATCGGAGGTGGGGAGTGGGGGTGGGGGGTTTGCTTTGTTGGCGCTCTAGGCACCGATGCAGTGGTGCAGCGTCTCATCAGTCACTGAGGAAAACAGGCCGGCTCTCTCTGTCTGACACGTCATTAGTAGCAGAACTCTGAGTCCTCATTCTGGGGCCTTCATTTAGCACAGAGGCTTAGTGGTGCCACAAGCCCAGATAAGAGAGAGCGACACAGGCCTCAGGTGTTCACGTGCTGGTTTACACCGGGGGTGGGGGGATAGAGGAAGGCCCAAAGGCCCTGTCTGACCCTACTGTCTACTGTCTGACTCTACTGTCTACTGTCTGACCCTACTGTCTACTGTCTGACCTTACTGTCTACTGTCTGACCCTACTGTCTACTGTCTGACCCTACTGTCTACTGTCTGACCTTACTGTCTACTGTCTGACTCTACTGTCTACTGTCTGACCCTACTGTCTACTGTCTGACCCTACTGTCTACTGTCTGACCCTACTGTCTACTGTCTGACTCTACTGTCTACTGTCTGACCCTACTGTCTACTGTCTGACTCTACTGTCTACTGTCTGACCCTACTGTCTACTGTCTGACCCTACTGTCTACTGTCTGACTCTACTGTCTACTGTCTGACCTTACTGTCTACTGTCTGACTCTACTGTCTACTGTCTGACCTTACTGTCTACTGTCTGACTCTACTTTCTGACCACCTTACTGTCTACTGTCTGACTCTACTTTCTGACCCTACTGTCTACTGTCTGACCTTACTGTCTACTGTCTGACTCTACTTTCTGACCCTACTGTCTACTGTCTGCCCTTACTGTCTACTGTCTGACTCTACTATCTACTGTCTGACTCTACTGTCTACTGCCTGACCCTACTGTCTACTGTCTGACTCTACTGTCTAGTGTCTGACCCTACTGTCTACTGTCTGACCCTACTGTCTACTGTCTGACTCTACTGGCTACTCCACTTTATATATCATCCACCAGCATCATAGCCAAAAGGTTCAACTCTTGTTTAATTTGCAGCTACATGCCAGAAATGCATGCTCAATTCAAGCTGGTCATCTGAGGACACACAGGTTTTAAGCATCTGATCTGTATCAGGCATTGTTTATTCCACTGATGTTTCTCAGACAGAAACATGGCCTTACCTGCATACTGTTCTCTTTGTCTTGGATAGTGTCTTTAGGGCTTGTGAATGGTTACGATAGCCTTACAATTGTTTGAAAAGATTGTTGTATACTTTGAGAGGTACTTTGATCTGCAGTAAAACCAAACCTGACCACCCAATCCTCTCTTAAACCCAACTTGACCACCTATCCCTCTATAAAACTCCGACCTGACCATCTAACCCCCTCTAAAAGCCAAGAGGGAACCTTTTCCAAACATGGACCCACCACAGAGTTTCTGCAGGGACTTCTCTGAGTACGTCTCACGGTCGCAGCCCTTTCCAATATGGCTGGTCTGCAGCTCCACTGTGGTCCTCACCGAGGACAGCGGCCCACCACACGTCTCCAGGTGCATCTTGGGAAATAGCTGCTTGCTGCCTGTTCCTGGCTCATAGTCCACTCGCTTGTTCCAGCCTATAAGAGAGAAAGAGAGATATCAATCATGTTGGGTGGTTGAGAGAACGAATGAGGACTGATCGAGGGAAGTCCCGGCTATACAAGGTTTCATCTTGACATTTGAGTGAAATGTTGGAGAATAGGTTGAGTTATATGGGAGCACATATCATTAGAGCAGACAAACATTACAATATGATTATTTATTATTATGGAGTTATTATCCATAGGGTTGGTTCCTGGCAGGGTTTCTGTTATCCGGTAATTGATGTTTTGTAATTGAAAATCTGTTGAAGTCCGACATATTTAAATCTATCCAGACATAACGTCCTCTTATTTTTATTTTGTAACATACGTCCAGTGTGGGATGATTCAATGGATAGAACGCTAACGGTACCATGAAAGGTTTGTTGTGTTGGGATACAGCTACCTTAGCGTTATCTATAACAGATATACCATGCTAGCTAAGAAAAACATTGTTTTTTACTTGTATTTTAGTGTGTTTATCTCTGTTTAAATGTCGCAATTAGGGCAGGGGTAAATATGTTTGAGGTGTGTTTTCCTGTGCACTTTATCTCCTTTATTTCTCTCTCTCTCTCTCTCTCTCTCTCTCTCTCTCTCTTACTCTCCTTTGCAACTTTGCATAAATTATTTTGCATACATTCACATAAAAATACAATTATTCACAATGCTAATTCATTTAGAGATGAAAGGAACCTGCCAGGGTAATAGCTGTATTTTCCAAACACAATACATAGGAAGCAGCATGAGTACAGACGATACTGTAGTGACATCACATAGCAGTGTCTGCTCCATTGAAAGCTCAGGCTGAGCAGTAGTAACCTGTTTTCCAAACTGCTCAGCCTCCTTGAAAGATCCACCATCACCACTAGCCTAGGTACATATAACCTGTAACCACACATACACACACACTGATATAACTGATACAAATATACTCATTCACATAACAGACAGTGAACATGAAGTTTGTGCTTGTTCGTGCTCGTAGTACAAACCACTACATTGTAACCTATATCTCAAACAGAGATGCTTGTGAACCAATTTCGTTCTCCAAGTTTGTGGAAGAAGAATACATTTTACTCATAATATAAAATGATATTAACTACAATGGCCTGCCGGCAGACTTGGCTTTGACTCGGCCGACAGAGCTGGCGCCGGACGCAGAGGGGAGGAGGTGATGCCAGGCAGGGATCGAGGGACAGACTGGGGCGTGCATGGGGGGAAGCAGATGAGGGGTAATCGGTTTTGGAAGTAGTTTGGATAAATTACTTTGAGGAGGTGGAGGGGAGTCAGGGTGGATCAGAGTGCAGAGGAGGCCAGGTAGGTAGAAAGCTTATGAAAAACAGACTCATTGGATCTCCTGACTTGTTGTACCTGTGCCGTCATTAATGTTTAGTTATAGGGGTGACAGTGGCTCAGAAGGTAGAGTTGTTGTCTCGTAATCAGATGGTTCCTGGTTCGATTTCTCCCGGCAGCGTGTCGAAATATCCTTGAGCAAGACCTTGCATGGAGAATTTCTACAGAGCTAATTATTGGTTCTGTACACACTCCAAGGCATGATTAATGAACAAGAAAAATTACACATTGTCTCTTTAATTGGCTAATATCAATCATTGCATCCCGAGCCTTTCAGCCATGGAGTGTGTGAATGGATTTAATTAATTTGTTCATGGTAAAAACACTGTAGGAGTTTGGTCCGTAGTGGTCAGGGCGTTGTGGTGACTTGACTGGGGTCAATGGGTATTTTATTTGAATTAATTTCCATCATTGTCCATTGATAAACATTCTGTATAAAGTTACACCTTTTTTGAAGAGAAGAGGGTGCTACTATACAGGCTTGCTGCTCAGAGCCTCGTGGAATCAGCTCCCTGACTGCTGTTTACAACATGGAAATGCCATAGTGAACCTATTGTCATTGATGCATTAATTAAAAACATTTCTGACCTTTACAACCATTTTAAGGAAGTTTTAGTTTACTCTGGATTTTGGAATAGATTTACTGTAAAAACGGAGGGCTAACATAACAGATTATAAAATAGATCAAACCACACACATAAAACAGCAGTACTAAAACATATGGAAGCCTTAGTCTCATCACAGGCTCAGCGGCCCTTCAACATAATGTACAGCTGGCTTAGGAGGACTGACACACGTTTGCTAATGCTAATACATTACTTGTAAATGAAGTACATGCACTGATCTTTCATTGAAACAATATCCATAAAACTCACATTATCCGGCTCTAGTCCACACGCTGTTGCTCGTGGCAGAAGGAAACGTACTGGCTTTGTCTGAAACATTTTGACGATTTTCTACCTTTAATCTTCTTTAATCACCTCCTTAAATGTCTTAAACATTTTCTTTGCTTAAAGAAAGTTTTTCTTGACTAGACTTGACAGACATTGTGAGGTATTAGGTGGCCAAATAGATTTTAAAGCCTTGCCAAAATGCAGCTCCAGCACTAAATTGGATAGTGCACCTTTAGGCTACCAGGGTTACTTATCCACACAATAAGGCAAGTGATTCAAAGCACAAGTTATTTTCAGTGTTTTATTAAAAGTATTATTAATAACTGATACCTATAGCAAAATAATCATGATTTATTTGAAAAAGGCATGTCATTCTCTGTCAAATCTGACCCCCCCATTCAGCACCCCCATACAGGCAAAATGGAATGTTCCTATATACATTCAGCACCCTCATACAGCCCAAACGGAATGTTCCTATAGTATAGATCTTCAGCACCCCATATAGACCAAATGGAATGTTCCTATATACATTCAGCACCCTCATACAGCCCAAACGGAATGTTCCTATAGACCAGTGGTCACCAACCTTTTTAAGCCCAAGATCACTTTTTTTATTTTTTGGTGAAGGCAAGATCTACCTATTGAAGCGTTGAGAGAAAAAGACAGCCAAGATTGTACTTTAAACTAAATGACTTTTATTTGCCTGTATTCTAATTACATGCAATGCTTTGGTCCAACATAAAAACGTCAACGTAGAACTATTATGTACTTTCTCAGTCAGTGCTAAGTGCAGTCATCTTATGCAGCATCACTTTTCACATCAAAACAAAAGTAGAACTGTAATGTGTACTTTCTCAGTCAGTGCTAAGTGCAGCATCACTTTTCACATCAAAACAAAAGTAGAACTGTAATGTGTACTTTCTCAGTCAGTGCGTCCACCCCATCATATACGAATACAACCTCTCCTCATTCTTCCTGACATTACTGCATGCCTGATCGCTACTTTACAGCATTATTCAAACGTGATAGGAAGTTTCACATTCTTGTACAAAATAAATATACTGTCTCATAAATATACTCTTACAATATATAAATAAACGTTTCGACCTTACCGGTCTTCCTCAAGCATGAATGAATGAAAACTTTATTTAACAGATTGCAGAATGGGTACAATACAGTACGGCTCAATACATACAATTGTTAAGGGGATGCAGACCTGAGAAAGACGTTTTGTCTTGTTTACATCAGGGTCCCCCATTTACAATTCATCATAACATAATGACATGCATGACATACAGATAGACAGTACTGCTACATCTATACATTTATGACATATCAGATTTGCAAATACAGTACTGTTTGTGATACGAAAAGAGTCCAGAAAAGAGAGTATACATTTGACATATTATTATTGTAAGAAACAAGATTCTTGTGCCGGATCTCCTCTCTGGTAAACAAGAATACCCTTAAGACTCTAACAGGAGCACTCATTCAAGGGTACTACGACTATGCTTGCACCTCATGGTACCAAAGCACCTCAAAGGCCCTAAAACAAGATTACAAACATCACAAAACAAACTGGGCCCCGTTCCATGTACCGGGATAACCGAGTTAGCCGGATAACTTTATCAGGCTAACTGTGTTAGCCTGACTTTCCGATTTCATGTACCTGGATTTCCCAAATCACCATGACAACATATCCAAAAGTTTGAGCCTGCTCGAAAGCAGAGTTCAAGTTCAAGTTAGCCTGAACTATCGCCACGCCCCCGCAAAGAAGTGACAGCCCGTTTCCTGAAACTATTCCCACAGTCTACGATCTGCATTATACCATTCTGAATTACGTTTTTGTGCTCCATTCTTCCAGAGGGGGCTTTTGAAATGTAAAATAGACCCAAAATGCTGATATTAAATTCACTTTGTCCTAAATAATGCACGTTATATATACCGTGGCGACGGTGGCGCTCGCTCGTGCGATGTACACATGATGTGGTTATTTTAATTGTAACTGGGATTAAGATGTCTGATGAGATGCGCTGTTTGACGGATTTGAGAAATTGAATGAGCCGTTGACGTCACATTAATGAATGAGGATAGAGAGATAAACTTCATTCAAAACAACGGATATTCTAAACACGGGTCTCTCGTTCATTAATGTATAAACAATGAATTTATCCCATCTGGCCCAGTGGCCCAGCGGTAGTGCTCATCCCTGCCAGTTCAGCGACCGGGGTTCAAATCCCTGTGTTTCCAATATGATTTTTTTGAATATAATATTAATGATTATACGCCAAAGTAGCCTGGTTTTAAGTTAAAATATTATAAATCTACATGCATTGAGGATGTCATTCTTTATATAGCTCTCAACGTGCACCAAATTGAATTATTCCTATATTGCAAAAAGAAGGAAAAGACTAGGGCCTTGAACCCCGGTCGTCCGTGTGAAAGTCAAAAGAAGAACCCGTTACACCACAGAGAAGATAAGTAAAAGATTGACTATACATCAATCAATGGGTAAGAGAGCGGTATCGTAATTCTGTATAACAGTTAACTAATAATTTTCGCTAGCAAGATCTCATTTGATTATTCAATCCAGCAGGCAAGTTTAAAGAAATATAATCTGATTGATTGAGGTAATGAGGGACTTAGAATTAGCCTATAGATAACGCATTTAACTTGTCGGCGAGGCGATTGAGCCTATTGCAATCTGTCAATAAAGTCTTAAATCAATTAATCAATCAATGCCGTTGAGAATCAGGGTCTCTGCCATCGATACGTGCTGGCTTTCCACCTAAAACGGGAGCGCGCATCTAGCCTGACTTGAGCCTGACTCTCAAGTCTGGCTTGAGTTAACGAGACTGAATCCTCCTTTGTGAAACAGGAAAATCCCGGCTTTGAACATCGGGTTAACTGAAGCTGGATAATGGACATGTTGATCGACTTAGTTGAACCACGTACATGGAACGGGGCCCTGGTCAGACTACTGCTTAACCTCACTCCTAAAACCCACTTTACCCCTGCCCACATTCAAAACCGCTCTTAAAGATAAGATAAATAAAGTTTTCATTCATTCATCCAGTTGTTTTGTTTTTGTGGTTTTGGTTGAATGAATGAATACTTTGTTTAACAGATTGCAGAATGGGTACAATACAGTACGGCTCAATACACACAATTGTTAAGGGGATGCAGACCAGAGAAAGACGTTTGTCTTGTTTACATCAGGGTCCCCCATTTTCAATTCATAGTGACATTTATGACACTCAACATACATGACATTTATCAGGGGTGTAAAAAGTACCCAGAAATTATACTTAAGTGAAAGTATGGGTACCATCTCAAAATCTGACTCAAGTAAAAGTCAAAAGTATCTGGCTAAAAACACACTTGAGTAAAAGTCAAAAAGTCCTACTTTTAAATGTACTTAAGTACTAAAAAGTAAAAGTACATTAAAAAAAAAAAGGGGGGATACACCAGGGGTCTCAAACTCAACCCATCGTGGGCCAAGTTTTCATTTTAACTATACATTGCACCAGGTGAGTTAGTTGAAGAGGTGAGCCAATTAGTGAAATCATCAGCTGGTGTTTAGGCAAGGCTGGAATGAAACCAAGCATACACTCTGCCCACAATGGAATGTGTTCTGCGATAGACAATGCTGAAATGAAAGAACAGAGGACACTTTTTTTGCATTAAAATTATTTAATGCACTTCTCCATTGAAGGTAAACTAACATGGACGGCATTCACATCACAGCATGAATATATCACAATATTAACCACAGTGAAAGAAAAATGACATGTGAACAAGTATGTTGTGTGCCAGGTTAATGTACTCTACTATTTTTGTATCACAAACAGTGCTGTATATGTACAGTTTATTCCCCCTCAAATGTATATACTCTATTATTACTATATGCGAGAGAGCCCCCCCCCCCCCAACAATGCTGTATATTTGTAGACCTCTTCCAATGTACAGTTTATGTCCTTGATGCTGCTCTCCAGGACCGAGATCATGGCGTTCTTCTGCTCCAGGTCCCGCAGCAGCTGTGTTCTCCTTCAGCTCCTCGCACCTCTTGGCAGCCAGATATGGACACATGGAACGTAAACACTATTATTAGTACAATACATATGATAGGAGCTGGAGCACATAAGTACACACACACACACACAATCACATGCACAAGTACACAAACATAAACACAATGACCATCAGTCCATTAGTACATTAAAACCAGACACTGTCCGCAGACTCTTTACATCTTTACTACCGTAGGCTCCATCACCTTGGAACAGATAATACTTGTGCAGGCTCTATCACAACATTATAGAAAGATGTGTTTGTTATTAATCAAGCAGGCTTGGATTACATACATGTAGGTTTAACAATAGAGATCAGACTCAAGACAGTTTTCTGCTCTGTTGTGAGTCCTGTTTGTTTAAACGGAGAAAGATTTTAACCTCACACCTAAGTTTGGTTTATATACTAAAATTGCTAACAGATTAACAGAATGTGAAACAACTTATTAGTATTGGGTTAGAGTTGTTTGATTTCCACTAACGTAATGTTAGATTGCTATCTGAGAAAGTTACGTAACGTTACTCTACTGTATGTGAGCTGGCTGGCTGCGGCATTTGCCATGTATAATCTGTAGGCAAAACGGACTGCATATATAAACGGCTGATGACTCATAACTTCCTATCACGTTTGAATAATGCTGTAAAGTTAAGTAAAAATGCATTTCAATAGTAATGTATATAAATTAAGAGCTTACCGATTGCAATCCACTGCCGACAGAAGAGACGCAATATTTACTTCCTTGTTCATGACGGCACTCTCTCTCTGCCTCTCTCTCATTTTGCCGAGGGCGGAGCTCGTCCAGCACGTTGTCACCAGCTGTATAAGAGCGCCCCCGCTGGTCATTGTTAACATTAACCACACCAAAACGACTTCATAACGGCAGGCAAACAGCTGTTCCAGGACTTTTCACAGCTGTATCTGTAAGTGCAGCATCACTTTTCACATCAAAACAAAAGTAGAACTGTAATGTGTACTTTCTCAGTCAGTGCTAAGTGCAGTCAGTGCTAAGTGCAGTCAGTGCTAAGTGCAGCATCATTTTCACATCAAAACAAAAGTAGAACTGTATGTGTACTTTCTCAGTCAGTGCTAAGTGCAGCATCACTTTTCACATCAAAACAAAAGTAGAACTGTAATGTGGACTCTCAGGGTAAGATACTTTTTTTTTTTTTTTTTTTTTCATGGAAAGATCTACAGGGACAGTCTCAAAGATCGACCAGTCTATCAAGATCGACGGGTTGGTGACCACTGCTATAGACATTCAGCACCCCCATATAGCCCAAATGGAATGTTCATATACTAGACATTCAGCACCCCATACAGCCCAAAAGGAATGTTCCTATAGACCTTCAGCACCCCATATAGACCAAATGGAATGTTCCTATAGACATTCAGCACCCCATATAGACCAAATTGCATGTTCCAATAGACATCCAGCACCCCCATATAGCCCAAATGGAATGTTTGTTACTTTCCTTTTTTTTCCCGCCACTGCGAAAATTTAACTGTGAGGCTCACAACTATGGACCTCCTTCGATCCAATCATCCAATAGTCGACTATTCGGGGTCACCCCTAATTACTGTCATGACCCCTAATTACTGTCATGATCTTGAATTGGACTCACATTGGTCTGGTTTTGGTCTTGACTCGGGTAAACAGTGAGTCAGTCACATACAGGCTGGTATATTTATACTGTATATTGTACTCTTAGCATGCGCCGACCCGCATATGGGACGTTTTTAGGACGATTTGCCCACCGGCACTTCGGCGACCTCTAGTGGCTCGGGTGTGCATATTTTGTAATACAATATATATATCAAATTGAAGGCTTATTTGTTGCCTGTCGATAGCGACAAAATCCGACAAGATCCGTTCAGCGGTTCTCGAGTTACATGCCGGTATTTGAGGCTTGTGCAAAGTACACGGTATTGCGCAAAATACCACTCCTGACTTTTGGCGCAGTAGCTCCGTCAATCTAGATCCGATCTCGAAAATGATTGTGGATCGTTGTAGCCAATGAGTGTGGCTTACCAATGAAACACCACGTGGGGATGTATGAATCTAAAAAACAAACAAAAAACTAATGAGCGAAAACAGGAAGAGAAAAACAGCCGAATAAATTGAAGTCTATGAGAAAACTCAGTTTTTCTTTTGTACACAAAATCACTCCTAATCACTCATTTCTGAATGGATCTTTATGAAATTTGGACATGTACTACATAAGGCTTCAGGCTATGGGTCCGTATGGATTTGTAAGCCATACCACCTTCTGGGAAAATACTACCTCAGGACTACTAACTACTACAGAAAAACTTGAGTAACAAGTTTTTCTACAACTCAAGTTCAGACCTATGTTACTCTATTAAGTTAGCACTAAAAGTGATTTTTTTTCTGGAATCAGAAACTTCAGAATGTCATCTTGGTGCAAGACCCCAGAATAATATGGATGTCGGTAAAGGGTATGATCAAGGATTTCACTGATAGATTTTCCTCCATAATGCGCAAGAATCAATGCACAAAACTGTATGAACTGGAAACGCTTTACTCAACGTTATTTAATTCTTTAAAATACAACAACTCAACTAAACTAGAAAATCAAGTTAACGTACTAAAAACAGAGATCAATGCCATATACAGACAACAATCGGAAATGCAAATACGCAGCACAAGACAACAGCAGTACTCCCAAGGTTCTAAACCTAGTCACCTATTAGCCATGCGATTAAGAATTAATGCAAAATTTGCAGATATAACTACCATTAGAGCACAACAAGTACTTGAAACAGACCCCAAAATAATAAACGATACATTCAAAGAATTCTACTCCGACTTATATAAATCAGAAACGACCTTCGATCAAAACAAAATGGACACATATCTTAATCAAATTATTCTCCCTAAACTTTCAGAGGATGACGCTAAACAGTTAGAAACACCGATCACACTAGAGGAACTCAAGAAGGCCATATCTGAAATGCAAAATGGTAAGGCTCCTGGAAGAGACGGTATCCCATCAGAAATGTACCTTTCTTGTTGGGACATAATTGGACCCTTATTACTAAATATGATCTTATACTCAGTCAAGGAGGGGAGCTTCCATAAAAACGACAATATTGCACTCATTTCAGTCCTTCTCAAAAAAGACAAAGACCCCACCGAGTGCGGTAGTTACAGACCCTTAAGCCTCCTCGGAACCGATGTCAAACTGTACTCTAAGGTATTAGCCATCAGATTACAAAAGCATATGACGTCTTTAGTTCATCCGGACCAAACTGGCTTCATAAGAGGTCGCCTGATCACTGATAACATAAGACGAATACTGCACGTACTAGATGCAGACAAGGACGACACCATACCTAAGGCGATGCTGTCCCTGGATGCTATGAAAGCCTTTGACAGGCTGGAATGGTCGTATCTATGGGCAGTATTAGAAAGGATGGGGTTAGGAAAAGGATTCATTGATATGATTAAAGTATTATACAAAGACCCATCGGCCATGATTACAACAGGTACATTCATCTCCAAAATATTTCCGGTATCACGCTCAGCCAGACAGGGTTGCCCTCTTAGTCCCGGACTATTCGATCTATCATTAGAGCCTTTAGCACAATATATAAGACAATCCCAATCCATAGAACCAATTGTAATCAAGGGCACACATCATAAAATTAGTTTATATGCGGACGACGTAATATTGTTCATGCAAAGCCCCAACACCACATTGCCTCATCTACTCAAGTTGATTGAGAACTTTGGTGATTTATCGGGATTTAAAATAAATTGGCCGAAGTCGGCTTTCCTTCCACTTAACACCCATGCAAAAAAAGATACAACCCTCACAGGTGAGATACCTATGGTAAAACATTTTAGATGCTTGGGTGTGGAAATATTTCCCACCATAAGACAAACGGTGAAGCACAATTACACAAAAATACAGAACAAAATCAAAACTGAATCATTTTAAACTATTCTTATTATTTGCTAGATCCAAATGTGAAACACTGATTATTTATGACTATTTTTAAACTGAATCATTTTATTCTTATTATTTGCTAGATCCAAATGTGAAACACTGTGATTATTTGTTCATGAATTACAGGAGTATTACTGAATAGAGAGCCTATTAGGATGCTAGATCCTAATGTGAAACACTGTGATTTGCCATATCTTGCTATGCTCGCTCATGCCTGTATTTTTTATGTCCGTTCTATTTTATAATTTTTTGACTATTTTTAAACTGAATCATTTTAAACTATTTTTACTATTTGTGTTACTGAAAACTGTAAGCGGAGAGCCTATTGGGATGCTAGATCCTAATGTGAAACACTGTGATTCTACCTGTCTATCTTTTTATGCTCGCTTATGCCTGTATTTTTTGCTGTTGTGAAGCCCTTTGAACTGCAACCTCTGTATGAAAAGTGCTATACAAATAAAGTTATTATTATTATTATTATTATAAAGACGACCTGGACAGGTGGGCAAAACTTAAAAACTCAGTACAGGCAAGGGTATCAATAGTTAAGATGGATGTACTACCTAGAATCAACTTCATCAGTTCAATGCTACCGTTACCCCCTCCAGAGGGTTACTGGAAAAGATTACACTCCTCCACATACAAATTTATTTGGAATAACAAACCACCACGTATAAAAAGATCCACCGCACAGAGAAATAAAGCAGATGGTGGCATGGCAGTTCCAGATTTTTTCCAATATTTTAAGGCGTACACATTAAGACCATTGACAATATGGTTTGATCCCCAAGCATTAGTATCCTGGAGAAAATTGGAAGAAAACATAGTAGCCACACATAGACTGAAGGACATAGCACACACTAAACAACCAATCAAGCACTGTGAGCGGAAATTTGGCCCCATAATTACCCATGCGATCCGGATATGGCGTGAAACACAAAAAAAATATCCTAACCCACAAAAATGGCACAATCACACTCCCTTATTCAATAACAATGCACTCTTAATTGAAAAACGTCCTATAAGATTCCCTATATGGGAAGAGCAAGGCATACACTCATTAGGGGATGTTTTTAACAACCAGGGTTTTTGTAGTTATGGAGAAATATGCACAAAGTTTAATCTCACCGAGTCCACATGGCTTTTTTACATACAGTTACGGCTATGTTTGAAGTCTCACAGTGTTCCATTAGACATACCAGTTGAACACCACAGATACCACAAATTCTTCTATGAAAGAGAGACATCGAGAGGTTTTGTATCAGGTTTTTATTATCAATTACTAACGTCCTCGTATGAAACCCTCCAACTAGACTCTGTCTGGAGGAGGGATATACCAGACCTGGAAAGTGACTTTGATTGGCAAGGAGCATGGGCAAATGTCCGTCTTACATCAAGGAACCCGGACCATCAACAAATCAATCTTAACTATATTCACAGGACATACTTGACTCCTATAAGACTGAACAGAATGGGTCTTAAACAAGACTCAAAATGCTCCCAATGTACAAATGGAAACGAAGGGACATTTATGCACATGTATTGGGACTGCCCACCAGTTAAGGCATTCTGGAAAGATGTGACCCATCAATTATCAAAACTCGTATCTTGGAATATACCAGTACACCCCTCTGTATTACTATTGAATGATGTTTTTGAGTTTGCAGTAAATCCACAGCTAAAGAGATTGGTTTTATCGGGTATCACAGTAGCTAAAAAACTGATCGCATCACGCTGGTTTCAACCGGAAAAAATGTGCCGGAAGGTTTGGTTTCTTACATATCTCTTACATATATGTCATCTTTCAAAAGAGACCAGGCTCATGCATAAGTATATGTATGTAGTGCTATAAGTATAAAGTATAGTATTTTGGTTTGCAAAAAAAGTCATCAAGTTCAAGTAAAAAAATTGCCACTTTTCTACCCGCTTGATACGAGGTTAACAGAGAGTTACTTGCATACATACGGGTATATTTATACTGTACATAAAGAGTGAGTTACTCACATACATACTGGTATATGTATACTGTATACACAGTGAGTTACTCACCAACAGACAGGTATATTTATACTGTACATAAAGAATGAATTACCCACATGCATCATCATCATCAGGTGGCATTTTCGATCCAGAGGTTGCCTATCACTCTCCAACCCATTCTGTCTCCACTTCTTCTCTCCAACTCTGTGACTCCGCCTCTCACTCCGCTCCAATCACAGACGTCATCTACCCAGCCTCTTCTTGGTTTTCCACTTCCTCTCTTTCCATCCACCTTCCCCATCACCACCTTCTTGAACATCTCCCCACTGGATCCTCTCAGCACGTGCCCGCACAACTCCATCTTTCTCTTTTTCATCCTTTCCAGCAGCTGTCCTCCTTGCATACCCGCTCTTCTCAGTACCTCCTCATTCTTGATCTTATCCTTCCATGTTATCTTCAGCATCTTCCTCAGCGTCCACATTTCACATGCCTTTGTGACAACACGACTGGACTACTGTAATGCGCTCTACGTTGGCATTGGCCAGGCCTCGCTGTCGTGTCTTCAGCTGCTTGGCTGTTGACAGGGACACGCAAATGGGAGCACATCACTCCTGTCCTCGCCTCCCTTCATTGGCTGTCTGTGTAAGGGTTCGGTGTGAGGGTAGGTGAGGAGACCCCAAATGCTGAACACGATCAGAGAGAGTAGAGGCAGAGACGACGTAATGAAAGTGAACGGGCTTTTACTATGACAGTTGCAACAAGGATACACGTCAAAACGGTTACAAACAAAAACCCGAAAACAAAACTCAGCAGTGCTGGAAAAATGTGGACTAACAATAAGGAACGGACTCACTGGGAAATACAGGTGACAAAGGTGAGTATGTGACCGAACACAAGGTTAGACAAAACAAAACAATGACAATGGCGCGACAGGGAAGTGAGAAACGGGGCAGGAATAAATACTGCCCGTGATTACTAATGAGCGCCAGCTGGATTAAGGCCAGGCATGGCCAAGACTGGTGAACACAAAGTATTAGTAAAAAGAAATCTCACACTAAAAATAAAGGCATGTGTAAAGGGATAACTTACTGGAAACATATGTAAAGAAATTAACCCTTAAAGGAAACATATGTAAAGATATCAACACCTACTGAAAACATATGAAAAGGGGGAACCCTTAAAGGAAACATATGTAAAGGTATTAACACTTACTGAAAACATATGTAAAGAAATTAACCTTTAAAGGAAACATATGTAAAGATATCCTTTTAAACACAAGCTAGCCCGGGGAATCACAACATGAACAGAGGCAACAAAGCATTAAAGGTATTAATCATAACATTAATAGAATCCAGCAAACCTAGACCTAAAGGCCTGAGAAGGTTCAGTATCTGGAGTTGCTGCGTTTGGCCACCAGAGGGCGGCAGAAAACCACTGTTCATATTGTTCAGGAAGGGTCCCTGGCTGGGACCATGACAGTCTGTGCAGTTTAGGATCAATTTTAAGATCCTGTTATTTGCATATAAAGCAAAACATGGTCTGGCCCCACCATAGCTCACCGAGATCCTGCACCCCTACACCCCATTACAGTCTCTGTGGTCTGCTGACCAGTCCCTCCTTGTTGTCCCCAAATCCACGCTAAAGAACAGGGGGGGCTGTGCGTTTGCGGGTGCAGCCCCCAAACTCTGGAACGAGTTGCACCCCCACATTAGGCTGGCCCCAACACTCCTAATGTTTAAGTCCCATCTTAAAACACATTTGTTCTCCCTAGCATTTCATTTTAATTAATTAGCATTTAATTTTTTACTATATGATGGATTGATTGTGAAGCACTTTGGTCAACCTTGTTGTTTTTAAATGTGCTATATAAAGAAAGTTGGATTGGATTGGATACATTTCCAAAATCCTGGGCACTCATTTATCAATGGCCCGTAGGCACAGATATGTGCGTAAACCGTGCGTACGATCATTTCTAAGCAAAGTGTGGGACTTATCAATTTGAACGCGTGCTTGAGATTGTGCGTATATCTACGCACAGCTCAGACCGTGCGTACATGGCGCCCAGCGGTAGAATAATAAGACTACACCATGAGACGGACTTTCATGCATTAGTTTCAACACTGACGTGTTCTGTATGACCCGTAATTCATTATAGGTCATTGTAAAATAGCGACATTAGTGTAATTATTGTCAAATCCTATAAATAGCATTTGGAATAGGTATTTCCGAATGAATTCAGCCTGGTTCATAGCGTTATTATAGGAATACTTCTCGCTGTGTGCGCTTTAGATGTTTACAGAGATATAGGGCAGTCTATTTGCCGAGAGAGAACATACCGCTACCCGAGACACATTCTCCTTGATTTGTACCACAATTTAGGACCCAAATTGGAGCGTGGAACAAAACGCAGTGTTGGATGTCGTAATTTCCCCAACCCCCAACTACATACAATATCCATAATAACAGCAGGCCGAGGCCAAGAGAGGATTTTACACCAGGTTACCCAACATCATCGCAGCAATAGACTGTACCCGTGTAGCTTTCAAAGCTCCATCAATTAACAAATCTAGTTATGTGAACGGGATTCCACTCGGTCAATGTACAGATAATCTGCGATGTGCCTTTTGGCTGATAATGTCGTTGCCGGTGGGCGGAGTCTCATTCAGGCCTAATTGTATTTAATTCAATTATAATGTTATTAGTAGGGTATCCACTGAAGCCATAATGACTCTGACCAAAACCACGGGCTCAGGCGTGCACAATAGGCATTGTAGAGCGCAGAGTTGGCCTGCTGAAAGCAGCAATTCAGTCAAGAGGATCAGACAGCAGATTTACCCTTTACCCCAAGTCTACCCTTGCAAGGTCTTAATCTAACTTGAAAAAACCTCAATGAAAAAAGGCATTTTATTTGCAGTATATATATGGTATATGGAAAACGCAAGCGAAAAATAGTGGCTATGAGTTTGTATTCTCCATTGGGTTGCACATACAGTGTGCTTCAGCGACTCGTTCATTTCAGTCATTACAGTGCTTAATGTCGGGTCAGCTTGTCATTTATTTCTGTCAATGTGCTGGTTCTGTAGCAGGACTGGGTCAGTCAACATCCTTGGCACCGAAGATACACGCTCCCTCCTCCTCAGCTAGACCTCCGTGATCAATCTCGCTCTGTGAAGTTTCTCATAGTTCGCTCGGCTTAGTCCATGGGGGACCCTGATGGAAACAAGACAAACGTCTTTCTCAGGTCTGCATCCCCT
Source organism: Notolepis coatsorum (assembly GCF_963971535.1). Classification (NCBI taxonomy): domain Eukaryota; kingdom Metazoa; phylum Chordata; class Actinopteri; order Aulopiformes; family Paralepididae; genus Notolepis; species Notolepis coatsorum. The sequence goes on from NC_140165.1 coordinate 277,918,291, forward strand.
TAATAATTGTATGTATTGAGCCGTACTGTATTGTACCCATTCTGCAATCTGTTAAATACATTTTAAAATTTTCATTCATTCATTCATTCCATTATTTCACATCCCATGGGGGTGTTTCATTACCATATATGGATAATCATGCACGAGCATAGACGGTAAGAACAATGGTATTTATCAACACAGAGTGTGCGTACGACCTGTGCACGCACGGTTGATAAGTCCCAATATTTCTGTACGTAGAGACATTCTAAATTTTGAGCGTAGGAACGAAAATAGAACACTTTCTACACATTATTGATAAATGAGGGCCCTGGTCTTCATTTTCCTACTTATGTTTCGTCTCAATAATTCTTTATGGTTCCAGAACGCGCTCTTTGCCATTCCGGTTCTTCTCTTGATGTCCATGTTAGCTCTTCCACCTTCACTGATCCAGCTTCCAAGATACATGTACTCTTTCACTTGTTAAAGTTTTTCTCCATCCACCTGTATTTTACAAACAGTCCCTGGTGTTTTTTCAATGATCATTACATTTGTTTTCTTTGTGTTTAGCGACATTCCATAGTTTTTACATTTAGCATTCAGCTTTTTCATCATGACGAGATCTTCTTGACAGTTACAGACTATAGTGGTGTCATCAGCATATCTTATGTTGGTGATGTTCTCTTCGCCAAGTTTTACTTCTTTCCCTCCTCTCAGACCTTTTTTCATCAGTGATTCACTGTACACATTAAAGAGTACAGGGGACAAGATGCATCCTTGTCTTACACCCTTCTCCACCGAGATGTCTCTTGATTTCTCCTTTCCAATTCTGACATTAGCCTTCTGCCTCCAGTATAAATTGGCAATTATTCTTCGGTCAGAAGCTGGTATTTCAAATTATTCCATTGTTCTCATCAATGTTGTATGTTCAACTCTGTTGAAGGCCTTTGTGAAATCGATGAAGCAAATATACAGCTTCTTCGGCTGGTCTATCGATTTTTCGCCAATGATTCTACACATACATGTTAGTATATTTATACTGCACATAAAGATTGAGTTACTCACATACATACTGGTATATTTATACTGTACATAAAGAGTGAGTTAGTCACATATATACTGGTATATTTATACTGTATTTAAACAGTGAGTCAGCAGCAAACTACCCTTCAGGCCAGATAATTCATTTACATACTTTACAAAAGGTCTCATTGTATATTTGACTCTGAATATTATATTTAAATTTGGACCCAAACACACACAGAGCAGGTGTTGTAGGTTCTCTAACAAGAGATACATTTAGCAACAATTGTAGCTATTCATAAAGTCAAAAGGTAGTGGGAAAATGTTGCTACACACAGGTATAATTATGACTATTATGAGCATAATTACATATCGCCATGGACTCGTCTAGCCACAAGTGCAACCAAAGATATAGACATTTCCTTCTTTTAAATACAGTGCGGTAGAAAACATAAAAGCTTGAGCTTAAAAGCTGTGCAAATGTTGTATATTTGAATAATTTCTTGACTTGACACATGTGTCTCAGTGGGTGGGGATATAGAAGTAGGTCGCTAACTGGAGCTGAGGGAGCTTCTGAGGAACGTCTGAATGCAGAATCAGACAGGGATATTCGCATGGTTTTCAATAATTTGGACCCACGTAGACTCACTCTGCATACAAATCACATGCAATGGGGAGGCATGATGGCCTATTGGTAAAGAAGCCCTGCCAGTAACCGAAAAGGTTGCTGGTTCAATCACCAGCCTGACAGGAGGGTGTATTCCAGCTGTGAGCTGGTGGCTGAAGGGCTGCTGGTATTACATCTATGGTGCCCAGCATCCTGCCTAAGTTCCCTTGAGCAAGGCACTGAACCTCAACAACTCCCCCAGGAGCACTGTACTGCAGGCGGCCCTGCACTCTGACCTATCTGATTAAATGCATACTGTGTATGTATGTAACTAGGAGGGATATGCAAAAAGACACATGTAAAGTTAAAATCATCTCTGTGCTTGGTGACAGATTACTCTAATGATTTCATGACAAAGAAATTGATGAAAATACATTTGACTAAAGGGAGACTAAAACCTCTATAGACCTCAAGACTAAATCTAACAATAGTCAAATGACTAAAATGTGACTAAAACGAATATGCATTTTAGTCCAAAGACTAAAAACTAAATGAAAATCAGCTTTCCAAAATAAACGCTGCATTCCATGTGATCCGTATTTGCGTGGAGTCTACGCGGTCCTTATTGCTGACAGACGGAAAATCTTCCAAATAGCACCTTTTAGCGCGCTCGCATAGGGGGCTAAGTCACGCGTGTCCTCCCTTGGCTGCCGTAAGAGACTACTGTATATATAACGGCTAATGAGCTCAGGTAAGAGCTAGAGTCTCCTGTGGGCCCTGCTGCTGTGACGTCCAGCTCCACCATTTGTGTTCCTGCTAAATAATTTAGTCCTATTTATGAGGTTGCTGCCAGTGTTCGAATTATGAGGGGGCCAATGGGGGCTCAGCCCCCATAGCTATAGTCTGAGCCCCCATAGTCGAGACCCCCTGTGGGGGTCTCTCAAAAAAATTATATAATATTTTTTTTAATTTTTTTTTGTACGAATTATTATTTATGTTACCTAAATAAATTGTTAATAGATCATATTTTTATTTTCAGTTTTTAAAAGAACAGAGTAATTAATGTTGTGGAATAGGCTACATTTCACCTCCAAGCCGCTATGCGTCGCCCATGAGCGTCGCCCATGAGTTTAACGCTACTCCAACCTAGTGAAGAAGAAGCAGACAATTTGTCCCTCGGAAATAGAGTAAATGTATGTATGTAACACAACAACTATACATATATAAATAAACAATAAACCTCAAATGTGCAGACAGACGGAACCGAAGAGAGAACGAGTGAAGAGGAAAAACTCAGCTGCAGGGAGCGGGCGTGATGGGTCTTCTGGATTCTGGACTGACATGAGACACTTTAGAGCTGTAGGAGGAAAAACTGAGGAAGTTGTTGTTACTGTTGTTTACTTGATGTAATGTTGCTGCTTATTTGGTAACATGCTGCTGGTATTTTGATCATTGTATAGTTTTTGCATTTTGACAGATTTGTGGGAGAAAGTGTTAAGAAAAAAGTAATAATTGCCACTTGAGATGATGCAATCTATAGCTTGATGTAATGGCTTCTGATAATGCAGAGCTCTAATTGCAGATGTTGTTATTACTCTCGTGGTCTGAGATAGAAAAGGCATCAACCCCTGGCTGCCTGTGTGACACTTTAAGTCAGTGGTCACCAACCCGTCGATCTTGATCGACTGGTCGATCTTTGAGACTGTCCCTGTAGATCTTTCCATGAAAAAAAAAAAAAAATTAATCTTACCCTGAGAGTCCACATTAAAGGTTCTACTTTTGTTTTGATGTGAAAAGTGATGCTGCACTTAGCACTGACTGAGAAAGTACACATGCAGTTCTACTTTTGTTTTGATGTGAAAATTATGCTGCACTTAGCACTGACTGCACTTAGCACTGACTGCACTTAGCACTGACTGAGAAAGTACACATTACAGTTCTACTTTTGTTTTGATGTGAAAAGTGATGCTGCACTTAGCACTGACTGAGAAAGTACACATTACAGTTCTACTTTATAAAATGCTAATTGTAAATATGTTTGTCAATGTTAATAATATGAGAAAGTCCACATTACAGTTCTACTTTTGTTCTGATGTGAAAAGTGATGCTGCACTTAGCACTGACTGCACTTAGCACTGACTGAGAAAGTACACATTACAGTTCTACTTTATAAAATGCTAATTGTAAATATGTTTGTCAATGTTAATAATATGAGAAAGTCCACATTACAGTTCTACTTTTGTTTTGATGTGAAAAGTGATGCTGCATAAGATGACTGCACTTAGCACTGACTGAGAAAGTCCACATTACAGTTCTACTTTTGTTTTGATGTGAAAAGTGATGCTGCATAAGATGACTGCACTTAGCACTGACTGAGAAAGTACATAATAGTTCTACTTTGACGTTTTAATGTTGGACCAAAGCATTGCATGTAATTAGAATACAGGCAAATAAAAGTAATTTAGTTTAAAGTACAATCTTGGCTGTCTTTTTCTCTCAACGCTTCAATAGGTAGATCTTGCCTTCACCAAAAAAAAAGTGATCTTGGGCTTAAAAAGGTTGGTGACCACTGCTTTAAGTCATCATGATGTGGCGGCTGTAGCTCAGGAGGTAGAGCTATAGTCGTCACTACTCACTTTGGATAAAAGAGGTCAGTGGCTCGAATCCCGGCTCTTCCGGTCTGCATGTCGGCGACGTGCTGCAGTAGTTACTTTTCTTCTCGTTGTTCTAAGAAGATGCTGCTACTTCTAATTTATTTTTCATTCAGTTCTCTTGATTACCTGTGCACATTTGTTTATAACATTATTTATTTTGATTTATACAAGTATTTATTTTATGTTCATTTTATTATCAGATGATAATGTTACTTACTGATTCCTGATAAATGCTGCTGTTGTGCCATACAACTATTTATTTTCCATTCGATTATTTTGTTAGTTTTTGATTTATAAGTGCAGAGACAAATACATGTTAATTCAAATTCATAAATTTGGTCTCATTTTTCAAATTAAATTGTTGTATTTTATAAGGTGCAAAATGCAAATAAGTAAATATGGCATTATATATCAGAGGTGAGTAAGAAAATGAACAAATATTGATTGTTAAGAATGAGACTGAATAATGACATCACACAATAGTCTAATGATTAGACTGTTGTGTGATGTCATTATTACTTAGTATTAGACTAATCCTAATGAGATATTCCTCTAAATATGACTTCGAAAACAGCCACAATTTCAGGAAAAAAATTGTAAAAAAAAGAAAAAAAATTCAGGTGGCCCCCATAGCTCTCAGATGATAATTCGAACCCTGGTTGCTGCTACCGCTAGCTCTCAGTGGGGCTGCGTGGGCACTCACATGCCTCACACACACACACACACACACACACACACACACACACACACACACACACACACACACACACACACACACACACACACACACACACACACACACACACACACACACACACACACACACACACACACACACACACACACACACACACCAGCGTTTCCGTTAGCCGGTAATTACCGGTATTTGACTGGCAAAATCTGTTGAAGTCCGACATATTTAATCTCTCCGGTCATAGTGTCCGGTGAAAATAGTTCCCTCTGGGCACAGTTTGATTATTTGAATTGTATTTGGATGGGCTGGAGTTGGGTGGCCTATGCGATGAACGAAACAATCATTGAGTTTGTTGTCGTTGCTTCGCTCAGCGAGAGCTTGCTGCTGGATTTGCGGAAGGCATGCAGCTGCAGACCCACAGAACCCACCAGCTTTGCTGGCACAGTGCGGTCCCCAGACCTGGAAAGCTGCTCTGCGGGTCTGCAGCTGGATGCTTCTTGCAAACTAACTGCGGCCGGCTCGCGCTGATAACAGCTTTCATTGTTGGACCGGCTGCTTGGTGGAGCAACGATGAAACGAATGTAATGAATCGTTCGTCGCATGGGCTATTTAATTTTGGCCTGTTTTGGTACGGTTCGGGTGGTCAAGTTGTGCTTGGAGGGAGTTGTTTTCACCGGACATTATGACCAGCACCAAGTCGTTGGGAAGTGGAGATATACATCACGCAAACCCACGATAATGTTGCCGCCTCTCTCTGCAAAATTTCTCAGTTCTTCGCTTGATATAATTAATACAAATGTCCAATATAACGGAATTCGTTAGCTCATAAAAATGTGATTATAACAGACTGCTGTTTAGTGTCGGACCGACTGCCCACATACGCGGTCTATTTTATTTCAAGTCAGCAGCAGCACGGAGTATCGAGGGACTTATTTTATTTGGAATATATTAATGACTATACGCAAAAGTAGCCTCGTTTTAAGTAATAATATTATAAATCTACATGCCTTGAGGATGACATTCTTTATATAGCCTATATCAATTGTTTTAAAGCTCAATAAACTATGACCGGAATTAATCTCATTTGTCCGGTAGATTGAAATCTTGCAGGTCACGGAGACCGGCAACAATTTTTTCTAACGGAAACCCTGACACACACACACATATTATTGTAAACACACACCCAATGAGAGACATTTGCATACAAAACAAAACACACACAAAATTAAATGTGCACTCATGCAACATACAGTACACATGCAACACACACAGTACACATGGGGCACATATACGCACAACGAACAATCCTCATTATACGCACACGCCATCATTAAAAACTGAGTACATCTTGCATACACACCATGCCTTCACACACACACACACACACACACACACACACACACACACACACACACACACACACACACACACACACACACACACACACACACACACACACACACACACACACACACACACACACACACACACACACACACACACACACACACACATCACATGTTCACACATTGGCTCTTTAAGGATGTGATCAGATCACACTCTGTGTGTATATGTGCCTCAGGTTATAAATCAGACTGGGAGGTAGATTGTAAATTAAGGGTGTTTTCACACCTGTAGTTCGTTTGCTTTGTTCCGATTCAGGGACACAGGGACTATTATGACAATGTTGCACTTGTCCTTTAGTTCGTTTGTGTTCACACGGTTGTGTTAATAGTGGACCAAAACAAATGCATGCAAGAGCAAGCTGTCACTCATTGGTCAGATTTTGGGGTGTGTGTGTCGTCGTCGTCGTCCCCCCCCCTAACCCTGACTCGAGCCTGACTTTACTGTTGACCGCGGGAGAGAGAGAGAGAGAGAGAGAGAGAGAGAGAGAGAGAGAGAGAGAGAGAGAGAGAGAGAGAGAGAGAGAGAGAGAGAGAGAGAGAGAGAGAGAGAGAGAGATGTCCAGGGATCCCCAACACTTTGCTGATCTTTCTGAGGGCTGCATACCCCAAACCTAATTTGTGCGCTAAGAGGACCATGCGCACGTTCACATTAAACGCCACATCGTTCCTGGTTGAGTCGTGGATACGTGTGGAATTGGATGTATAGACACTTTTGCGGTACTGATCTGTTTCGCACAGACTGCACTCAATTATCAAACTGCTACAGAACCCCCGATTCTGCGGATCAATGATAATTTGAAGCCCTGTCCCCGCGCAATTAGGACATATCAACACGCCGATCAGTTCATTCAAGCGGGCTACATGAACTATAAGCCACTGCTGTGTGACGAGGCTTGGTGTTTCCCCGCTGTCTAAACACTCCTGCTTTCCAATTGACAGCTTACGCATCGATGCGCTTTGTGAAGGCATTTCATCTTCTACTCCAGTAGAAGTTTCTTTTTGTTTACACCCTCTTGCTACCAACAATTGTTGTTGTCTTTTATGGGAACTCTTTACGCTGAGTTTCCTCACTCGCTGTTTCGGCATTTTGACAGATCAGGTCTCCCGCGGAATGAATCTCCTGCGGCTGACAACAGGATGTCAGAGCATGTGATGCACCTGGAACCAATCACGCTATCAGAAATCTGCACCAGCCCAATGAGATCTCGGTGCTTGTGACAAGCTCTCAGCGCGAGACAGCTGTACCTCATAATGCCGGTGATCTGAATTCGGAATGCTGCAAAATCAACAGGCGCAGCATGACAAAGTGTAGTAAAATAAACATCTAAATGTGTATTTTGAACGTTTCCTTTCCAATAGTCTGAAAAAAGACATGTTATGGAAGCAAAATAGCACAATCTCAAAATTGACCAAAAAAAAAAACGTCTTTTTCACCTGCCGTGTCTCGCCTTAAGTCGATTGCATTCTCACAGCGTACGAGTCACGTCGGGTTCGTTTGGAAGTGCGCCGAGATCACCCTCTCTAGGTGGTCTCGGCCCGTTTGTTTTGTTCCGCAACAGAATGTGATTGCTGTGTTCATATATGCCCAACTGAACCGAAATAGGGGGGAAACGCTCCAGGTTTCGGATCAACAGCTCCAAACGAGCCAGGTGTGAAAACGCCCTAAGAAATGTTGTTACAAAATGTAATAAAAAGAAGAAGAAATTGTATTATGAAAATAGGTTTAATTATATAAAAAATGACAGTAAATTATTATGGAATACTCTAAATGAAATAATGGGCAGGAATAAGAAACCTACCCCATCCTTTCTAGAAACAGAAGGAAAATTCCTCACCAAACCAGTTGAGATTGCTAATCATATTAACAATTATTTTATTGGAAAAGTAGATAATTTAAGGAATAATATGCAAACAATAGATAATGAAAAATATTATTTATTAATAAAGAATAAAATAATGAAAGAGAAAAATTTTAAATTTAATTTTGATAGTGTGACTATAAGTAATGTAGAACATATGTTAAGTACCACTAAAAACAAACCACCAGGTGTTGACGGTCTTGACGGGAAACTTCTGAAATTGGTCCCTGATTTAATTGCCCCTGCTATCTGTCATATTATAAATCAATCCTTTAGTGAATGTTTGTATCCGCAACAGTGGAAAACTGCCAAAGTAATACCACTGCCAAAAAATGAATTGAAATTGCCATTCTCAGGATCTAATAGTCGTCCCATAAGTTTACTGCCAGTTTTAAGGAAACGGATGGAAAGAATAGTAAGTGAACAGATTAAATGCTACTTTTCTTTTAACACATTGACCACTGATTTTCAACATGCATATCGTGAAGGACATTCAACAGCGACTGCTTTAACCCAAATGACGGATGATTGGCTGAAAGAGATAGATAAAAAGAAAATGGTTGGAGCTGTCTTGCTTGATTTTACTGCAGCATTCGACATCATAGATCACAAATTCTTACTTAAAAAACTTGAATGTTACGGTTTCTCTTCATCTGCACTATCTTGGATGCAAACTTATTTAGCAAACCGGAAATAAATAGTTTTTTTTTAATGGGAGTTACTCAGAAGTTAAAATGGTAAGGTGTGGAGTACCCCAAGGAAGTTGCCTTGGGCCTTTGCTCTACACCATATTTACAAATGACATGCCTCTTGTCCTAAATAAGTCATATATTTCTATGTATGCGGATGATTCAACGATTTACACATCAGCCTCAACAGCCAATGAATTAAATACGGTCCTAAAGGCAGAGTTGCAATCAGTGATAGAATGGATAAAGAATAACAAACTAGTTCTAAACATATCAAAGACAAGTAGCATCATTTTCGGTTCAAACCATACTCTAAGAACGAACCCAGTCTTGAAACTTTTGATAAGTGATGTGGTAATTAATCAAGTCCAGGAGACTAAACTCCTAGGGGTAACATTAGACAGTAAATTGTCATGGTCACACCATATAAACAATATAGTAGTGAAAATGGGAAGAGGGATTTCTGTTGTTAAAAGATGTGCTCATTTGTTACCACTAAATTCTATCAAACAGGTAATTCAAGCTCTGGTTTTGTCAAATCTTGACTATTGTCCTGCAGTATGGTCGAATGTAACGACGAATAAACTGAAAAAATTACAAATGGTACAAAACAAAGCAGCACGTATAGCGCTTCGCTGTGAGTACAGAACTAATGTTGCAGCGATGCACAGTTGTTTAACTTGGTTACTTGTCAAACATAAATTACTCTGCTCACTCCTTGTATTCACTAGGAATATTCTTGTTACAAAGATCCCCTCAATTTTATATAACAATTTATCTATAAGTCTTGACAGACACAACCATTCCACCAGACATGCTTCTGCACAGTGGCGGCCGCCACTGGGGGGCGCTAGGGCGCCGCCCCCCCTTCAGGCCCTGCCTGGTTATATGAGAGTAGAACAAGAAAAGGTATCTTTTAGTTTTTTGTTTTATAGCCCTATAAATAATATAAACATGTTTAAAATGAATAATATTTACTCATTTTAAGTATGTTTGTATTTCCAATGCACAATATAACGTTATTATCGCAATTAAAAAACACTCGTTTTCCAGAGCAGGAAGTGACATCAAGTTTTTTTTATTTTTTTTTATTTTTTCTTATTTCTCGGCCCGGGCTATACGCGATAGCGCTCTGAGTGCGCGTCACAGTTTGATCGCTGTATCCGTCACAGCCAATCAGTGCATAACGCGTTGTGCGTTGAAATATGACTATTATGTTGGAATCCGGGCGCGATTTGAAGCGGTCTAGCCAGTAGCGTCAAGAATATCTGTAGCCGCATTTCGCGGAGACGCTCTCTGATTGGCCGACGCCAGTATTTTTTTCCGTGGCAGAATTTCACAGAGACGATCTCTGATTGGCCGAATCCAATTTCTAATGTTCCAATTCTAGCTTCTAGCTTCCTAGGTTGGTTCCTAGGTTGGTCTAGGTTGTTTGTCTTAGAGCGTGCCGTGACTGCAAGTTCTTTAGACTGTTAAGCTTAGGCACTCTTTCAAAGTTGGTTAAGGTTAGAGTTTGTCTTAGAGCATGGCGATAGAACGCCAGGTAGTTTGCAGTCTGTTCGAGCGGAAATGGACAAAGGAATGTACTTGTTGAGTGTTGTGCTAACGAGCTAACACTTGGCTAACAAGCTATATGGCGGATTATACACGTTTATCAAGCTCTCCTGCCCTGGACGTTTCAACTAAACAGTGAGTCTCTCTCTCTCTCTCTCTCTCTCTCTCTCTCTCTCTCTCTCTCTCTCTCTCTCTCTCTCTCTCTCTCTCTCTCTCTCTCTCTGTGCTTAACGTTAACGTTTGTAAATAGTTTTTTTTAGGAGCAGTACTGTTAGGCTACTGCTGGCCATTCATGAAGCGAGACATTGCTGATTGTTTATTTATTTTATAACACAAGACTATGACTACCAACTGCCTAGCCAGCCGTGTATCAATCTTGGATGCAATAATAACGTTACTTACCACACTGACTATGTCGATGGCTCATTGATTTAACTACTGCAGCTCTCTCGGATTGAAAATACGTGGATTATGGCTTGTTCAATATCGTCTATGTTTGAATGAATGAATGAATGAGAACTTTATTAACAGATTGCAGAATGGGTACAATACAGTACGGCTCAATACACACAATTGTTAAGGGGATGCAGACCAGAGAAAGACGTTTGTCTTGTTTACATCAGGGTCCCAGATTTTCGATTCATATAGATAGTTTAATAGCTAGCCTTGGCTCGTTTAACAATATGCAAAATATGTGTACAGCCCTGTACTCATACTGAAGTTATTCTTGGTATATAATAGGTCTGATTGTGTAACGAATCGATTCCACGTTGCGCTGTGTGTGAGAGAGAGAAGGAGAGAGGGAGAGATCTGCCTGTGTTTGGAGACGGGCGAGTTTTGTTTCTAACTTTTCTATTTATATTGTGTTTCAAGTTGTGAATTAGAGTCTAGACTATACTTTATTTGACTGGTTGTGTGTTGTTGTAGTAACAGCTGAGCGACTCGTTCATAAGAGCCGATTCATTGCCGTGAGCGTGAGTCGAATCGCTCACGTCTTGCCATGAGTCTTGCGTGGTACAGTACTGTACTGTACATGTTTGCAAAATATTTGGTATAGCGCCCCTAGTGGCGAAGTACCCACCGGCCGCCACTGCTTCTGCACGATGTTTTACACTTCCAAAAGTGAGGTTGAATGCAATGAAGCGAACTGTCATGTTCCGTGGTATGCAGGAATGGAACTCTCTTCCCAGACATGTTAAGCAGGAGAATAGTAAATGTCGTTTCAAAATCGTGGTAAAACAACATTTTCAACCAAAGAAATTGACATTCCCTAATAGATAGTGTGTACGTAAATGAAAATGTATGTGTCTGATAAAGAGATAGGTATATATGGATGAAAAGGCATGTGTCTGATAGGGATATATTATTAAAATATTGTATAATTGGCTGATATGAACATAGATAATGTATGTAAAAGCTAAATAGTATATTATGCTGTATTGTATTATGAATTAAATATGAGTAGGTATTATTGTATTGTATTATGAATTCATAAGGCGTATATATTGTTGTATTGTATTATGAATTTGATTAGGGTTTTTATTGTTGTTTTAATTGTCTGTATGACATGTAAATGTTGTGAGTGTATAATTCTGTAACGTTAGGTTATGTAGATAACCAAGTTCTGTTAGTTATGGTGCGCTCAGCACCAGTTGCATATATCTCGCTTCAGCATATATACACTGAATAATTTCACAAATGTACCTTTAAATGCCAGCATTCATCTGGCCACACCCCCATCCGCTTACCTATATAAGCAGGGATGGTGCCACACACTCATCTCCTTCCCAACAAATTTCATCACAATGAAAAATCAAGGGCCGCAGCGGCGTCCTGGTGCTGAGCGCACCATAACTAACAGAACTTGGTTATCTACATAACCTAACGTTCTGTTCCGTTATGGCTTCGCTCAGCACCAGTTGCATAACAGGAGCTGAGCGGGAGCCATAGCTCGACAAATACACCCCGCTGAGGCCCCCCACAGCCATCAGATCAGGGAGGGCCGAGCCCCCCCGACCCACCCTAATGGAGGGCACCCCCCCTATTGGTGGCTTCACGGGAGGGCAACGGACCCGACCGTGCGAAGAGGCACTCAAGCAACTCAACGCACAGGGTGAGCAGAGCGTGGCTTGACCCCACGACTACACACACGCACAACCTGCATGCCACCCGGGAACGAACGGAGGAAACAACCTCGTTACTGCCCCCAGAATCACGGGGTCAAGGGCAAACCCAACCCCGTGGCAAGGCCGTAGCAGCGGAGCGTGAAGGAAGACCCAGACCCACCAAAAGGGCTGGACTCCCTGGAATGGGGGCCCGGAGAAGTCCATGATGCCAGCATCAAGACCCCACCAGGTGGGCACGTAGTGCCCCGCCCCCCACATCGCCAGCGTATTCGGACAAAGGCCCCTCATTAAAGCTTACTGCACCTGGTATTCCCAGGCGGTCTCCCATCCAAGTACTAACCAGGCACGAACCTGCTTAGCTTCCGAGATCGGACGAGATCGGGCGTGTTCAGGTTGGTATGGCCGTAAGCCGAGCGGGCCCTGTCCCCCCAATAGTACACCGCCTGGCACACTGACCCTGCAGAACAGGCAGTCAGCATGGCCGTAAGCACACAAAAAAGGTTAACCAACGGAAGCAGGCAGCGCACCGGGGAAAAACCAGGCAACAGGCTGTTAACCCTAGCCTGGAGACTGCGGACGAGACAGGCGCCAGAGGGGACAGCTGAACACAGCCGCCCCGGCGGAAGGGGCGTATGCTGGCGTTGTTGCATGACCAAGCCTCCATTTAAAAACCCCCACCCAGAGGGGTTGAGGCCAAGAAGGCTGACACGACTGGCAGACGTCATGAACGTGCAGGGGCACCCTCAACCGGTGAACCCGAGAGTTGACACTGCTCCAACACACCAGGGAATCAACCACCTTGGCGTTACCCAATGCGGTGGTTGTTCCTATAACCCCTCAAGAAAAAACTCCAAAACACACCTGCGGGTATACACCGGCTATACCGCAGTACAAGTGTTTCAGTTTTCAAAAAAGGGTTAACCCAGGCCTACGGGTCGACGAAACATTACTTCGGACCGGGCCTGGCGGTACGGGAAGCACAGGGTCACCAGAGGAAGTCAAAAACCACCCCCACAGGCCCCTCTTCGCCATGCGTGAGAGAGGAGCGAAAAAGAATGGAGAACCAGCCCCTAAGCACACCGTACTTGGTATTCCCAGGCGGTCTCCCAACCAAGTACTAACCAGGACCAACCTGTGTAGCGGCCGAGATCCGACGAGATCGAGCGTGCACAGGATGGCATGGCCGTAAGCCATTACGACAGTGCTGAGTAAAAACGTACCCAACCAGGGTCTCCATAGCGCTTAACCCTGTGACACCCGGACCGACCTGGCATTTTTCCCCCTGAAAAAAGCCCAAGTCCCTCAGGGTACCAGAACAGCAGATCTGCATCCCCGGTGGACAACGGGTTCAACTGATCCGGACCAGCGTGACCAGAACCAGTCCCGTGCCCTAACCACGCCGACATGCCTACTCCAGGAGAAAGGGCAGATATGCGTGTCGATCTTAACATGAAAAGAAGGTGCCACCCAGACGTTCGGGCGAACCACGCCTGGTGGCCCACCCCAAGGGCGTGAGACCCCTCTACATATGTTCAGATCCATTCCGTCATCATCCCCCAGACATGAACGAGAATCCGTCGAAAACCAACCCAGGTCGTGGGATTTGGTCGTCGGAAGAGGAAAAAAAACCCATCTCAGTTGCTTTATAAAAACGCAGTTTTAACCACAAGCAACCAAGGCGCGCCAGTCAGTCGCCTGTTTACAGCAAGCTAGCACTATACGTGCATCGGGACACACCCCCATCAATGAACAGGCTATTTAGACCTGTCATTGAATCCCCAAGGCGCCCAGGGGAACGACAAGAGGGGTGTGACACTCCCTAACTCCAACACTTTTTGAATAGAAAAGAAGGAAGCATCAACAGTATGTATCCCAGTCTACACAGCCGGGGGTAAAAAAATTTCACATTTTTACATCCCACCACCCCTCCCATAGGAAGGAGACGGGGATCCCCAGAGAGACTTCCCACGCGAGCTGTACAGATTGAAAAGAATATATTGCACCTTGAGCCATGTAAAAAATTGGTTTTAGGGCTCTCCGGGGAAGAGGCACTGAACCCATACACACTCAATAATCGAATTGAATCGAATACATATACAATAGAATAGGACCCTTCTAGAGGGTCCACTCACTTTGACAATCTGAGGAGGAAGGCTCTGTACTCTGATGGAGGCTCCCTCACATGGAAGAAGGAGTCCGAACTCACAGAAGGCCCGAATAGGCGCTTGGTGAGGAGGAGCCCTGACCACCCCCCTGAAACAGATCCATCACATGGACCTGAACAGCACACGGAAGTCCTACCAACAGAGACGCGCACGGTGACGTACTCTATGGTGGGGGAATTCCTGCGGTGCACACGCCCAATATACCAAGCCGTGGGACCAGGAAACTCCCTCCCCCCCCCCCCCCCGTAACGTGCCGAACCGCCACGTGACGGGAACCTTGAAGGACAGGGGGTGTACCCCTGACCGACAGAAACGAGGAGGAGAGGAAAGGTTACCAGTTCACCCCTTTACGACCCCACACCCATGATACGATGTAATGACAAAAAGAGAACATGACACAGTCATAGTCAGCTCTATGAAGCGTTTGACAGCTCCACACAGTGCATGAGCTAACCTGCTATCTGATTTTTACTAAGGAAAAAACACAGAATAGAGAGGGCTCTAAGAGCCCCGGTCCAACATACACATGTGTTTCTGTGGCCAGTCCAACCCAGTTGTAGGTCACATGACACACACAACCCATCATCACCTACAAAAAATGGCAAAAACACTCTACAGAGGAACGCCGTTTTTCATAATGAGAGAATACATAATTCTCGATTAGTATCGGCCACAGGCCTTGCTAAGCACACACGAGAGCGACCAAACAATCTTTTCTTCTAGGAAAATAAAGTTTCTCCAGCAGTTTTAGCACAACCTCAGCAATCAAGCTAAGGGTTACATCGCATCCCTACCACACAAAAGACACAATTTAGTGCACAACATGTCTGATAGGAGGATGAAAAAGTCCCCAGGGAACCGGGGGGAAACACAATCCTCTTATTTTACCCTTAATACGGCCAGTTAAAACAGGAAAACCTGTTAATATGTGAACACACTGTTCATTGTCATCACAGGCTGAGAAAAGAACATTCTTTTACTCACTTGTCACTAAGCATAGCTTCATAGGTTAGTTACCTTAGTTGTGAGTACACGGTACATAACAACACACATGATGTTTCTCACACAACAACCAGATCATTTCCACATCTGTAACAACCCGATTTGCACGGAGAAGCTAACTGCCAGTGACAAGACAGTTCACACATAACTCGTGTCGTATCCTAAATGCATTGCAGCAACGCACGTTTTGGGAAAACATCGTCATTCACAAAACATTTAGAAAAGTAAAACCAGAAGACGTGTTATAAGGTCTGGTCAACCTTGTCCTACCCGGAACGTAGATCAGCGAAGTGCAGACTCAAGAAAGACCCCGTAGACAACACAGCCGATCCTGTGTTGCTCGAACTGGGCAGCGTCGTCGCTCCAACCAGTCGCTACCAGTTTGCATACCAGGCAAACATCGGGGTGGAGGATGCCATCATCTACATGCTCCACAGAGCGTACACGCACCTGGAGAAGCCGCGCAGCTCAGTGAGGATTATGTTCTTTGATTTCTCCAGCGCCTTCAACACCATCCAGCCGTCACTGCTAGCGGAGAAGCTCTCTGCGATGCAGCTGGAGCACGGCTTGGTGGCCTGGATCAAGGACTACCTCACTGAGAGGCCACAGTACGTCAGACTAAAGGACAGTCAGTCTGACATACTGGTGAGCAACACCGGCGCCCCCCAGGGAACTGTGCTGTCACCCTTCCTCTTCACCCTCTACACCTCAGACTTCAGCCGCAACTCCAGCGGGTGCCACCTGCAGAAGTTCTCAGACGACTCCTCCATCGTAAGCTACATCACCGACGATGATGAGGAGGAGTACAGAGCCCTGGTGGAGAGCTTCGTGGGGTGGAGCGACAGCAACCACCTCCAACTCAACACCAGTAAGACCAAGGAGCTGGTGGTGGACTTCCGGAGGGGCAAGAAGAGGCCCCCCCCGATTCCCATCTCCATCCGAGGGGTGGATGTGGAGATGGTGGACTCATACAAGTTCCTTGGGGTACACCTGAACAAAAAACTGGACTGGTCGGACAACACAGAGGCCCTCTACAGGAAGGGACAGAGCAGGCTGTTCTTCCTGAGGAGACTCAGGTCCTTCAAATGTGTGCAACAAACTGCTGCAGTCCTTTTACCAGTCTGTTGTGGCCAGCATCCTCTTCTATGCTGTGGCATGCTGGGGAGGCTACATCAACTCAAGGGACACCAACAAGCTCAACAAGCTGGTGAGGAAGGCTAGCTCCGTGGTGGGAGTCGAGCTACCTAGACTTGAGGTGATGGTAGAGAGGGGGATGATAAGGAAGCTGGATGCCATCATGGAGAACCCCTACCACCCCCTCTACGACGAGCTAGTCAAGATGAGAAGCTCGTTCAGCCACAGACTCATCCCCCCCCGACACTCAACTAACCGCCTCGGACAGTCCTTCATACCAGCGGCCATCAGGCTCCACAACAGTGGGCAGCGACTAGCAGCCTCCAGGCCCCACAACAGGGGGCAGCGACAGCGACTGCTACCAGACATTGACCTGGGACTTATAGGAACCCAAGGGGGACAAAGTAGACTACCCTGGTACTTTGATTAATGTATACTCAGTAGATAGTAAATTATAACACTACCTCTTGCATACTGCACCTCATGTGACACTGTGAATAATGTGAATATTCCTCAGCTAGTCAGATAGTAAATTATATTGACCATATTGATCAAATTGTTTACACTGCCTGTGTTGTCTTTTACTACCTGTATACTGTGTTGTTTTACTACCTGTACCCCTCCCCCCTCCCCCCCATGCTGCTATGATGCCTGAATTTCCCCAAGGGGATCAATAAAGGAATATCTTATCTTATCTTATCTTATCTTACAGTCCTCTTTGTTGACGCAATCCCCGTCCAGGCCCAGGGCAGGGTCGACGAACATCCCCTGTCAAGGATGACGTCGTAGTCAAGAGTGTAAAACATGTTAAAATCAAAGCACGTTCAACAGAGTAGCATTAAGCTAACGGCCGCTCCAACCGTTCGGGCGCTACTGCCCCTGCTCGCGAGACGCCGAGCTAACGGCGCACGCGACCAGAAGCGAACTCGCGGCAGCGCGCGAGGAGCTAAAGCTACCCCGCGCCAGGCCTAGGCATATAGCAGCAAGCTAACGTTACCTAGTGATCACGACATGCTAGCGCCGCAGCTAACAGCTGACAGGCTAACAGTAGGCCCAACCTAAGTAGGCCATGCAGCGATCCCAGCAGGCTAACGCAGCAGCTAACAGCTGACTGGCTAACCGTAAGCTAAGCAGCTATCACCTGAACATGTATACAATGACATAACACTCACCCAGACAGGCCGCCGTTCTGAACCTCTCCTCACTTTTTAAGAGAAAAGAGAAACAAGATGTCAACACTGCTTTACAACGGTGATTTTACCAACACCCGACGGAATCAGCACAATACCAAACTGGCCTGTGTAGCTGACTTGAACATGGATCTGCCGCTATCGCACATCCATGCACATATCTCCTCGTGAAGGAATACTCTCATTTGGATATGAAAGAAGGGGTTTAACACGGGACAGAGAGAAATCCACTCGTCCAGAAAACACAGGGATCACCAGTGTTAATGGTCGCGGCCCACTAGTTAAACTAAAATGGCTTCAGACCAAGGTCTTCCGTCGTCTAGGAGACTGAACAAAGGACCCTAGCCTGGGCCCGGTTTCCATAAACATTGTCAATTAGTCCCCATAGCACTAACAGACAAGTGGAGCCTGCCAGCAAAACACTACTCACCCAACCTGGAACGCACCGCCTCTCACAACAGCGGCGCGCAACTACAGTCCCTGCACCGCCGGAGGGTTTCACTCCGTCCAGCCGCATCCAAGAAGACTGTAGCTGGGAGGTATGTAGCGGCGTGAACCCCCAATACGAAACCGGTGGAGTTTGTGGAATGATCACCATCTTCCAGACACTCCAGTACGAAGACAATATTGCCGTATTTTCTCGTTTTAAAATAGTGAGAGAGAAAATAAAGATATGATGTCAACGTATTCTCCTTATTCTTCCTTTCCTTAGAGCAATATTTTTCTCCACGTCAAGTGGGCATATAGCAACACGTTGCTTGTGATGAAATTTGAGAAGGAGATGAGTGTGTGGCACCATCCCTGCTTATATAGGTAAGCGGATGGGGGTGTGGCCAGATGAATGCTGGCATTTAAAGGTACATTTGTGAAATTATTCAGTGTATATATGCTGAAGCGAGATATATGCAACTGGTGCTGAGCGAAGCCATAACGGAACAGAACTGTATTTTATGTGTTATGGACCCCAGGAAGAATAGCCCCAGCACTGCTGTGGCTAATGGGGATCCAAATAAACTTATAAACTTATAAACTCTACCATTTTATTTTCCTATAAACTATCATACTATGTGATTAATACAGATATTTGGGTGATATACCAAGTGAGTACATCATGCATACTCACAATCATGACAATCATGCGTAAAGAGAAAATACACAGAAACACAGTAACACTATCATGACTGAGGCTGAGCTGAGCTAACCTCTCTCTCTGAGCGTGTGTGGACAGTAATGGAAGCTGTTCCACCTCTACTGAGGTTGTGTGCTGATTGAAAGACATACAGCGACATAACTCTCTACTCTTTCTTTGTGAATGAGAGACATGTAGAGAGGAGAGGAGGGGAGAGGAGAGGAGAGTAGGAGAGACGGGGAGAGGGGGAGAGAGGAGTGGAGATGAGGGGAAGGGAGGGTAGAGGAGGGGAGATGAGGGGAGGAGAGGAGATGAAAGGAAAGGAGAGGGCAGGAGACAGGAGAGGAGAGGAGAGGAGAGGAGAGGAGGGGGGATATGAGGGGGGAGAGGAGGGGAGATAGGAGAGGAGAGGAGGGGAGGAGAAAGTAGGGGAGGGGAAGAGAGGAGGGGAGAGGAGAGGAGAAGGGATAAGAAAAGAGAGGGGGAGAGGAGAGAAGAGGAAAAGAGAGGGGAGGAAAGGAGAGGGGAGGAGAGAAGAGGAGAGGAAACACTCCAGTGCAAGACGTAAACATTCCTCCTCGCTGCCATGTTGTTGATGTGATCAAAGGATACAGACTCAGAGAGAGAGAGAGGGAGAGGGAGATGGAGAGAGGGTGATAGAGAGAGATTGTGTGTGCGTGTGTGTGTGCGGTGACTGTCTGTGTGAGTGTGAGCAAAAACACAAAGTTGAGACAGAGAGAGAGAGGAGAGAGGATAAATAGGAGAGAGAGGAGAGAGAGGGGAGAGAGAGAGGAGATAAAGCGAGATAGGAGAGAGAGAGGAGAGAAATAGAGAGGGGGGAGAGATATGGAAGAGGAGAAAGAGGAGAGAGGTGAGAGAGATAGGATATATGATAAAGAGAGGAGAGAGAAGAGATGGGAGAGAGAGATGAGAGAAATAAAGAGAGAGAGGAGAGAGAGGAGAGAGGGGAGAGAGAAGAGAGAGATGAGAGAGATTAGATAGAAGAGAAGGGGGAGAGATAATAGAGTGTACGCAAGTAAAAGAGAGTGAGGAGAGAAAGAGAAGAGAGAGAGGAGAGATGAGAAAGAGAGAGAGAAAAGAGAGAGAAGAGAGAGAGGAGAGAGATGGTGCTTAAGAAGATGACGCATCATCATACTTTCATGCTGCTCTCAGTTGCTGAGCTGTGTGTGTGTGTGTGTATGTGTGTGTGTGTGTGTGTGTGTGTGTCTGTGTGTGTGTGTGTGTGTGTGTGTGTGTGTGTGTGTGTGTGTGTGTGTGTGTGTGTGTGTGTGTGTGTATGTGTGTGTGTGATTGTGTATGTGTGTAACATGTACAGTCGGCATGTTTGCGGATGTGTGTGGGCTTGTTTATGTGAACCCTATGTGTGTGTGTCTGTGACTGTGTGTCTGTGAGTGCTTGGGCACGCCAAAAAATGCTGACACCACCACGTTGGAGTAATCGTATGTCTGTCTGTCTGTCTGTCTGTCTGTCTGTCTGTCTGTCTGTCTGTCTGTCTGTCTGTCTGTCTGTCTCTCTCTCTCTCTCTCTCTCTCTCTCTCTCTCTCTCTCTCTCTCTCTCTCTCTCTCTCTCTCTCTCTCTCTCTCTCTCTCTCTCTCTCTCTCTCTCTCTCTCTCTCGCTCTCGCTCTCTCCCCTGTACCCCTCTATCTCCCTCTCTGTACCCCTCTCCATCTCTCCCTCTCTCTATATACATCTCTCTCTCCCCTCTCTCTCTATATCTCTCTCTCTCTCTCTCAAATTCTAACTCTCAATCCAAAGCCATACAATACACACTGTAAACATTGACAAATAATATCAAAAAAGAATATCAACCATCAAAGATAAAAATAAAATGGGAAGAATACAAAACAGTTACTTCTGAATACAAAACATTCCAACTACTTTCACATGTGTGTTCCCTCATGCAACTGCTAACATTAATGTTTTAGTGACAAACTAAAGTAATTAAGGCAGACATGGAAATTCATTGCTGGTTCATTAATTGCTGAGTCGTGGCATTATAACACAGACTCTGCCACTAGAGGCAAGGGACCTCATTTATCAATGGTGCGTACGCACAGATATGTGTGTAAACCGTGCATACGATAATTTCTAAGCAAAGTGTGAACGTGTGCTTGAGATTGTGCATATATCTATGCACAGCTCAGACCGTGCGTACATGGCGGCCAAGCGATAGAATAAGAAAACTGCATCACGTAAAATAAGCTTTCGTCACGTGCATTAGTTTCAACACCGATTCAGATTCAGATTCAGATGACTTTATTCACCATATTGCAGTACAAATGGAACGTCACCTGTTTGAACAAGGTGACGCGCCGCGGGGCTGTGTCCACACTTCCACTCGTGTTGTGTCACGACGACGGGGAATTGTGGATTTAGGCATATATATATTTATATATATATATATATGGTAGATTAAAAACCATTTACCATGTCTGATGTGGTGCCAGACAATGGGTGCACCACGATTTCCTTTTCTCCTAGGGGTTGAAAAGCTAGGTGGTAGGCATTTTTGCATGTCTTTTTATCAACAGGGGTTTTTAACTGTCTGTTGTGTGGTAGGTTTGTTCAGTGACCCCCCACCGTCCTATTATTGTTGTAATATGATTTGACCCTGTTGCCTCCTGGCGTTTAGCCCGGAGAACAGCGAGCGGCGTTTGAAGTTCCATTTAGTCTATTCCTCGAACCTAATAGTGTGTGTTTGTGATATGACGTTTTAGTCATATCCCCCATGGGAATATGCCTGACATGATTCTCGACAGCTTGACACCATGTTACCTCTCCTGGGGGAGGTACAATGGTGGCATGTCTCGTGCCTTTTCCGTCAGCGGGTCCTTTTTCAGAAAAGAAAAATGGCTGTCTGATGTGCTGAATTTGGTCAGTGCCCTCCATCCTATTATTATCGTAATACGATTTGAACCCGCTGCCTCCTGGCGTTTAGCCCGGGGAACTGCAAGCGGTGCTTGAGGTTCCATCTTTTCTATTGAAAACTTAACTGCCATTACACTTGGTGGGGGCCTTGAAACCTAATCATGTGTGTTGTGATATGACGTTTTAGTCATATCCCCCATGGGAATATGCCTAACATGATTCTCGACAGCTTGACGCCATGTGACCTCTCCTGGGGGAGGTAAAATGGTGGCATGTCTCATGCCTTTTCCATCAGCGGGTCCTTTTTCAGAAAAGAAAAATGCCTGCCTGATGTGCTGGATTTGGTCAGTGCCCCACCATCCTATTATTGTTGTAATGTGATTTGACTCCGCTACCTCCTGGCGTTTAGCCCGGAGAACTGCGAGCGGTGCTTGAAGTTCTATTTCTTTCTATTGAAGACTTGGAACTGGCGTTACACTTGGCAGAGTGTTTAGCCCGGAGAACAGCGAGCGGCGTTTGAAGTTCCATTTAGTCTATTCCTCGAACCTAATAGTGTGTGTTTGTGATATGACGTTTTAGTCATATCCCCCATGGGAATATGCCTGACATGATTCTCGACAGCTTGACGCCATGTTACCTCTCCTGGGGGAGGTACAATGGTGGCATGTCTCGTGCCTTTTCCGTCAGCGGGTCCTTTTTCAGAAAAGAAAAATGGCTGTCTGATGTGCTGAATTTGGTCAGTGCCCTCCATCCTATTATTATCGTAATACGATTTGAACCCGCTGCCTCCTGGCGTTTAGCCCGGGGAACTGCAAGCGGTGCTTGAGGTTCCATCTTTTCTATTGAAAACTTAACTGCCATTACACTTGGTGGGGGCCTTGAAACCTAATCATGTGTGTTGTGATATGACGTTTTAGTCATATCCCCCATGGGAATATGCCTAACATGATTCTCGACAGCTTGACGCCATGTGACCTCTCCTGGGGGAGGTAAAATGGTGGCATGTCTCATGCCTTTTCCATCAGCGGGTCCTTTTTCAGAAAAGAAAAATGCCTGCCTGATGTGCTGGATTTGGTCAGTGCCCCACCATCCTATTATTGTTGTAATGTGATTTGACCCCGCTACCTCCTGGCGTTTAGCCCGGAGAACTGCGAGCGGTGCTTGAAGTTCTATTTCTTTCTATTGAAGACTTGGAACTGGCGTTACACTTGGCAGGGGCCTTGAACCTAATCGTGTGTGTTGTGGTATGATGTTTTAGTCATATCCCCCATGAGAATATACCTGGTATGATTCATGACAGCTTAATGCCATTTTACCTCTCCTGTGGGGAGGTACAATGGTAGCATGTCGTGTGCCTTTTTTCATCGACAGGTCTTTTTTCTGACTGTGTCTGATGTACTAGATTTGTCAGCGACCCCACCATCTATATTATTTGCAACAACATTGAAGCCGCTGTTTCCGGTGGCGCTCAGCCCGGAGGCAGGCGGGCGGTGCCTTGTCCCATTTTTTTAAATTGGGACCAGCGTTATACCTAAGGGGGGTCCTTTACAATCTATTCATATGTTGTGATATGACGTTTCAGTCTTCTCCCTCGGGAGAAGGCCTGATGTGATGAGCCGAGCGGGACGCCGCGTTGCCACTCCCGCTGGGAGAAGGTAGGTGGTGATGTATTATATGTCTCTCGACTCAGCAGGTTTTTTAACCGACTGAGTCTGTTGGTACATGTTGTGATATGATACTGTCTGAGGAGAGAAAGCTCTCCAAGGGGGTGTTTCTCTTTCGGCGTGGCAGAGCCTGGCGTTTTTAAACATGGTGGCAAGTGTAACTCAGGTGTCACTTGTATGTTAAACAGGGGAGGGACGTCGCTACGTTCCTCACATAGTGACGTGTACATAGAAATCCCACCCGGGCAGGATGGCCTGCCGCCGTGTTTGGCGCCTGGGCTGTAATTACGTATCTGTATTTTGTCTGTGTTTACATATCTGTATTTGCATAAAGGGGGTTCCCCGCTATCCGGCGGATATATGGGGACCCTCGCTAGCTCTGGCGTTAGCAACCAGGGGAGTTGCGTGCGCACTTCCCCGGTTCGAGTTCGAGTTCTTCTAAAAAGAAGAGGTGCGGCCCTTGGAGCTGGAACCCCTTCTGCATCCCACTGCCAGGCGGCTGGCGGGGTGCATGGTGAGGTAGACACGATTTTCTGCATCTTTTACTCACTTTGTGCATTTTTGGGTAACTGCCTCCCACTACGCATGGTCGGAGTCCTGCCCTCCGCTCCTCTTAGGATGGGCGGGGGGGCCGGGACCCCACCCCGTGTTTTTTCTGATAGGTCTTGAAGGGGACCTTAGGGGGTGCATTTGTCGGGGCTTCGCGCCCTGCTTCGCCCGTTGTCCAGCAGCAAGCGTAGCCAATGAAATATAACGAAGGTTGTCCGATAACCCTATTGGTGTAGCTTTCTGCTTTACATGCAGCCCTGAGGACCCTTGGCTGTGTTTAGTTGAAATTCAGACTCGGAAGGGGGAGTTGACTGCCACACCTGGGCTATAAGCCGGCCGGAGGTGGGCGTGGTCGGACAGATGGAAGGTGCAAGTTTCAAGTAGGTGCGCGTACGTGCGCGAGGACATCCCATAGGCGAAGCAGAAAGCTACCCCAATCATATAACTAGGGTTATCGGATAACCTTCGTTATTAATGACACCAACGCCAAACAGTGGTTAACGGTCTTTATTAGTATTTTGCGCTGCCCAGGCAGCAATGGTCTTTAGGGAGTCGTTGATATCCGACATCACGTGTCCGTCAGCCTGTCGCGTACTTCTCCCATAACACGCGTTGTCTTCTTGGTTCGACAGTGCGTTAAATTAGTTGGTTAGACCTCCGTGATCAATCTCACTCTTTCAGTGAAGTTTCTCATAGTTCGCTCGGCCTAGTCCATTTTTCCACATTTCATGGGGGTGTTCATTACCATATAGTTAATCATGCACAAGCATAGACAGTAAGAACAATGGTATTTATCAACACGGAGTGTGCGTACGACCTGTGTACGCACATTTGATAAATCCAGATTTTTCTGTGCATAGAGACATTCTAAATTCGTGCTTAGGAACGAAAATAGAACACTTTCTACGCATTGTTGATAAATGAGGGCCAAGGATTGTTCATGCTCTCCAAGAACAAAATGATAGTTTTTGTTCTTGATGGATCAAAAATGTATTACTTAACCTCTTAAGCCCTAGCCATATTTTCAGAGAATTCGCCAAAAGTACATACCCAAATAAATGGAAGATTGCTCCACTTCTACAAGGACCATTTGCATTTCTTGGTATCTACTATTGTAGTGAAGCTCTTGTGGTTAGGAAAGGTAGTCAACAACACGGGGTGTCTAGTCAGGACACGGGAGGCAGGAACGTTCTTTGATGAGTTTTATTATCAATGGTCAGACAGATGATGCACAGGCGATTTCTACTTCTATTTGTGAGAGTGTGTGTGTGTGTGTGTGTGTGGTTCTAAATGGGGAGGAAACAAAGACATCAGCGTTACTAGTACTCATTAATCAGTCTGTTATATACTATACAATATACTGTTGCTGCAAGTAACTTAAACCTCACGAGTGGAACTACCAATGGGGATAAGCAGTGCTTTACCTATACTAGTTACAGGGATAAACTGTGCTAAACAGATACTAGATACTATACTCAACAACATAGATTATACCCAATAGGCTAGATTATCACTATAAACATACTGGTAAATTGCTTCCTAAACAGCTGGTAGAATTATAACATTAGTATTGGCCTTAACCATATAAATCACCAACAATAACTAAGCGTCCTCATCATACACATATTTAACACTTACTTGTGATCAGGGACGCACACATGAACTGAAGGAATCTCTAAGCCCACTAGTATATATGGATGCTGGCTATCGACAGACATGTCTAGACATGTCTGAGGCATCCTGCTGCAGAACAGCAGAGCAGCCCCCCACAGCCTTTATGTCTGACTGAGAGGCGTCCCGCTGCAGAGCAGCAGAACAGCAGCACAGCACCCCACAGTCCTTATGTCTGCCCAGTCCTTGGGCCTTTTGTACAGCCGCCCCCTAATCCACGGTGTGGATTAGTTCATGGAAAGGCTCAACTGTCTTCCGGAGTCGTTGTCGGGGCGTCCTCTGGGATGGCTGGTAACTCAATAAGCTTGGCCACTGGTCTGGTGTAGGTCCTATCGTCCACCTGCACCTCTGCAGACCGCACCTTCCCGTCGGCACTCCTGATGGTCTTCGTGACCCGTCCTACAGGCCACAGTGCTCTAGGTAGCCTCTGGTCAATCACCATCACCACCGTGCCGACAGTGAGGTTCTCTGTGTCCTTCACCCATTTCTGCCTGGACTGCAAGGAGGGTAGGTAGTTATGCAGGAAGTGGGTCCAGAACTGGTCGGCTAACACCTGACTGTGTCGCCATCTTCTCTGGCTGAGGATTTCGGATTCAGGGTACACCACTGGAGGGAGTGAGGAGTCGGGCCGCCCCATGAGGAGGTAGTTGGGGGTCACCGCGTCCACGTCGGCTACATCTGTCAACAAATATCCCAGCGGCTTGGAGTTGAGGATTCCTTCTACCTCAGTCAGTACTGTCCGCAGGACTTCTTCGGTCACTGTCTGTGCTCCAAGAGAAACGTAGAGTGCAGCCTTGATGGACTTGACTTCCCGCTCCCAGGCCCCGCCAAAGTGGGGTGCATTTGGGGGGTTGAACTGGAAGCGGATCTGGCGCTTTGCCAGTTGGGTCTGCAGCTCTTTACCCATGTTCTGGAAACTTGCTCTGAGCTCCGATTCTCCTCCACGGAAGTTGGTCCCACGGTCGGAGAGGAGTTCGAAGGGGTTTCCTCGTCGTGCCACAAACCTTCTGAGCGACATAAGGAATGAGTCGGTATCCATGTTGTGTAGCACGTCTAGGTGGACACACCTAGTGGTCATACACTTGAAAACTATTCCCCATCTTTTCTCAGTACCCCGACCTCGCTTGACCTGAAACGGGGCGAAGCAATCCACTCCTGTTGAGTAGAATGGAGGCTTCATGAGGCGGAGACGGCATGGGGGCAGATCTGCCATCTTGGGAATAGACGGCTTTGCCCTCCACTTTTGGCACTCCGGGCATAATCGCTGATGGCGGCGCACTGCTTCACGCCCTCTGAGGATCCAGAACTTGCGCCGGAGTTCAGCAAAGACCCTCTCGGCTCCAGGATGGAGTAGCTTGTTGTCGTACTGTCGTATGATGAGCTTAGTGACAGGATGCTTGGGTTCTAGCAGGATCGGGTGCACAGTGTCTTCCTCCAGGCTGGTGGAACGGCGCAACCTACCGCCTACACGGATAAGGCCTTTAGGTACATCGTACTCTGGGGCAAGTGCCAGGAGCCTACTGTTTGGTGGAATCACTTTCCCGGTTTGTAGGCACTTGATTTCTTCTGAGAAGCTATCACCTTGTGCTCTCTGAAGGATTCTGAGTTCTGCCTCGGCATAGTCGTCCGCACTGGGGGCACTTGACGGAGACGCCGCCCCGTGCAGTGATCTACTTGTGGCCTCAAGGAGGTCTTCGAAGGTGGAATGGTCTTCTGTGGTTGGGGTCTTTGGAGCTGAAATGGTTGAAGTGAGGCCACAGAACACAGGCTTCCTTGTCTCCGTCTCATCCAGAACTTCTGTGACCGAGGGTCTGAGTGGCCAACCGGTGCGTGGTTGTTGGAGGAAGGCGGGACCATGACTAAACTGATTTGGCTTGGCTAGGTCAGACACTGTCATTCCTCTGGTGATAGTGTCTGCTGGGTTATTCTTTGTGTCCACGTACCTCCATGACCGGTGGTCGGTCAGTTCTTGTATCTCAGATACGCGGGTCCCGACGAACACCTTGTATCGGCATGACTCGGACTGTATCCAGGTAAGCACTGTGGTGGAGTCGGACCACAACACCGCCTCTTTCAACTTAAGAGTGAGCTCTCTCTGGATCAGTTGGGCAAGTTGGGCTCCTGTCAGAGCGGCACAAAGCTCGAGGCGGGGTATTGACTGTTGTTTTTTCGGTGCTACTCTAGAGCGAGCTAGCATGAAGGATACGTGGACCTGGCCTTGGAGGTCTTCGCCACGCAGGTAGGCGACTGACCCATAGGCGGACTCGGAAGCATCACAGAAGACGTGGAGCTCGAGGGTGAGCGCACTTACGTCGACGTCTGGTGGGAAGTAGCACCGGGAGAGGCTGACTGTTGGGAGCTGTGGGAGCTCTTCTTCCCATGTGGTCCAGGCTTGCAGGATATCGGCCGGTAAGTGTGGGTCATCCCAGTCGCGGTCTTTGGCCCATAGTTTCTGGACCAAGACTTTGGCCCTTGTGGTGAAGGGCACGATGCGACCTAGGGGGTCATACTGGCTTGCTAGTATCTTGTAGATATTTCTCATAGTCGTCTGGCTTGGGGAGACCGGGCGATGTTTGTAGTGGAGCGTGTCCTCCATGAAGTGCCAACTGAGTCCTAGTGTCATTTCTTGAGCTTCCCCGTGGGTCTGGGAGACCCATCTCTCACTGCTATCTGCCTTGGCCTCTTTGGGCAGGTTGCCGATCACCTCTGGCTGGTTGCTGGCCCACTGGCGGATCTCGAAGCCGCCTGTGGCTAGGAGGGCTCTCAGCTTGTTCACGAGGCTGCTTGCCTCTTCTTTGGTGGGCAGACTCTGCAGACAGTTATCCACATAGAAACACTGTTCTACACTGTGGCGAACATCCTCTTGGCTAGACTCGATGACGTGTTTCTGGAGGGCAAAGGTTGCACAGCAGGGGCTGCATGTTGTCCCGAAGGGCAGGACCTCCCACTGGTACACTGATGGAGGTTCGTCTGTCTTTAGGTTCCTCCAGAGGAACCTCAGTAGGGGCTTGTCTCTGTCCAACAGGCGAACCTGATGGAACATTCCCTTGATGTCCCCACTTATGGCGACTCGATGCTCTCTGAATCGCAGGAGGACTCCAAGGAGTGAGGGTCCCAGTGTTGGGCCTGGAAGGAGGTAGTTGTTCAGGTTCTGCCTGCCGTACTGGAAACTGCAGTTGAAGACAATCCGGTCTTTGCCGTTGTGCCTGACCATGTGATGGGGCAGGAACCATGACTCTTCAGATGCGTCGGCCTGGCTGGGGTTAATCTTGGTGATGTACCCAGCTATCTCTAGCTTATTGATCTCCTCTTGGTAGGTAGATGCACGCTGTGGATCTTGAGTTAGCCTCTTCTCTGTGTTCCGCAGGTTCTTCATTACAACTTCCTTTGAAACTTGCAGCTTGGGCATGGTTTGGACTCGCAGGAGGGGGGTGGCATACCGCTGCACTCCGTTGACCTCTACACGGGTGGTCTCGGCCTCCAACAGCTCCGCTGAGTACTTGTCCTGTTTGGATCTGTTCACTAACCTCTCGCTCTTGAAAGGCAGTGTATCCAGCTGCCACAGCCGTTCGACTTGGCTGAATAGCTCGGCAGCCGGGGAGGGAGCAGCAGTGAAGAAGCACTGGGTGGTCTGAAGCTGTTGCTGCATGTACTTTGCTGGGCCTTGGAGTGTCCAGCCGAGGTTAGTCTTGACTGCCGCAGGGCCACCGTGGGGGCCCAGATGCACCGGCTCGATCGGTACGATCAGGTTGGCGTGATCAGATCCAATCAGGAGGGTTGGCTGAGCTCCGTCGATTGGTGGAATCACCAAGCCTCGCAGATGGCGATACTTCTCCTGGAGCTGGGTGACTGGGTAGCTGTACTGAGACAGACCTAGCTGTTCACCGGTGAAGGCACCTTGAATAGGGAACCTTTTCCTTGGTTCGGATACTGGGGCAATGGCGAAGGAGACACGTGAGCCTGACAGGGTCTTGACGTCTTGGCGGATAGTGCGAAGTGTCAAGTCTTCCGCTTGACCCTGTATTCCCAGGTGGCGTGCTGCTGAAGCGAGCAGGATGGTTCTCTCTGAGCCATCATCCAGCACTGCGTAGGTGTTGAAGACTCTGTCCATGTAGTGCAGGTTGACTCTGACGATCTTCAGGAGCACTCGGTTGTATCCGTTTGGCTGATCCAGGTAGTGAATCTCTGCTGTTGAGGTGATTGTGGGCTCGTTCCCACTCCTCTGGTTAACCTCATGCAGGACGGAGAGGTGTTTGGACTTACAGAGTCGACACGGCTTCTTCAGGTCGCAGGCAGAGGCTTGGTGAGGACGACCGCATCTCCAACACCTTCTCTTGGCTTTGATCCAGTCCACTATCTCCCCTCTGGTCAGCTTAGCGAAGCGTTCGCATTGGCTGAGGTAGTGTTCTGACTCGCAGTAGGGGCAGTATATCCTTCCCTTCCCTTGGGTCTGGACAGGTTGATATACCTTGGAGGGCCTTTCGGGTGGAGGATCTTGGGGGTTGTCTGTACCATGCATCACCGTAGTGACCTTTATCTTGGGCTGATACTTGGGGTCTCTCCTGTCATTCTCACTGTGAGCATGAAGGGAGGGCTCAATGTCCAGGCATCTGACTTCTACCCTCAGCCACTCTGCGAAGTCGGTGAGGGACAGCTTCGTCTTGTCTGGGTTCTCCCTGTACTGTTGACGACGGAACCTCTCTTGTTGGTGTTTGGGAAGCCTGTTGAGGAGGCGCTTCACGTTTGAGCCACAATGGAGTTCCTTGTGACCTTCGCCTTGAAGGGACCTCAGCATCCCGACCAGCGACTGCACTCTGATGGCGAATTCGTCGAGGGCTCTATCGTCTCGAATGGGTGGTAAGCGTTCCATGTCCTCTATCTCCTTCAGAGCGAACTGGTATGGGCGTCCGTATCGCTCGTCCAGTGCCCTCAGAGCTTCAGAGTAGGGCATACTTGACTCTGCGTAAGCCAGCACCAGGCGGTGGGCACGCGGCACCTTTATATGCTTCAGCAGAATGGCATACTTGTAGTGCTCGGAATGGGAAGGATTGAGGAGTGTACTGAGGGAAAGGCGTAGTTCCACGTATTGGGCTCTATCCTCCTTGTTAAAGTCCGGGAATGTTGGACCTTCTATATTGGGGGGTGCATGCTGGTATACTGTGGAGGGATATGGTGTCGCTATGACTGGGTTCCCTTGGTAGGCGAGGTAGGGCACATACGGAGGTTGGTGTGCTGACTGGTGTGCAGACTGAGGCAGGTGCTGATGCATGGGTTGCTGCATGACCTGAGGTGTCGCCCAGGTTGGTGGCGGGTAACTCTGCTGAGGCTCATTCCTTTCCTCGTACTTGCGGCTAGGCGGAGCCACATTGGATGTGCTTCGTGGGTTCGGGTAGGAGGTCGGTGGCCAGTATGAGGGTCCGCTTCTTGCCAGGCCCTCTGATTGCGGCAGGTTCTGGGTTGGCCTATTGGGCTGGCTGGGCTGACGAGGGGAGCCTTGGTTATGTTGGTTCTCCTGCTTGCAAGCCTGAAGGCCGTGGGGTACTTCGATTGCACGTTGGAGGGGGTGAGTGGCTCGGCTGAGAGGTGGGGGAAGTGTCCACTCTGGCTCATGGATACTCAAATCTTCTAGCTGGGCGGTTAGTTCTGCAGCCATACTTAGGTGATCCTCGTCTGGGGAATAGTGAGGTGCACGGGCAGGGGAGAACTGCGGTTTGCCTACTCTTTCTGGGTGGAGTTGGCGGACTGGAGTCTGTTGCCGTGATGACCTCCTTGACGACTGAGCTGAGGGTCGGGAGGAATGGTGCTGCAGAACAAGCTCCACTGCAGCTATACTTGGGTGATCCTCGGCTGGGGAGTAGTGAGGTGCACGGGCAGGGGAGACCTGCGTTTCACCTACTCTTTCTGGGTGGAGTTGGCGGACTGGAGTCTGTTGCCGTGATTACCTCCTTGACGACTGAGCTGAGGATCGGGAGGAATGGTGCTGCAGAACAAGCTCCAAAAGCTCGGTTTGCTTCTGAGCCGTCTCACTCTGTTGCCGCAAAGTCTCCAGAACTTGGTGCATTATTGTTTCGTGCACATTCTGCATTGGTGGCATGGGGGATGTGCCTCTAGCGGGACTGGGCTGTGCTTTATCCTCTTCATGCCTGCGCAGCTGCTCTGTGTCACGCTGGCGTGTACTGTCCACTAGGTAATCGTCTAGCCATCTCGGGCGCTGCACGGTGCGTCTGGGGCGCACGGATGGTGAAGCGGGGAGGCTCATCCCTCCTTGACTGGTTGCCATATCGTTGACTCTATCCGGCTCGAAGGACCATTTGTAGTGAAGCTCTTGTGGTTAGGAAAGGTAGTCAACAACACGGGGTGTCTAGTCAGGACACGGGAGGCAGGAACGTTCTTTGATGAGTTTTATTATCAATGGTCAGACAGATGATGCACAGGCGATTTCTACTTCTATTTGTGAGAGTGTGTGTGTGTGTGTGTGTGTGGTTCTAAATGGGGAGGAAACAAAGACATCAGCGTTACTAGTACTCACTAATCAGTCTGTTATATACTATACAATATACTGTTGCTGCAAGTAACTTAAACCTCACGAGTGGAACTACCAATGGGGATAAGCAGTGCTTTACCTATACTAGTTACAGGGATAAACTGTGCTAAACAGATACTAGATACTATACTCAACAACATAGATTATACCCAATAGGCTAGATTATCACTATAAACATACTGGTAAATTGCTTCCTAAACAGCTGGTAGAATTATAACATTAGTATAGGCCTTAACCATATAAATCACCAACAATAACTAAGCGTCCTCATCATACACATATTTAACACTTACTTGTGATCAGGGACGCACACATGAACTGAAGGAATCTCTAAGCCCACTAGTATATATGGATGCTGGCTATCGACAGACATGTCTAGACATGTCTGAGGCATCCTGCTGCAGAACAGCAGAGCAGCCCCCCACAGCCTTTATGTCTGACTGAGAGGCGTCCCGCTGCAGAGCAGCAGAACAGCAGCACAGCACCCCACAGTCCTTATGTCTGCCCAGTCCTTGGGCCTTTTGTACAACTATCTAGGGACATCTATGGGCCTCGGGGAATGTATTCCCAGTGTCAGAAATATTGTGTCTGTTACTATGCTTTTTTCCCCATCTTTGATGGTGAATAACACCATGCTAACATTGACCAAAAGTGAAATAGCCACTGAGCTCATTCAGATTGTGTCACTAATATTTGATACAGTTTACAAGTTCTCTCAAAAACTAAACACATCACTTCAGTAATACTGAAATAGTCGGGCTGAGGGGTCTCTGGTGGACGGGGGCCGGCGCTGGTGGACGGGGGGCGGTGCTGGTGGACGGTGCTGGTGGACGGGGGGCGGCGCTGGTGGACGGGGGGCGGCGCTGGTGGACGGGGGGCGGCGCTGGTGGACGGGGGGCGGCGCTGGTGGACGGGGGGCGGTGCTGGTGGACGGGGGGCGGCGCTGGTGGACGGGGGGCAGCGCTGGTGGATGGGGGGCAGTGCTGGTGGACGGGGGGCGGCGCTGGTGGACGGGGGGCGGCGCTGGTGGACGGGGGGCGGTGCTGGTGGACGGGGGGCGGCGCTGGTGGACGGGGAGGGACTGAGGGACACCGTAAGTCTGTTGGTGCATGAGGACCAATGGGTTTCATTCATCAACGGACTTAAGACAAAAGTTAAGAGACTCCACTTATTGGGATTCACGAACAGTCCCTTCTCTGGGATTCACTCGTAGCTAAGAGCAGGATTTAGGCGCGCTGAAGAGCCATCATAAGTTGGACAGACTGGTGTGCGGCGTGTTCTTAATAAGGGCTTTATTTGGGAGGAATCATGGTGATTGTGTTTGTGACATCCTTGGAATTAAATAATCATAATAATAATAAATACGACAATATTTGTATGATAAAAAATTACGATTTACATTTACAGTCATGCCTCAATGATGCATCGTGATATATAAAATAGATCAATAAAAGGAAAGCACTACAGCAACACTGCAAATGACAGTGGATAAATAAATAAGGACTAAACCCAATTGCGCACACACACCTACTGTATAGCCTATGTGCCTAATGAATCAACAGAAGGCTTATATTATTCGAATGACTTGTTTTATTTATTATAGACTGTATTAATATTCCATATTTATACCGTCTTGTTGCGCGCTTCTGGCTACCTGCCTCAACGCGCACCCACACACACACATGCGTACTTAGCCTACGTGTGTAATGAATGAACAGTAGGCTTATATTATTCCAATTACTTGTTTTATTAGGAGAATATTAACAAGGACTCATTCTACACATTACGACAAAGTATTTTCACATCTAGTGAAATTGAGTCTCACACAAAGTGCCATACACTAGGGGCAGTGTGGCTAAGTGTGAGTGAATGAGTTGGTGAAATTGCCAGTCGATGAATATGAAGAAAATATTTCAATTAAAATGTCTTTGTCCCACCAAGAGTCAACATCTCAGAGGCGTCTTGAGTGACATGATTTCTTTGAATGACAGTGCCATAAACTGTAGAAATAAAACAGATTTGAATGGTGAGACAGTCTTTTGTCTGTCATGTTGAACTACATTCACTCTCTGCAATTATTTCATTCCCTGTCTCTTTCTGTTCACTCGCTCTCCGCTCCGTCTCTTTATCTCCACTGCCAGGTTTGTCCTCTCCTTTTTCATGCCTTTCCGTTTATTTCTCTCTCTCTCTGTCACTCTTTAAATATCCATCTTTTTTACGAGTTTCCCTCTATAGTATATAACTCTGTCTTTGTCTCTTTCTCTCTCTCTGTCTCTTTCTCTCTCTCTGTCCCTCTCTCCCTCTGTACCCCTCTCTCCAGTGGCGGCCGGCCGATAGTGGGCGCTAGAGCGCCGCCCTCCCTGGTTAAAAGAAGAAAATATATATATATTTTTTTGGGCCCTAGAAATAAAATAAACATGTTTAAAATGACTAATATTTACTCATTTTAAGTATGTTTGTGTTTCCAATGCACAATATAACGTTAATATATCAAATATACGGGCGGTCAGGTGGCGTAGCGGAGATTGCGTTCGTCACCAACCCCGGAGACGCTAGGATTCGCCTGTTCGAATCCAGCTCACAGCTCCGGGGTTGTCACCAGCTTGGCTGGCCGTTCACACTAATACAATTGGCAGTATTAGAGGGTGGGAGAAGCTGGCGGGGTGGGTCCGGGTCGTTGTAAACAGCGACTCCTACAGTTCGGTCGGGGCGCCTGCTAAGCGCGGATAGGATCTAAGTGGGATAGTGTGATCCTTCCACACGCTACGCCCACTCAGTGAGAGTCCGCGCTGCCAGGTGAAAAGAAGCGGTTGATTGGCTGGACGTGTGTCGGAGGAAGCACGTGATAGCCTCCACTCTCCCAGACTGACTGTGGGGGGTAAGTGCGCAGCGACCAGGAAGGGGATTGGGAATTGGCATAACGCCAACATTGGGATGGGAGAAAATCGGAGGAAAAAGGAGGGGGAAAAAGATCAATAAAAAAAATATATATCAAATATAAATAATTGTTTTCATTAACAGGAAGTGACTGTGATAGAGAATCATACCGCGTCTATACTTTCCGTAGCCGCATTTCTCTCGGGCTAGACGCAATAGCGCTTACAGTGGGCGTGCACTGGTTTCATCGCTGTATCAGTCGCAGCCAATCAGTGCATAGCGCGCTGTGCGTTGAAATATGATGTATTATGATGGAAGCCGGGCGCGTTTTCAAGTGGTCTATATCATCTAAGCAAGCAGCGTCTATACTTTCCGTAGCCGCATTTCTCTGAGACGCTCTCTGATTGGCCGACGTCAGTTTCTACACTGTAGCCACTCTTCGAAGTTGGTTAAGGTTAGAGTTTGTCTTAGAGCGTGGCGGCAAGTTCTTTCGACGGTTAAGCTTAGGCACTCTTTCAAAGTTGGTTAAGGTTAAAGTTTGTCTTAGAGCGGGGCGATAGAACGCCAGGTAGTTTGCAGGCTGTTCGACGCGGAAATGGGCAAAGACAGTGAGACACAGCTCATCACAGTATTGTTGTGTTGTGCTAATGTAACTGGTCTAAGGTCACCCCTCTGTGTCGTCGTCGTGTAGTGGAAGTGAAGACTCAGTTGTGGCAATTCAGTGTGTTTTATTTCACCTGGAGAAGACATTCCACAGGTACATATCAACACTTGGCCAGCAGATGGCGTCAATACCTTGCCTAGGCTCCTTCCTTACTCAGCCAGACTGCTCATTTTGAATGATACATTGAAATATCCATTAAAATAAAACAACACAATGAAATAATACAAAATAACCAATAAGATATCTCCAATTACCTGGAGAAGACATTCCACAGGTACATATCAACACTTGGCCAGCAGATGGCGTCAATAACTTGCCTAGGCTACAAGGGGGGAGAAATATGTCACGCAGTCAGAACGAGGCCTACACGCATTGTTCAGCCATTACCACAAACTCAGTCAGCATGTGTCATACAATAGTTCGCCACCACAGCTAAACCACATTACAAAAAGTGCAGAATTGTTCGCATTAACACAGTTACCAATATATACAACTCCGGTTCATTGGCCGGTAACTTATTTACAATAGTACGTTCTTTTAAACCATTAATAAGTTCTGGGGACATGGGACAGCTCTTACCTCCTTCCTTACTCAGCCAGACTGAACGGAAGGAGGCGGGCGACAAAGTAAGTACGTCACTTCGGCAGGAAGTGACGACGGCTTCAAAATAAAAGACTATGAGAGTAAAAGATAATAATAAACAAATTAAAGTAATAACGTTAGGGAGGGATCTTTGTGGAATACAACATTAGTATATTTTATATACCTGCTACACTAACAATAAGCTATCTGGACAGTGGATATACATCAACAGTCTGGGACTGTGGGACAGTGGACATATACACTTTATCAAGCCCTCCTGGACCACGTTTCAACTAAACAGTGAGTTAATGCGGTCTCTGAACTCGAGTCTCGACTTAACGTTGGTAACGTTATGTTGAGTCAGCTCAGCTGTCCACTTGGTCAGCTGTCCGCTTGCCCCCCCCCCTTCACCCCCCCCCCCCCCCCCCCCCCGCGCCCACCCAAATGTAGTTCACACTGGCCGCCACTGCATCTCTCTCTCTCTGTACCTCTATATATCTCTTTCTCCCCCCTGTACCCCTCTCTCCCTCCTCTCACTCTCTCTATATACCTATCTATCTCCCGTCCCTCTCTCTCTCTCTCTCTCTCTCTCTCTCTCTCTCTCTCTCTCTCTCTCTCTCTCTCTCTCTCTCTCTCTCTCTCTCTCTCTCTCTCCGAGAAGAACAGCCTTGTGGTTTGATCAACGCTTGATATGATACCCAGGATGAGTTTCCATTGGGTTTAATTGAATGAAACGTCATTTTATGTCACTTTCTCAACCTATAAATGATACTAATGGATCACAGATTTCATCCCTGTCTACCTGTTCCTGAGTAAGACATTGAAGGCCCAACCTAGGCTGACTGCAAGGATACTTCTAATAATAGCTGACACTGCGATTAGATCCCTCTGGTGAAATTATTACATGTAGCTGACCCTGCGATCAGACCCCTCTGGTGAAATTATTACATGTAGCTGACCCTGCGATCAGACCCCTCTGGTGAAATTATTACATGTAGCTGACCCTGCGATCAGACCCCTCTGGTGAAATTATTACATGTAGCTGACCCTGCGATCAGACCTCTCTGGTGAAATTATTACATGTAGCTGACCCTGCAATCAGACCCCTCTGGTGAAATTATTACATGTAGCTGACCCTGCGATCAGACCCCTCTGGTGAAATTATTACATGTAGCTGACCCTGCGATCAGACCCCTCTGGTGAAATTATTACATGTAGCTGACCCTGCGATCAGACCCCTCTGGTGAAATTATTACATGTAGCTGACCCTGCGATCAGACCCCTCTGGTGAAATTATTACATGTAGCTGACCCTGCGATCAGACCTCTCTGGTGAAATTATTACATGTAGCTGACCCTGCGATCAGACCCCTCTGGTGAAATTATTACATGTAGCTGACCTTGCGATCGGACCCCTCTGGTGAAATTATTACATGTAGCTGACCTTGCGATCGGACCCCTCTGGTGAAATTATTCTATGTAGCTGACCCTGCGATCGGACCCCTCTGGTGAAATGTCTCAGTGGGATATGCAAACAGCAATGTTCCTAATTAAACTGTTTGAAATTAGTTGGGAGTGATTTTAATCAATAACTCCAACAGCAACTGTTTTAATCTCCTTCCTTACTTCCTTTATTTGTGAAGCTATTGGTGCTCCAACATGCCTAACAGCATTAATGAAAGAGCACATATTTGAAGGACATCCACGTCCTCGCTGGAGGGAATTTAAATTAAATAAAACTCCCTGCCCTTAGTCTCACCCTGGCAGTGTAGGGACAAAGATTGAAACAGGGAGAGGCGAGGAGATCAGAGGAGGATAGGAGAGGAAGAGGATGATGAGGGGAGGGCAGAGAAGAGAAGAGGAATGGGGGATGAGGGGAGGGGAGGGGAAAAGAGATGAGAGGATAGGTGATGGGAGGAGAGGAGAGGCAACAAGATAATAGGAGAGGATACGAGACAAGCAGAGAAGAGAAGAAAAGAGAGGAGAGGAGAGGAGAGGAGAGGAAGGGAAGGGAGATGAGAGGAGAGGAGAGAAGAGGAGAGGAGGGGAGAGGATACGAGACAAGAGGATAGGAGAGGAGAGGACAGGAGAGGAAGGGAGAGGAGGGGAGAGGAGAAGAGAGGAGATGAGAGAGAGGAGAGGAGAGGAGAGGAGAGGGGAGGAGAGGAGAGGAGAGGAGAGGAGAGGAGAGGAGAGGAGAGGAGAGGAGAGGAGAGGAGAGGAGAGGAGAGGAGAGGAGAGGAGAGGAGAGGAGAGGAGAGGAGAGGAGAGGAGAGGAGAGGAGAGGAGAGGAGAGGAGATGATCTAATTGGTGCACAGGACTGGATGAGAGTGGAGTTGATAAAAGCAACAGGCCACGAGGGAGTTTCCTCCAGAGGAAACAATGAAAATAGAGAGCGAGAGAGAGAGAGAGAGAGAGAGAGAGAGAGAGAGAGAGAGAGAGAGAGAGAGAGAGAGAGAGAGAGAGAGAGAGAGAGAGAGAGAGAGAGAGAGAGAGAGAGAGAGAGACCAGGGCACAGAATTTAGAATGTCTCTACGCACAGAAAAATCGGGATTTATCACACGTGCGTACACAGGTCGTACGCACACCTGCAAGTACTCCGTGTTGATAAATGCCATTTGTTCTACGCTCCGAGCTTGTGCACGATTTTAAGTATTTGCATATAGAACCGCCCGTAATTAACCATATAATGTGACAATGTGACGGTAATGAAACACCCCCATGAAATGTGCAAAAGTGGACTAAACCGAGCGAACGCGTGGGAGAATTTTTTTAAATTAAAAAAAAAAAAGATTCCATCCTTTCCTTGTACATTGTCCTTGAGTCTGAGAAAGGCGCTTCTCTCTTCAAATCCAATCTATTATTATTCATTGCTGCATGGGCAGCGCAAACACTAATAAAGACCGTTAACCACTGTTTGGCGTTGGTGTCATTAACACATTAACTGCCACGGAGTTTGATCAGCTTATACCATTCTCTGCCAACACTGTACGTCTATGGAGATGTTCACCTTCTTTGCAGGGCTATAACTTTTTAAATTGTATTGCTAAATTGACATTACTATGGCCCATTCAACATCGATTATCTATCGTTCAGGATGTAGGAACGTTTTACTTTTTCATTCACACATTCATACGAAAATAAGTTTTTATCGTTTTCTGCAGTAATTCCTAGAACGTGAGATATAGGCATAAATGCATATATAGATTATCAAATGCCGTTTGGTTCCGATCCACGCTATATTAAAAATGTCAACTGTACATGGCCCTAAACGTTATGACTGATCATGCACGGGTGAACGGGGGGGGGGGGGGGGTCGTTTATAACGAAAATATAACTGTTGTCCTTGTATCTTTACGCTTATGAAAACATTAAATAATATGTATAGGCTATAGGCCGTAGTTTTGCCTTAATAGCCTATATTCTCAAATGGCATTTAATGGCTATCCGCTGTGGGCTATCTCCTCGCTGACGGACCAGTATACCTTTATATCATATCATATTGCTATGTCTCGAAGGAATCGTGGGGCTCTGGGGAATAACGGTTGGGAACCCCTGCTATAGCCTATCCTTTATAATGTTATAGGCTATTTTATTTACAGTACTAGTCTATTTATGATTTGTTTCCATAGCCGGTCTCAGTTATGCTGTGGCTGAGATGGGTCGGGATTAATGAAGATGATAGGAGACTGCTTCTCGGCTACGAATTAAAGCCACGATTGCAAATAATGTACTTCCTTCTTGACAATAGCATATACTATAACAATAATACGAGAGTACAAGAACAATGAATCTCACTGCCATGTAGCCTACGCCATGTATAGCCTGCCTATGTGATCAATAAAAACGCGAACTTGAATTCCATCATCATATTTATATGTTGTGTCTGTCCACTATGTTTGTTACTTGTTTGTTTTTTTCCCCCTATGTAAAGCGACCTTGGGTCTCTTGAAAGGCACTATATAAATTATTATTATTATTATTATTATTATTATTATTATTATTATTATTATTATTATTATTATTATTATTATTATTATTATTATTATTATTATTATTATTATTATTATTATTATTATTATTATTATTATTATTATTATTATTATTATTATTATTATTATTATTATTATTATTATTATTATTATTATTATTATTATTATTATCACGTCTGTGCGGGAGCTCACAAATAAACTGTGTTAGTCTCAGTGAAGTTTCAATGAAGGTCATCTATTCTAACCAATAAATTGAAGTAGAAAGCATTTCGTTGTGACCAATCTTATTTGGAAACATGACACACAAAATAATAGTATTTCGCTTTTTATTTTAAACAATATTTAATCGCGTTTGGAGGTCGGTGTTCTGAGTCTGTCCCCCCCCGTGCCAAACAAGCAGGCCAACCTCTTGTTCGCGCGTGAGCCCGTTATAATTACACTACTGTCGCTATTTTACAATTAACTATAATGAATTATGGGTCATACCGAACACGTCAGTCAAACTAATGCACAAAAGCTTATTTCCGCGTTGCAGTCTCCATATTCTACCGCTGGGCACCGGGCCCTCATTTATCAACAATTCTTAGAAAGTGTTCTATTTTCGTACATAAGCACAGAATTTAGAATGTGTGTACGCACAGAAATATTGGGATTTATCAACCGTGCGTACACGGGTCCTACGCACACTCCGTGTTGATAAATACCTCTTTGTTCTACCGTCAATGCTTGTGCATGATTATCCATGGTCATGAAACACCCCCCATGGGATGTGAAATAATGGACTGACCCGAGCAAACTCTGAGAAACTCCACGAGAGATTGTTCACTGAGGCGCTGTCAACCAAGAAGACACAACCCGTGTTATGGGATAAATAAAAGGCTGGCGGACTTGTACACGGTGATGTCCGATATCAACGACTCCCTAAGACCATTGCTGCAATTCTGCCTGGACAGCTCAAAATACTAATAAAGACCGTTCGTTAACCACTGTTTGACATTGGTGTGTCATTATAACCATGCTGGAATATGAATGCCTTTATTCGTTTTGTTCGATTGGCTACCGGGTATAATATGATTTGTACTAGAGGCATACAATCTATTTTGTTGTCGGTATTAGGTAGCCTATATGAATTACATATAATAGCAGCCATAGCCTACATTATGCAACAGTAACTTGCGCATATATAATAACACATGGCACAGCCCTGCAAAGCCTGCATACAGTAAACTAACTTGATCATTAATCTAGCTGTTTTATATTTACACTTATGAAAACATTAAATAATATGTATAGGCTATAGGCCGTCGCTTTGCATTAATAGCCTATATTCTCAAATGGCATTTAATGGCTATCCGACTCCTCGCTATCCTCGCGGACGGACCAGTATACCTTATATCATATCATATTCATATTCATATCATAGTTTACTCTATCAGCCCACCCAGCATGTAATACGTTCTTTGTTAGAACTCAACTCGTTATTATTTTGCGGAAATACGGGAAAGTTTGACTTATATTAAAAGGCTTTGACATTGTAAAACTAAATACGTGGAATTCTGTAAGCAGAATACAAGTCATATCACCCACACGATATATGCTCTGTATCCAGAGCGCATGTATGCTTTTCATTCATTTAAGACACATTTATTGCAAGGGTTTTGTATACACATAAACTCAACAAATAACCTCTGTTCTCGTTGCAATGCGTTTTTTATTCTTTCTTATACGGAAGGGGGAAGAACACTATATTGTGGGTGTTCATATGACTTGTATTCTGCTTACAGCTTCGAAATTCCACTTATTACGTTTAACGTTATGGCAAAGCCTTTAAAATATAATCAAAGCGTTCCCGTATTTCTGCAATCTATGCGCAAAATAATAACGAGTTGAGTTACAGTACTAATGCAGTCAGTGCACCCCGTATATTCCGATAACGCTATATATAAACCATGCTGCATTCATTCAGAAGGAAAGACCTATTATTCCAAATGCTATTTATAGGGTTTTGACCATAATTACACTACTGTTGCTATTTTACAATTAACTATAATGAATTACGGGGGTCATACATAACATGTCAGTCAAACTAATGAACGAAAGCTTATTTCCGCGTTGAAACTAATGCATGAAACTGATGAGAGCTATGCCGTCCGTCTGCAGTATAATATTATACCGCCGGGCGCCAGGTACGCATGCCCTGAGCTGTGCGTAAATA
The DNA here is from genome assembly GCF_963971535.1 of Notolepis coatsorum. Classification (NCBI taxonomy): domain Eukaryota; kingdom Metazoa; phylum Chordata; class Actinopteri; order Aulopiformes; family Paralepididae; genus Notolepis; species Notolepis coatsorum. The sequence goes on from NC_140165.1 coordinate 277,961,151, forward strand.
TACGCACAAAGTCAAGCACAAGATCAAATTGATAAGTCCCACACTTTGCTTAGAAATGATCGTACGCACGGGTTACGCACATATCTGTGCGTATGCAACGTTGATAAATGAGGGCCCTTTTTGTCCTCATCAGAGGAGGGACAAAGTCTATCTTTCCTACAGATTTGTTGTCAAAATTGGGCCCTAACAATAAATATGAATAATGCTTTTCCCGATCTCAGGGAAACAAGTGCCAATTCACACTAGGTGAAAACATCATAGCACACAGCACGTTACTCTTATCTAGGACTGACAAAAAACTCATCATAGCGATCACATCACTTACAGAAAAAGCACGGCAAGCCTATTATGCAATTAGAAAAAACATCTCTAAATTCAATCCCCCATAACAATTTGGCTTAAAATATTTTACTGTATGACAATGAAGTAAATTCTGCAAGCTCCTCATCCAGGAGACTGAGCATGGTATATTTCCACTGCTGTTTCCAATAGAGAAAAGAGACCGCAATTTCTGGTGCCATCTGGCCCTATCAGACCCAAACTCTTCATGCCATCTGGCCCTATTAGACCCAACGACTTTATGTCATCTGGCCATATCAGAACCAAACTCTTTCCACCACAGAGTGTTCCTGAGGTACATATCCTGCCCAGAGCATGACTCCTTACACCAGGTGGCCTTAAAGAACAAGGTGGAAATAAAGGCCACTGAACGGGCAATGTTAAAACTAAATAGGAGGATATCAACTCACATGTTATCTTGTTCAAATCAAAGATGCCAAACAAAGACAAATCCTAACTAACAGGGTCAGTGACCACAGTCTTGCCATTGAGATAGAACTACTCCATAGAAATACATGGTTAGCCAAAGAAAATATTATCTGCTCCCACTTTCAATCAGGAGACATAGAAACAGAAAGTAATTTCCTGTTATATTGTGATTAGTACATATTCAGAGATTTCCATCTACCAATTATTATGGTGAAGATTGCAACGTTCTCTTTATTAACAGAAAGAGAAAAGCTACATGTTCTATTGTGAGATAATACAAATACTGTGGAGCTAGCAGCTCAGTGATCAGATGGAAATGTAAATATTCATAAGACATGATCTGTAAAAGTATAACCCTCCTGTTCCCTTCTATCCTGTCGACTCACAACCTCTTTAGCCCGGTGGACCGCAGATGACATCACGTCATAAATCAATCTCCCCAGACTGTATGACATAATGTTGCGTTTTTTTTCCAAATGTAGCCAAGAGTAAATACCCTAATCCTGTCAAAACAGCAGTTATAGTGTATATTTTCAACAATACGTTTCTTTACCAATATGGTAAAGTGTTATTAGTGAGATTTTAGTTTATGGAATGTGTTTATAATTTAGCGAATATCCGCCATTTTGAATTTCCATCGCTAAACATTTTGTAGTCATATGAGGAGAGGGCATCCAGAGCCATCAATAAGCGTTGACATTTCTAAAAAGTACATTTCCTAGCGAATTGCAGCTTCCTGCAAGAAAATTACTTGTGTATGAATTTCTTTAATTTCTCTTATTTCTCGGGATTATCTATCACAAAACTGAACGTTATTGGCATAGATTGGAGCGCAGTTAGTGTGTCGTTCTGTGAACGTTTTGCAAAAATCTGCGTTGCAATCCGATCCAAAATGGTGGAGCCATATCCATTATTAGAATAGAACTGTACATACAGTAGATGCCTGGGGATACTAAATCCAAATTGAACTCTGGCATTTTAAAGAGGAGATTTGGCCCGATCCATAGATGTGCGAGTTGGCTATAATAAGGTAATTTATAGGCCTGGCATTCTATATTCTATAATAATATTTCAAATTGCATGTGTCCGGATGGCAGAATTCAGTACTGTATCTAAAAAACATTCTATCATCTTCCCTTTATTAATTTGCTCAGATTTTTTTGTACACATGATCTCAAGAAGGCGCTGAACGAGCTCAGTGGCAGTTTTTCATGTCTGGTCATTTTTAGCATGGTGTTATTCACTGTCAAAGATGCAAAGAAAAATCATAATTTATATTCTTCTTTGTTTAATCACAATTTACTCAAGCCTAGTAACATACACAATATCTCTGACACTGGGAATACATTCCATGAGATCCATAGATGTCCCTAGATACAAAGAACATGCAAATGGACCTTGTAAAAGTGGAGCAATCTTCCATTTACTTAGGTATGTATTTTAAGGCAGATTTTCAGAAAATAGGGCTAGGGCTTAACAGGTTAATATTACTCACTATTTACTTATCTTTATTTCAATTGTTCTTGCTATATTATATTTATGTCTTAAATTATCAAATTAATTGCACTGTTATTTAACAACTTTTGATACTGCTGTTGATATGATTGTTGTTTTGCAGAGTTTGTTCATTTATTGCAAAGCATTTATTTAAAGTTGTCTGTCAATTAAACAAATGTGAATATGAGAGAGAGAGAGATAGGTACAGAGAGAGAGGGAGAGAGAGATAGGTACAGAAAGAGAGAGAGGGAGAGAGAGATAGGTACAGATATGGAGAGAGAGAGATATAAAGAGAGATAGTGAGAGAAAGAGAGAGAGGAACAAAGATAGATATAGAGAGAGAGGTACAGAGAGATATAGGGGGTACAGAGAGGTACAGATACATGCAGAGAAAGGGAGGTATAGGGAGAGAGGTATGAGAGAGAGATACATGCTGAAGTTTGATCATTTTGATTGTTTTAAGGCTGGCTTTGGCAATGTACACTTATGTACATTGTCTCTGTTAATCCCAGTCACTGTACCTGGAATACACTTTTTATTTGACGCCCACTTCATCCTGGAGAAACTCACCATAGTATAATGATGACAGACTCCATCTCTCTTCCGGTGAAAAAATAGATAAAACATTGCTGTTTTTTCCCTGTATAAAGTGAAGCAATATGCTTTAATGTTTTCATGCTGTGAACATCAGGCAGTGGGTTTTGTGGGAAAGTGACTTTTTATTCAACAACCGTCACTGAACCACCTCACGCTCCATCAGGAGGACATACTGGTGTTGTGTTCCATGGCATTATTTCAGATTCTCATAGTTTTACTGTTATGTTAAAGAAACTGATAGAGGAAGAGTATCTACCAAGATGAGACTCTACTATGAAGATAATTGTATTTATCCAGACACTGTTGGGAAATATATTGTAACGTTAATGACTCTGTGAGGCTACTTTCATATACAACCAACTTGATTGACAGCACCCATGCGTGAAATTCAACTGTATGATGTTTAAAGGTATAGAACCTCTAAAGCAGCCTCTAGACAAAATAGCCCTGCTAGGTATCGCACTTTGTTTACATGTTTTATTTTGGTCTGATGTGTGGGTCAGAGTTGGGTGGGTATTGGGAGGGATTGCTACTGCTGGCCACACCTCAGGCTCTGCCAAAAGAGATGTGGAGAAATTCACATTATACAATGGCATGCAAATTTCTTGATTCTGTTTCGCTGAAACAGTCAAGTTAGACGTTGTTATTTCATATAACACACTCCAAGTGAACCCAGATCCCTCCCACAACCGAATTACTTATTTTTTTTCTGTCTGAATGAATCTGCCATAGATAGACAAATGGAAGTATGAATAGCCTTTGAACAAATCCTCCAAAAAAGATACAGTCAACTGGAATATGTTAGTTCGTTACACATATGTTGGATTATGTAATTGGTTTGTCATGACCGATTGTGAAACAAAAGAAAAATTGCGAACTTAAAATAAATTGATGATTGAAAATTGTATTACAGATTGCAGAATGGGTACAATACAGTACGGCTCAATACACACAATTGTTAAGGGGATGCAGACCAGAGAAAGACTTTCGTCTTGTTTACATCAGGGTCCCCCATTTTCAATTCATCATAACATATATGACACACACGACATACAGATAGTCAGTACTGCTACATCTATACATTTATGACATATCAGATTTACAAATACAGTACTGTTTGTGATACAAAAATAGTCTAAAAAGGAGAGTATATACATTTGATGAAGAAACTGTAGATTGGAGGAGGTTGGGTAGGTGGGGTGAAGGGGGGGGTTGGGTAGGTGGGGTGGGGAAACTGTACATTGGAGGTGGTTGGGTGGGGGGGTTGGGTAGGCGGGTGGGGGGGGGGGGGGGGGGGGGTAACTGTACATTGGATTATCGATGAAACCTTATTTGGTCCCAAGAAGAAGGTCTTAGGACATTTACTGTACATTGGAGGGGGTTGGGTTAGGACATTTACAGGGGCCAGTTTCGAATTGCAGTCTCCCGTAGGTGCTCTTTGAGAGTGGTTTTGAAAGTGGGTAGTGATTCACATTCCTTTACAGCTGTGGGTAGGGCATTCCACATTGATGTGGCATAATTGCGAAACGTGTTTAGTCCCTTGTTTGAGCCGAATCTGGGAAGCTGCAATGTCCCTCATATGGGATGTTTTTCGAACTTTTTGCAACCGGCACTTTGGTGACCCCTAGTGGCTCGGATGTGCATATTTTGTAATACAATATATATATATATCGAATTGAAGGCTTATTTGTTGCCTGTCGATAGCGACAAAATCCGTTCAACGGTTCTCGAGTTACATGCCGGTATTTGAGGCTTGTGCAAAGTACACAGTATTGCGCAAAATACCACTCCAGACTCAGGCTGCAGTAGTTCAGTCAATCTAGATCCAATCTCGAAAATGATTGTGGATCGTTGTAGCCAATGAGTGTGGCTTTCCAATGATACGACACATGGGGATCTACATAAAAAAAACTAAAAACACGAAAAAACACGAAAACAGGAAGAGCAAAACAGCCGAATGAATTGAAGTCTATGAGAAAACTGAGTTTTTCTTTGTACACAGTTTACCAAAATCACTCCTAATCACTCATTTCTGAATGGATCTTTATGAAATTTGGATATGTACTACATAAGGCTTCAGGCTCAAGAGTTTTATTTGTCACGGCATACAAGCATACATACAGTGAAATGCGGGGGGTCATGCCCGCAGCGATTGTGCAATAATACAAGTAATAAGAATAGGATGAGAATAAGACATTTGTGCAATAATACAAGTAATAAGAATAAGACATAACAGGTATAATGTACATAAAGTTTACAAAAAGCATGGTAAGACATGCTAAGGTCCTGCAATAGTGCAATACACTGTTAGCTACGGATGAGGCACTGGGTCTTATGTACACTACTATACAATGCTATACTATACAATCCACAGTTGTACTATGTGTTCTTATGCTAGCTTGCTATATCCATCTGTTTACTATACAAGCACCAGTCCCGTTCTTGTTTTTAAAGTGACCTTTTCATTGTGTAAAGTGACCGTTGAGTGTGAGCGTGTGCAGC
>NC_140165.1:277966714-277986714 GCF_963971535.1 Notolepis coatsorum
TCTCTCTCTCTCTCTCTCTCTCTCTCTCTCTCTCTCTCTCTCTCTCTCTATCTCTCATATCTAATGCTGTAAAAAGTAATAATAATTGTCTTTTGTCCTGTGAAAGCGTTTTCTCACTTTTAAAGGCTCATAAGTGTGTGTGTTTGTTTATATTGTTTATTTAAACGGATCCCCATTAGCTGACTCCTTAGCGGCAGCTAGTCTTCCTGGGGTCCAACAACATACATACACAAGATAACATACACCAATAGAACATAAGAAAAGCATACAGATACAGCCGGGAAAAGTCCAGGAACAGCTGTTTGCCTGCCGTTATGACGTTGTTTGGCATGGTTAATGTTAACAATGACCAGCGGGGGCGCTCTCATACAGCTGGTGACAACTGCCCGACGCGCCGGCTTTTTGTTCATTCATTGGAGGAGCTCCGCGCTGGACTAAGCTCGAGTTCCATTCAATTCCATTACAGCTGGTGACTTCATTCATAGGATGCTACAACGTCCTACAGTATGTCTACAGACTGCATGAATGAATGTTGCTGAATTAAAGAATGAATAAGTTAAACGTGTCAATTCAGCAGTCAAAGTGTATATATTAAAACGTGTCAAATCTAACTTCATTAGATGGCCGACGTACGGCTCTCTTGTCCATTCATTTCATCAAAAGAAAGCGTTAGTGTAATGCTTCTTGGTAACAATAAGTTTGTGTACGCAATGTTGCTGAATAAAATAATTAAACCGTTAAGACCTGTCGAATTAGCAGTCAATGTGTATATTTTGTGTAGTGCCAGGTGGGCTCTCTTTATAATGGATATATTTTGTCTAGTACCGTGGTCTAGTGGTCTAAGGTTATTCCTTTCAAGCTGACGCCCGGGGTTCAAATCCCAGCGGGTCTAATATATATATATTTTTTTTATTATTTATAAAATGAAATTGCCCGCAACGATGTGCATAATACAATAGTAATAATATATAATAAGAATCCAACCAATAGAGCGACATTGTGCAATAAACAAGTAAACAAAGTAGGGCATATTTTACAGTAGGGCACTTTGAAACAACCAATCACGTTGCGCGATAGCACGAGCGATGCACAGTCAGGAAGTAATGTTACAGCTGAGTTCACTCATTCCGAACGGCGAAATGTAAAATGCTACCCAGGATTGTTGCGTTTCGTTATAAAAACTATGCGGTGATAAACAAAAAACGAATCGCAGTATGCAAAACGTGCGGTTCGAGGATCACAGATGTACTATGGTGACAGATAAGGGGGGGGACCCTGATGTAAACAAGACGAAAGTCTTTCTCTGGTCTGCAATGTACAGTGTTGTTTGTACAGTTGTACAGTGTCCCCCACCCACCCCTCCTACCCAACCCCCCCCCCCACTCATACCCACCCCCCCCCCCCCCCCCCCCACTCCTAACCAACCCCCCCCCCCACCCACCTCCAATGTACAGTCCCCCCCCACCCCCACCTACCCAATCCAATGTACAGTTTCCATACCTAATGTATATACTCTTTTCTTTCTGGACTCTTTGTATCACAAACAGTACTGTAATTGCAAATCTGGTATGTCATAAATGTATAGATGGAGCAGTACTGTCTATCTGTATGTCATGTATGTCATATATGTTACGATGAATTGAAAATGGGGGACCCTGATGTAAACAAGACGAAAGTCTTTCTCTGGTCTGCATCCCCTTAACAATTGTATGTATTGAGCTGTACTGTACTGTACCCATTCTGCAATCTGTTAATAAAGTTTTCATTCATTCATTCATTCATCCCCTTAACAATTGTGTGTATTGAGCTGTACTGTATTGTACCCATTCTGCAATCTGTTAATACAGTTTTCAATTAATGTCAGACTGCCAAATTACTTCCACCCTCATCTCCAAAACAGTTGGCGTGAACAAATAATACTAGAGACAGAATGAGTTTAGCTTCTTTTTTTGGTTTTTCTTTTAATCAGTGAATTATATTCCCATCCATATCCCCAACTTTGTGATTTTTACATACTGATCAGACGGAGGCAGAATAGCCTGCACATACATCAATGCATCTCTTGTAAGATATGAATTGCGGCATACATTTTCCCAAACATGGTGCTGTTGGCGTCAAGCACAGGAGGTGAGGGGTGGATTGTCACCACCTGTTTAGCTAGGGCAGAGCGCATGTAGAGGGCATAGAAGAACCAGACGAGGCTGAAGATGCACAGGCCGATGGAGATGTTGATGAACACTTTGCCCATGTCAACCTTCTTCTTCTTCTCCTTGCGGTGCCGCTATATATATCAACAACAATCATTCACAAATAATAGACCGGAACAGGAATGGAAAGGAAACGTCAGTGACGTCACATACTGGATTTACTACATCGCCCTCTGTAGAACACAAATGAGCAAGGGCGCACATAATAATAATAATATATTTAACACCCCCACTCGAACTTAGCTTATTGTGGTACAAAACAAAAAAATATATATATATATAGAATAGAGAATATATAGAATAGAGAATATATATATTCTCCCTCTTTGGCCTTCAATACAAAATAAACAACAACAACAAAAAAAACATATTGGCACATCCATGCTTTTCTTTCACTCTAACTAAGTGCCAAACAAATACTGAGCAAACTTCTTCAGTTGTAGCTTAGTGGCTGGTTTTGTCATCACATCAGCAATCATGTTGTCAGTAGGACAATATTCCAAACATATCCTCCCACTATTCACAGTTTCTCTTATGAAGTGATATTTTATATCAATATGTTTACATCTTTGCCTGTTTACAGGATTCCTGGCTAGTGCAATAGCTCCTTGGTTATCATCATAAACCTTGGTTTGTGCATACTGACATCCATCAATACCCTTGAGTAGCTGTTGCAAATACATACACTCCTGTATGGCTGATGCTAAGGCCATGTATCCTGCCTCGCAGGTAGAATGTGCAACTGTTGGTTGTCTTCTACTCTTCCATGAAATGAGAGAGCTTCTCTCACTTAGACTGGCACTACGTAGAGTGACTAGCCTGTGTAGGTGTGACATTGGATTGGCAACCCCCCCACACACCATTGAAATGCTAATTGTTGGGGGACCCTGATGTAAACAAGACGAAAGTATTTCTCGGGTCTGCACCCCCTTAACAATTGTATGTATTGAGCTGGACTGTACTGTACCCATTCTGCAATCTGTTAAAATTTGATATTACATTTACATTTAGTCATCTACCTATTGAAGCGTTGAGAGAAAAAGACAGCCAAGATTGTACTTTAAACTAAATTACTTTTATTTGCCTGTATTCTAAATTACATGCAATGCAAAGTAGAACTGTAATATGTACTTTCTCAGTCAGTGCTAAATGCAGTCCTCTTATGCAGCATCACTTTTCACATCAAAACAAAAGTAGAACTGTAATGTGGACTTAGTCAGTCACACTTATTTAACATGATCAAATAATTATTATAATATTTTTTACTTCACTTTGAAATATTATAGTGAAATATTTTGCAATGTTGTCACATTTATCTTGTTGAAATCCTCCAACAGGCTATTTTTTGTAAGTTGACTGGTTTGCACACCAATAATACAGTGCAATAATAGAATAGTAGAATAGATAGTAAAATTATGCAATAGAATGGCCAGAGTAAAATAGTGCTACAGTACAATCAACAGCGGGGTGTATTAGAAGGCTATGGTGAAGAGGTACGTTTTTAGCTTATTTCTGAAAATATTAAGAGATCTAGCTTCCCTAATGTCCATAGTGTGTTCCATAACTTTGGTGCATAGTTAGCAAAGGCTGCATCACTGATTTTCTTTAGACTGTGACTCGGAACCTTCAATAGTAGATGATCGCAATGTTTATACTTTGTATATAAGGAGGAGGACCTTGAAATCAATTCTAAATGTTACCGATGATTACTGATGTAAACAGGGGGATCCTGATGTAAACAAGATGAAAGTCTTTCTCTGGTTTGCATCCCCTTAACAATTGTATGTATAATTGTATGTAATTGTATGTATAACATCTGCCAATTTTTTTTATAGTTTTTGATTTGCAGCGGGATCCGGAAGCGCCACTGAACCGTGAGTCGAATCAGTGAATCGGTTCATTGCTGTGAGCGTGTATCGAATCGCTCACTCACTGAAATGATCCGTTGGGCACATCACTGACTGTTGCCTTTGACACACCTCTGATGTGGGAGATGAGGTCAAAGGACATGTCGTGACGCAGTTTGACAAGGGTGATAAATAGCTGATCTATGGGTGAGATTATGGTGCTCCTTGTCTTCTCTGTGTGCAAGAAAGAAAACAAGTGCTGAAGCACTGGCCAGGTAACACCTGTCATCATCTTGCATTTGGTGTCGTTGCTGTCCACAGATGAAGCGGTCAAGGAGCTTGACTCGACCTTGGTTCTCTGTTGGTCACCATCCTCCTTGGCTGCATCACTCTCCTTTTTTCACGCCGCTCATGGCGACTGATGTTTGTTGACGTAGATGGTGTAGACTGTGATGTTGAAGGGAATACAGGTATGTAGTCTGGGTGTGTTTGGTCATTGACCTTTGCTCCTGAATGAATGAATGAAAACGTTATTAACAGATTGCAGAATGGGTACAATACAGTACGGCTCAATACACACAATTGTTAAGGGGATGCAGACCAGAGAAAGACTTTCGTCTTGTTTACATCAGGGTCCCCCATGCGAGTTCTCTCTCTCTCTCTTGGATCAAATAACAAACTCAGCAAGGCCAACGGCTTCTCTGTTACAGTGGGTGACAATATTGTCACAAGGAAAGATGAAATTACCTACCTGGGTTCCATCCTAGAGGCAAATCTTTCCTGTGACAAAATGGCAACCAATGTAATAAAAAAAAGTCAACCAACGAACACGATTCTTGTACCGGATCTCCTCTCTGGTAAACAAGAATACCCTGAAGACTCTGGCAGGAGCACTCATTCAAGGGTACTACGACTATGCTTGCACCTCATGGTACCAAAGCACCTCAAAAGCGCTAAAAACTAAATTACAAACATCACAAAACAAACTGGTCAGACTACTGCTTGACCTTACTCCTAGAACCCACCTCACCCCTGCCCACTTTGACTACCTAGGATGGCTTAGAGTAGACGACAGAGTACAGCAACTTGCAATGGGCCTGGTCTACAAGATACTGTACACTACACCACTAAGATACCCATGTACATGTCGAAATACTTCCCAAAGGTCAGTGAATACCACGACCACAACACCAGAGGGAGTTCCACAAATCATGTTCAACCCAGATTCGGCTCAAACAAGGGATTAAACACGTTTCGCAATTATTAAAATGATAATACTTTTATTAATATTAATTAGGCTACTGCTGGCCATTCATCAAGCGAGACATTGCTGATTGTTTATGTATTTTATAAGACAAGACTACAGCAGCCGTGTATCTTGGATGTAATGATTGATTGATTGATTGATTGATTGAAAGAAAATTAACAGATTGCAGAATGGGTACAATACAGTACAGCTCAATAAACACAATTGTTAAAGGGATGCAGACCAGAGAAAGACTTTCGTCTTGTTTACATCAGGGTCCCCCATTTTCAATTCATCATAACATGACATACATGACATACAGATACAGTACTGCTACATCTATACATTTATGACATACCAGATTTACAAATACAGTACTGTTTGTGATACAAAAAGAGTCTAAAAAAGAGAGTATATGATAACATTAGCACACTGTCGATGGCTCATTGATTTAACTGTAGCTACTGTACAGTAGCAAGCCAAGTTACTATGGGGGACCCTGATGTAAACAAGACGAAAGTCTTTCTCTGGTCTGCATCCCCTTAACAATTGTGTATATTGAGCTGTACTGTATTGTACCCATTCTGCAATCTGTTAAATAAAGTTTTCATTCATTCGTTCATTCACTTACCGATCTTTGTGCACCTTCTTAGTTCAAGTGTCGAACGAAGTTGGACGTTGCATGATTGCATCTCCATCTGTGATCCTCGAACCGCACGTTTTGCATACTGCGATTCGTTTTGTTTATCACTGCATAGTTTTTATAACGAAACGCAACAATCCTGGGTAGCATTTTACATTTCGCCGTTCGGAATGAGTGAACTCAGCTCTAACATTACTTCCTGACTATGCATTGCTCGTGCTATCGCGCAACGTGATTGGTTGTTTCAAAGTGCCGTACTGTAAAATATGCCCTACTTTGTTTACTTGTTTATTGCACAATGTCGCTCTATTGGTTGGATTCTTATTATATATTATTACTATTGTATTATGCACATCGTTGCGGGCAATTTCATTTTATAAATAAAAAAATATATATATATATATTAGACCCGCTGGGATCCAAACCCCGGGCGTCGGCTTGAAAGGAATGGGCATTAACCACTAGACCACGGTACTAGACAAAAAATATCCATTATATATCCCTTATATGAACCTCCACTAGCAATCGACAGGTTTTAACTGGTTAATTATTTTATTCAGCAACATTGCTTTAGACATATGGTATGGTATTTATTTTAGACAACAAAACATATACAGATCGTTATACAGTATACTGTGTAGGACGTTGTAGCGTCCGTCTAATGACTTTGCGCCTCCTGGCGGCATAAAATAGAACAGCAGCCTGGGTTCCTAATTCATTTCCACGATGTGATATAACCGTGCGCACGTCGCGGCAAAGCGCCCAGGAATACTAAAAGCTTCATCTGTATATCACAAAGAAAATTAATCATAGAATAGAGAAAAAACATCATAGAATATTAAACAGGAGATGAAAAAACAAGAAATAAAATTTAGTTCGAACTAAATAAAACAATTTATCAGGGTGTGCATGTATTCAAGCTGTGCTGAAGACTAAATTGTATTGTGTGTGTGTGTAAATAGTTGATGATTTCTTTTAAAACTAGCCTTTTCTTTGATGTCCCGAACATTGCTGAGACAGTTCCAGGATACTATTGCTGTATACAATACCGCCCTTTTCATAAAATTTTACTTATGTGTGTGAGTACTTGCGCTGTACACAATGCAATTATCAAGGAACTTAGGAGTTTGAGTTTGAAAAACTCTATGAAAATATGTAATTAAGTTAGCAGATAATCGCACCTTAACACTGAGCCATGAGAGATGTGCATGCATATCAACTACACTAGCCCTAGGTGAGCAGCCTAGGACCAGTCTAGCTACTTGTAGTTTTCTGAGTAGACCATTGGATGCAGATAACCATACTACAGAGCAGTAGTCTCGTTGGTCACAAGTTATATATATATAACTTATAGCTATAACATTAAGATAAGTGTAATTTAACATTTCGTTCTCTCTGCTATTAAGAAAGGAGAGCTATCCTTGTGTGTGCTTCAACACCTTTCTAAGTACCTGTGATTAAGCATGAATAACACGTGCAGACAGACCACACCCAAGCAGCCCAGGGATGTAGTCCTTTTGGGACACATACTATCGGACAAATAACAATAATTAACTCATTTACAAGTTGTATTAAGTTTTGCAAATAAGGGAACATATATAAAATATGTCAAAGCAGTCAAAAAAACTATTTAGATGTTTACCTATTCTGAAATGCCAGACATTTTCGCCATTTCTGAGCAATGTTATTTGCCGCAACAAGTCGGGTTTGGTCACGTCGGGTCATTTAATGACATAAAGATAAAACCATGGCGCAAACACCTTGACGAAACAGCAGTGAGGTGAGCACTTCCGTGTGACTGCAACCGCTCTGCCCATTTTGGCAACCACCTTGTTGATGTGATCGGACCAAGACAATGCACCATCAAGCCAGAGTCCTAAAAGCTTCACAGTCTTTACTTGTTGTATGCTTTGACCCTCAATCTGTAAATTCAATTTGGGATTGTGTGATAGTCTATAATTAGAGCCGAAAATGATGCAGTTTGTTTTTGATCAATTAAGTATACGTTTATTTGATTTGATCCAGTTATATATAATGCTCAGCTCACTAGACAGAGCCTGACTAAGCTCTGTACATGTTTCAGCCGCATAATAAATAGTGGAATCGTCGGCATACATTGTCAAATTAGCTCTACTAATTGCAAACGGCATGTCATTTGTAAAGATTGAGAATAAGAGGGGTCCTAGGCAACTCCCTTGTGGGACCCCGCAGTCCAGGGCCCTACTGCTCGTGTGTGTGTGTGCGCATGTGTGTGTGTGTGTGTGTGTGTGTGTGTGTGTGTGTGTGTGTGTGTGTGTGTGTGTGTGTGTGTGTAGGCTATGGTGGTTTCAGCAAATGCAATCTGTCTGTCTGTCAATTCATTGATGGCAAACGGCTGAAACATTTCCCCAAAGTTCTCCCTCGCCCCTCACTGTCCACCTCTTTCCAATCCAGACACTCATTTCAAGCTAGTGTGTGTCTGTGTAAGGCCTTGTCCAGACTAAAAAGATTTTGATCTTTTTTGTTTAGTTTTCATTTAAAAAAAGGTTTTCGTAAAAACGAAAACGTCTCAAGATAATAAGTGCGTGCCACAAATTTACAAAATAAATGTCTGTTTGGACGTCGCTCCTTTATTTTGAAAACCCCGACCGGAAGTGTTGTTGTGCCGTCCGGTTTTGTGCTTTTGAGCTGACCTAGTTTTCCAGAGACACACACACCGCGGCGCAACGTACATTCGGGAGTGGAGAGAGAGAGAGAGAGATTGAGAGAGAGAGAGAGAGAGAGAGAGAGAGAGAAAGAGAGAGAGAGAGAGAGAGAGAGAGAGAGAGAGAGAGAGAGAGAGAGAGAGAGAGAGAGAGACCGCGGCTCAAACTACCTGTGTTGTATTAAAGTAATTGATTGATGTTTAACTTGTACCTGTGTCCAGTTCTTTCGACTAGCAAACGTTGTCTGTATTTAACGTTACCTCAGGATACCACTGTCTATTGTATTTAGTTGGTTAGCTATTTAGCTAATGTTGATAGCATAGCATAGCTTGCTGGCTACAGCTCAACACCATGCCATTGCCATGGGGATACTATTTACTAAATTATGGAGGCTTTTTAATCATCAAGGTAAGAGAGGATTTGTCATGATCAACTGAAGGGGTATGCTATGGAACAGTATGTGCTTGGCTACTACTTGGGTTTTCAGAAAAAGGCCAGCTTTGTGACGCTAGTATCGTATATTGCATCACACACAGTTGCATCATCTCGATCAAGCTCAATAGCTTCTGTAACACGAACGCAACTACTGTACATGCCATTGTTGTTTAATAATAACTCCCAGTGTTTAATAAATACTTCTAGCCAGGCCATATCTGGACATATAAGACATGCATATATGTATCATGTTTCTTTTTTTGTTGGCTGGGTTTTGCATGCGGATTAAGGGAGATGTCAATCTGTTGTCAACGGTGGTAGTACACAGGTAATCCCTATGTTCCCCGGGTCCTATGTTCCCCGGGTTCTATGTTCCCCGCTTTAAAAAAAAAAGGGGGGGGTCCTATGTTCCCCGCTCCCGAAATAAAGGTTCTATGCTCCCCGGTCCCACCCGCTCCCGAACAAAAAAAGGTTCCTATGTTCCCCGCTGAAATAAGGGTCCTATGTTCCCCGCTGAAATAAGGGTCCTATGTTCCCGCTGAAATAAAGGCTCTGCTGCCGGCGGTGCAACAGATTCGAGTTCATCGGGAAATGTCCATCAGTCACTCGAGTATTTTAACCCTTTCACTACCACACTACCAAAAGGTTAACCCTTTCACCACGACAATACAGAGGGTTAACCCTCTCACTTCCACATGACGAAATGCTTAACCCTTTTACAACCACACTACATAAGGTTAACCCTTTTACTACCACACTACAGACGGTTACTGGCTGTAGTGTGGTAGTGAAAGTTTAACCTTCTGTAGTGTGGTAGTAAAAGGGTTAAAGTGTTATTGACGTGTTCTTGTTCTTAATTATATCTTCTATTTCATCATGCACCTGATGCACTCTGATGTTGTGGATAGTTGAGGATATATGCGAGTTACGTGAATACGTGAATATAGCTTGCCCGGGGACACAAACCTTCAATACGCATTAACAGCTCCGTCTTTTAATACACACTTATATCGTACAGTAACGTCAAATAAGATATTGAAAGATAAAGGATGAAGTTGCAAAGGGAAAAGGGCAAAAGCAATTACTCTTTGACAATGCTACAGCGCACAATAAAAATAAAAGATCCAGGCGGAATTAAATATGCCATAGGAGACGTCAAATCGGAGCAAAACAAGCTGAATCCGCTTCAAGAAGACGCATGACATTGGGTATATACTAATTACAACAAGACATTAATTAATTGCATTGTTACTGTTCACATGTGTGGTGCCATCGTCGCCCGTCAGTCATATTTAAGTAAGGATAGTTTGAATGACACTTCAGCACCAAGGCGCTGTCCACCGAAGTTATTATACCTTCAAAGCGCTACTGCCTATGGATAAAACAAGGTATAATAAGGATAATAAATAAATATCTTTGGGACAGTTTGTGATAAGGACTCGCCTTATTTTGTTTCAGAATCGGTATATTGTGATCAACATATACATATACCTATACCTCACCATTTTTGTACCAGCTGTACATACTGTATATATAGGTATACTGAACAATTGTGTTGTTTACACTTGTTTACATACTTAACTTCTTGACTTTCTATTTTATACTTATATTATACTTTTTTTATACTATCTTGTTATTATCTAGCACACTCTCAGGAGCAAAACAGAAAGAAGCATTTCATGCAAAGTATTCTGTATTTCTGTATGACAACTAATAAAGAAACTTGAACTTGAAACTTGAACTTGAACATTGTATCTCTCTGGCGAGAAATAAGCGGACAACGAAAAAGACGTCACTCGCCACTTAAAGAAATCAAAAGCGTGTATTTAACAACCTCAAAAACGTTCAAAACACGCTTTATATTAACTTAATAAATAAACAAAACCGAAAAATCTACTTATGTCAACGAAAATGTCCAGTAGGCCTAACTAAATAACAGGTATACATCTCTGTTACACGCAAGCAGCGTCTGATGGCCGAATCTGTCAGACGGCACTGGAGTAGATATACAGTACTGTTACATCCAGAACACACACACACACATACACAATTACACAATTACACATGTTGCACCATCTATCTACACCCTCACTAGGGATGGGAATCGAAAACCGGTTCACGTTGGGAGCCGGTTCCTAATTGTCCGATTCCTGGAATCGCATGCCTCCGTGACTATCGATTCCTCTTATCGGTTTTTCTGACGGTTGCACATTTCAAAACAATAAC
Organism: Notolepis coatsorum; assembly: GCF_963971535.1. Taxonomy (NCBI): domain Eukaryota; kingdom Metazoa; phylum Chordata; class Actinopteri; order Aulopiformes; family Paralepididae; genus Notolepis; species Notolepis coatsorum. The sequence goes on from NC_140165.1 coordinate 277,978,003, forward strand.
GTTAGTGCCACGCATGTAGCCATGTCAGACTATTTGATTCCTTAAGGGCTCGAAATTGCCTGTGCTTTGGTCATATGCTCCCGAAATGCTCCCGCTGTTTGACTGTTTCTAAGTGCAGTGATTGAAAACTACTCGAATGCTTTAGAACCGAGTCATTCATTTAATTTGGGGCAACCTAACAGCCACGGAGCTAACGCTAGCTAATCAAGCTCATACAGACACACAGAGAGAGATAACAGCTGACAGCAGGTAGTACAGGTACAAATAAAAAAAAAGGGGTGGGGGCTGTTGTGAAAACATTGTACTCTTTAGTTCACATATAATAAGAGACAAAGGGTTGACTGTTTACTAGTAGGTAAGTCAGGAAGTACCGTGCAACATACAAACATGTCCGTACAAGCCAATACCTTACAGGACAGGGGCGAGCGGGGTCCCGCCCCTAAAAACTTTTTATTGGTCAAGAATCGCAGGCCCCCCCACGTGTGCTTCCAGGTAACACACACACACACACAGACACACTCGGACACGCGCCGCCTCATATCAGGACAGTGTCGCGTGCGATTTCGTCTCCAGTTCGCTCGCTCCCTGTCAGGAACCGGTGTAACGACCAGTTGAATGCAACTACGGTTCAATAGATTAAATTAGTTTAAGACATTGAACTGTAGTTACATTCAACAGGTCGTTATTCAATAGATTAAATTAGTTTAAGAATAAAACATTTCTAAAAATATTTTTTTTCAAGAGAATCTCAAATACATTATTTTATTTAAGTGTAGGCTATAGTTAATTATTTTTTTTACAGTTTTTGTATTTTTCTGACATGGGGCCTCAACAATAAATGACAATAAGAAATGTCAAGTTGCATGTTGTTATTCTAACCAGCTTAGTTGTGTTGCATTTCCAATTTATTTATTTAAATTATAAATGTATCATGGATCGATAAGGGAATCGATAAAGAAGCGGATTGATAAGCAGAATCGATAACGGAATAGTATCGATAAAATCTTATCAATTCCCATCCCTAACCCTCACACAACTCTGTCGCTTTTTCGGGAGTAGCGGGGAACATAGGACCTTTTTTTAGTCGTGACGTGTACGTTTGAGAACACTACCGTAATGACAGAGAAATGAAGCAAGCTGACATGGTCGGCCCTCACACAACTCGGTCGCTTTTTCGGGAGCGGGTAGCGGGAGCGGGGAATATAGAACCCGGGGAACATGGGACCCTTTTTATCGCGAGCGGGGAATATAGAACCCGGGGAACATAGGACCCTTTTTATCGCAAGCGGGGAATATAGAACCCGGGGAACATAGACATGCTCCCGTAGTACAGGCGCAGTACATTTAGCTGTAAAAGCCTGATCAAGCTCAATAGCTTCTGTAACACGAACGCAACTACTCTGTACATGCCATTGTTGTTGTGATGTTTTCACACGCAGGGTAAGGGAGAGGTGGGCTATCGCGTCATTGGTTCAGGAGAAGACGCGCTTCGCTTGTAAAGATGGTGATGCAAGGGGGGCGTCTTCAGAATTGCGCACTCTGGAAGCCGGTCTCAGAAAGTAGCGTCTTCAGGCTGCCAGAACGCAGTTCCGTGTGGCTGAAAGGTGCAAACGATCAAATACTTTGCCTGATACGACCGAAATCGGTTTAGTCTGGACATGGCCTAAGTGTATGTGTGTGTGCATGTCTTGGACAGTGGGGGGGAGATAAACACAGAAGATAGCGGGAAGGCCTTGAGGAATTTGAAAAGGTTTCAATTTGGTTTTGGACCGGGAGCCTTGCAACTGGCTGTACAAACAGTTTGCTGCACTGTGGCCTCAGCTTCTACCAAGGCTATCAGCCGCATTCACCTCGCCACTGCATGTGATGGAGATGAGTATTGGGGACGAAAAACCAGGAGGACTCCGCCGTTACTGCTCTGCCATTCCGTCAGTTGTGGTTGTGGTTCAATGGGCCTGTGGCTGCCTAGCGGCGTGTCATTTGAACACACTGAAGTCAAGGGGTAATGCACCTTTGCATTTGATTTTGCAATTCTAACAATGCAGATGTCTACAGAAGAACACATTTCTAGGAAAAGTCTAGAAAGCAAGGCATTGTATCTTTTTACTAGTTACATCATGTAATTGGAACTCTATGTTTCCCGCTTTATATACTTGGTATATCAAACGCATCTAGGAAATCTCCCTTAAAAAACAGTAACTGTTGGCAGGTACGTATGTAATTCCAGCAATCATAATTAATAATTAGTGCTGTCAGGCGATACATTTTTTTATCTAATTAATTACAGGATTTGTAATTAATTAATCGAATTAATCGCATTTTAATCGCATAACCATTTTAGGCCTGATATTCTATATTCTATAATCATATTTCAAATGGCATGTGTCCGGATGGCAGAATTCAATACTGTATCTACAAAACCTTCTGTTTAATCATCTTCCATTTATTAATTTGCTTAGATTTGTCAGGTCTGGTAAATTTGAGCATGGTGTTATTCACAGTCAAAGATAAAAACAAATTAATTGATATTCTCATTTGGTTCATTACAATTTACTCAAGCCTAGTAACAGATACAGTATTTCTGACACTGAGAATACATTCCCTGAGATCCATAGATGTCCCTAGAATCAGATACCAAGAACATGCAAATGGAACATATTAAAAAAATATCTGTAAATGTTCAAAATGTTTTAGTTAATTTTCATAACGCGATAATTTGCTGTGTAATTAATTAATCTAATTAACACGATAAACTGACAGCCCTATTAATACTTTCTCTGCCAGAGACGCCTAAACCCGTCATTCCCCGCCATGCTAATTCTGCCAATGACGCCGTAACACGTCATTGAGATCAATATTTCAAAAATCTGTGATCGCAATCATATTTCTCCCCCGGAGACTTGAGATCTACTGTTGATCCCCTCTCAACTCTCCAACGGTTCAAGAGCGCCATCTGGTGGCCGATCGGCGGATCGCCCAAACCGGAAACCGGAAACGGAAGCTGGTGCTCATTCCAATTCGGTCCGATCACTCGCTAATAGTCCCGGGACTCGAGCTAGACACAATGGATAGCAATCCGTTACCAATAACTCGATAAACAACATGATTTGAACGTATATACTATTATACAACCTGGAGATGGATCGCATATTTCAACATCCCATAATAGGAATATTTTTACTCCACGCTCATCGCCCAACGCTACGAGGAAGCTACGGTGAGTTTCATCGTTTTTTTTTTACCGTGTTCGGTACAAACTGCTCTAATGATCATATCACCCACACTAGATGAATCATCTAATGTTGGCCACGGAATTATAAACGACCCCCCCCCCCCCCCCCCATCCGGTCAACATCAGATGATAAGTAGTAACTTCTAGAAGCACGTCCATTTGAAATTTTTTATCTCGCGCAGATCGCTATCAAACTGTATTTGATCATCAATATAATGCATTTAGGGCTATAAATCACGTTCTGGAGAAAGCTGCAGAAAACGATAAAAACATAATTATACTTTAGACCGTATTTTAGTATGACTATGTGAATGAAAAAGTATAATGTTCCTACGTCCTGAACGATAGATAATTGACGTTGAATGGGCCATAGTAATGTCAATTTAGCAATACAATTTAAAAAGTTATAGCCCTGCAAAGAAGGGGAACTTCTCCATAGACAAATAGAGCTGGCAGAGAGGGGTATAATGATGTACATAAGCCTGGCGAAGAAAGTGTTAATAATCATGATCACAATATCAAGCAAAATACTTTCAATCGTTATTCTTGTCATAATCGTGCAGCCCTACATTGTGTGCAGTGTGGAGTAGATTTCTGTCATGTTCAGTCAGCCTCTACAGACAGGAGCTCGACCCCATTGACTTTGCATTTGTTTGTGGTTAACCTGTTATATGAGTACTGGCTAAGCGTCCCGCTCTTAAGCCATACCGAGATATACCTCATCTCATGTACCTAGTGTACTCCATCAACGAATAAAACCAAATACACCCAGCACCTGCCAGGCCCCGCCCCTACTGCCGTACTATATAGTACTGGGCGTGGCCACCACTCACTCTTCCTCGGAAAAAATCGTTTCCAAAGAAAAGTTTCCCCAAGGGAACTCCGGGCACGCTAAGAGCGGGACGCTTAGCCAGTACTCATATAACTAGGTTATATACATAACCTGTCGTTATATATTCGTACTGGCATCGCGTCCCACTCTTAAGCCATACCGAGATATGGGGTAGAGCGGACGCGAGGCCCGACAAATGCACCCCCTGAGGACCCGTAAGCCCACATCAGGGGGAAGGGGAGTCCCGTCACCCCATCCTTCCTAATGAAGAGGGGGCGCAGTCAACTCCACCCGAGTGCGAGCAAGAGGGAACTAGAACCTCTTGAACACACAGCACAGGCGGAACCACGTGTGACACAACACATTGTGGCCCACACCCACACACGCCTGCTACCCTACCAAAGGACGGGAAGCAGGAGAGGCCACAGACCTCAGAACCGCCTGGGAGACAGAACCCCCGGTCATGTCCATGAGGTAAAACCTTACGAAGGGACCCAGTGAGGACCATGAAGCCACAGCACAGATGTCCTCCACCAAGGCCCCACCCAGGAGAGCGGCAGAGGCCGCCACCCCACGAGTGGAGTGCGCCCTGACGCCCCCAGGGGGAGCCAACCCGGCCAACGTGAAGCAAAGGGCAATGCCCTCGCACAACCAATGGGACAGGCGCTGTTTCGACAGTGCCTTACCAGCACGAGAGCCCTGAATACGGCTGAGGTAAACCCCCAAGCCCGGACCGGACATGACAGGTGAAGGCCCGCCTCCAACTCACTAGCGTGAGGAGGCGGATGAAACGCCTGAACCATAATATCCCTGGAGCGGAAGCACTCCGGATATTTTTAGGCACGAAGGCTGGATTAGGCCGCAGAGTGGCACCGCTATCGGAACGAAAGACAGGCACTCTGGCCGTACAGAGAGAGCACAAAGCACACCCACGCGTTTTAGCGGAGGTGATGGCCAGCAAGAACGCAGTCTTTGAACGACAGCCGTTCCAACAGCGCTTGCTCAAGAGGCTCAAACGGGGCCAAGGACAACCGACGAGGAACAATTGAAGATCCCAGCTCGGAGCCAAAGAGCGTTTCACCAGCTTAAGGCGTCAACGCCAAGCAGGAAACGCTTCACAAGAGGGTGGCCTTACACCACTCTTGGAAAATACGCCACCTACCCGCGTAACCCGCGATAGTGGAGGGAGCATGCGCGTTCCGGATGGTACCAACCACAGAAGGATCCATCCTCTCCAGACTCACCCTCTCACCAGCCAACCCACCAGCAGCTGGCCCAGCACAGGGAACTAACACAGAGACCTGTGCGCTTGAAAGAGGGCCCGCGATGACCAAGGAACAGGCCATGACGGGATACCAAGAGCTGGATCAGGACCGGGAACCACACAGCTGCACCCCGGTCCGGCGCAATCAGGATCAAGGACCTGCGCTCCTCAACGTACCCGCCCCAACAACTGACCTAACAGATGTATGGGGGAAAGAATCCCAGGCGGCACGGCATTGGTCCCAGACCTGCCTGACTATGTCCGGACATAATCCCCACCCGTCAGGGTGAGGACCGCCCCGCGACATTACACCTGTACCCACATTCACCCTGCCGGGGATGTGGAGAGCCCTCAGATGGAGAACGCCCATAGCCAGCCGCCCGCCGCCCGGTGCAGACGGGGGGAGCGTACTCCTCCCTGTCTGTCGATATACGACACTGACGTAATATTGTCCGTCCTGACTTGCCTCTCACCGGGTCTATTTCCATACTGGAAAAGAACCACCTCCGTAACCTCCTCCTGCGTGAAGAGGAGGCCAAGAGGGACCACGGAATGAGCAGATGCCCTCATACCGAGCAGGCGTATCACGGACAGCGCCGTAACCGTCCTAGGACGGAACCTCCCGAGCGTGTCGCAACACGCTCTGAGAGGGATGCCCATAGCACTCCACCCGTTGACTGGGAAGAGGAGTACTCTACTTCCAGTCTACAGCAACCCCAGGCTGGTAGGAACCCTGCCTGGCATGAGACCTGACGATCCACCTTGACCGCAAAGGACCAGAACGTCGGCAGGGCAGAATACACTTCGTAACCCCCGACGACGCAGAGGCCCCAGTGCGGCCTCCACGCACTTGGTGAAGATGCGGGGAGCCAGAGAAAAGCCGAACGGCAGCCCCTGGTACTCATACGCTAACCCTGTAAGGAAGCGTAGGTAAGCCCTAGGATGGAATATCGGGGATGCGAACACGCATCCTACAGGTCTATGGAGGAGAACCAGACCACCACCTGACAGTGTTCAACAGGTAGGAGACGATCCAAAAAATACTGAACCTTCCCATGGTCCAACATGGGTCTGACACCCCCCCCCTCCCGATTTCTCAGGCACCAGAGAACACAGAGAGGAAAACGCCACGACGATGGCTTGCTTCGTCCACAGAGATCAGATCTCGTCGACCAGAGCTGTCACTGCTGGTGACCCTGACAATAGGGTCTGTACCAAACCCGAAAAGGGGTGGGGTTGTGTTTTAAATACAAGTCCCCGCCTCAGCGTTCTCTCCAAGAACCTCGACATATGGTACTGCTGTAGCCATATGTGATGACACTCCCAACGCACCCGCCGCCATGTGGCACAGGTCCGCTAGGAACTGTAGATAGGCGGCCCGGTCCCACCCGCTGTGCGTAGCCAACCCTGGACCCGTGCGAGCAGAGCGTTCCGTGTCGGGACATCTGACCCTGACAGTACCCATGAGGCAATCGCACCCAAGGGGGGACCCCGACAGAAAGGGCCGGTTTTATATGGGGGAAGCTGACATCAGTTCTAGGTGAACAAAGCTCCCCCACTGAACACCCCTCCAGAACATGCTGAGGAGTTGTTCTGCAGCCGGACATGCAAGGTGTGAGGCCCCCATGGGTTCCTACACACCGTAGCCCTGCAGTGATATTACTACCACCCAAATCACACGCGCCTGCGAGACCACTGCCAATCTTTCAGGAGTGGGAGGCACCAACATGATACCTGGCCTGGCGAAGTGTGCCTCAAAAGGTTTCGAGCCCCCCAACACTTATAGTTGACAGACGTAACACCAGGCTCAACCAACACAGCTTATGGTGTGGGAGCCGCTTGACAGCACAACATTCTCACGGACAGACCCAGGCTCAGCCATCAACTGGGTGTCAGCCCCTGTCCCCATGAGAAGCGAAAAGTGGGGCCGCCCGCGCTTCAACGAAGGCACGCGGCCCGCAGCCAAAGGAAACAATCAGAGCCCCCTTTTTCAGCTGGTGTTGGGGGAGGGAGTGATCGGAGAGCGGGCTGCTCGCGGCAGGACGGCGACGGCTTGTATATTCCAAGCCGAGCCCATCCAACATGGCCGATCCCTTGGCCGCCAAGGCTGTCGGCCTTGTGGACACCTGTCGATTCAACGCCCAGGATACCTCTGGCGGGGGAAAACATGGCCGCTTGTCGAGGGCCTCGTCATCGCCGCTGACCGAGAGGCCGTGCTCTCTCTTCTTCTGGCTGCGCGGTGTGAGGCGGTGTGGGGCCTAGGACAATACCGCCCGCGCTCCAGCGGAAGACCAAAATCCTCTGCGGAGAAGGGAGCCCTAAGCGGTTATAGCTTGCGGCTAGGTCAAAGCTAATAACGTCAACAACCTCGCGCGATGTTTCGACGTCGGCTGGCCCTCAAGGCCCCGCCACCAGACACAATTTTTTTATAGAAAAAACAGCAATTCGAACACAGTTACTAATCGCTGCCAATTCCATACCGTGGCGGTACAGCGGCAACATCTCATGGCGGGGAACATTAGAACAGTGCCCAGCATTTCAGCATTAGTGTTAGCATTATCATTAGCATTAGCATTAGCGTTAGCATTAGTGTTTAGCAGCACGCTCCAGGATCGCTTGGAAACCGTCCACTTCAGGGGAACGTTCACCAAACCATCCCGCCCCTGGCGCCGACACACTCGATAGCCAACCTCGCACGCTGTCCCTCGATCTGCTGCCACAAGACGAGGGAACATCAGAATAGACGCGACGTGTCGTTGGAACATACCCCGAAGATTCCAGGGGTAAGCAAATCTCCATAAGCACTCAATATTATCTAAACTTTTCATAACAACTAGTTGCATAGGGTGTCTTGCATCCGCTATGATGGAAACTAAAATAGAGGAAGAGTGAGTGGTGGCCACGCCCAGTACTATATAGTACGGCAGTATGGGCGGGGCCTGGCAGGTGCTGGGTGTATTTGGTTTTATTCGTTGATGGAGTACACTAGGTACATGAGATGAGGTATATCTCGGTATGGCTTAAGAGCAGGACGCGAAGTAAACATTCTTTTTTTTTTACATGCATTTTTTTTCTTTTTTTTATAGCTACGTATGACCAGTAAGTATAAAGTAAGTTGGGTTTATCTAGACAGGTAGCCTAAGTGTAGCAGGTAAGGTATTTAAAGGTAAGTATATTAGGTTACATTATTTTACCAATAGCAGATCAGACAACTCTTCAGCCATTGGGGTTCATAGAAAATATTTTATTGGCACCACTGCTGTACAAGTCTCTTTTTTTCACATGAAAGACACAACAACACAATAATAATACATATGTACATTATTTCGGAGGGGGTGGGTGGGTGGGTGGGTGGGAGGGGGGGTTTAGACATTTACAAGGGCC
>NC_140165.1:277989214-278009356 GCF_963971535.1 Notolepis coatsorum
CTCTTCCCCTCCCTCTCTCTCTCACACCATCTCCCTCACCCTCCCAGTGTGTGTGGTTCTTGGTGTGTCTAAAACCCTAATTTGCTAAATACTAAAAGAAGTACAAACTAACTAGGAGCATGAGGAGAGTTAATGTCACTCTGTACCCCCCCCCCCCCCCCCACACACACACACACACTGACACATGCACACACGCACACACACACTGTGGGGTGAATTCACAAATAATGGATTGCGCCCGCTAATAGCACCCTTAACTGCGCGTCATTTGCGCCCGCTATTTGCTCTGTCTTAACTCTTTCTGCGCCAAAAACTAGTATTCTCGTGATTGAAATCCAACAGTTCAGTGCCAAAAACGAGTTTTCTCATTTTTAGATCCTTTGATATTTTTCTTGATGTCCCCATTCTAAACACTCACGCGGACCTGCCTGTGTCTCCCTGGCACCGCTGCCTATGTTAAAATTGCAATGACGATCTAATCTAAACGACCCCCCCCCCCTTCTTGATGATTTTGTGGAGAAACATATATATATGGTATATACCTTTGATTTGGAAATAATATAGGTTTCAGGCTAGCAACCCGGACGATTTGGGCATATGCATATAATGCGTCATATCTCGCAATCTAGAAAAAAATACTGGATTATTTTGAAAAGGGTTGATGTTTAGCGTGGAATAGCGCACAAACTAAAGTATGTCGAAATTAACTGGTTTGTCAGTGTTGGAATATAAACAATGCCTGTCAAATGAGCCGTACTATTGTCTCCATAGCTATAATACAGAACACACGATGGGTCCGCAAACATCGCATAATGGTCAATATATATCACAAGCTGTAAGCAATGTACGTAAACAAAGAAACAAGAGGAATTCATATACAATTATATAGGATATAGTGTGTTTTGTCTCAAGTGCCATGCTTTCTCCAAAAATCCTGCAAAACTGAAGATGTCCTCCACAAAAAAACAACTCAACATACAACTCTCAGACTGCCAAAACAAATCCGGATTTACAATTTGAATTTTCTCAAATAAAGCCCTCCTCAAATCGGTGTACAAAGGGCAATAAAAAACAAAATGATATTCATCTTCCACCACTCCCAGATCACATAGAACACACAACCGCTCCTCCTCAGGTTTACCTTGGAATCTACCCAATCATGGACATGTCTCTTGACCAGGGATGACCGTGTGCTCTGTCCCAGTTAAATATATTTTTTGTCACCCTGTCATTTGGCAGCTGGACCAGGCGGTTCCATAACCTAACCATTTCACCTTTTTGCTTGACCAAGCATGAGTCCCAACCCACGTCCCCTTCTATAGCCCCTTTTGGTGTATATTTATGGATATATAGCGCAAACAGGCCCATACGGTGTGCAATTTGCTCCTGATATCTGTCAGCGCAGTTGGCTCACGGAGTGCAATTTGCTCCGGATATGTGGCAGCGCAGTTGGCTCGCGAAGCATCTGAGTGCTCCTGATATGGTAAAATAGTATAAATACTGCCCATGTAACAGTATGCATTGGTACCAATTTGGTGGGCAAATTCTAGATGTTTTTTAATTTATTATTCCTATACATCCCTAGATTGTGTTTTGATATGATGAAACCTACCCCTACAGGTGAATGCCTCATTGTTGCGGTAGGTGCGCAAAGGTTACCATAGCTCAGCCTAGGAAGGTCCGATCGACTGGAGGTTTATCTCTACGTGTTCAGGAGACTCAATGGTTAGTTTGAGCAGACCTGTCCATGGTGCTGAATCTTTCAGCTGATGTTAGGCACTGTGTGCCAGTGAAAATCATTTCAGATTTAGGAATATATTTTGAGTGAGAAATTAAGTTGTATTTAATGTTTAGTTAGGAGAATATAACCCGTATTCTCATATACTCCAGAATATACTTTTTATTGACTGTGTTTCCAGCATCTACTCCTCATGGACCTGACGAAACAAAATTAAAAGTTTATTCTGGAGCATATGAGTGTGCGGGTTCTATTCTCTTGATTGTGATTATTACCTAACCCAACATTTCACCGGAGATGCTGGCAATGACACCTCTTATAATTACGTTTACTGTAGTTACCACCACATCTCTGAAGATGGAAAGTGTCACTTTAACTGAGTGTTTTTGCAATGAGTCTCATTTGCATAGAAAGGAGCAGATTTTTCACCCATATTACCTCATTTAAATACCCGCAAATATCACAGATGCACAGAGACGCAGCGATGATGGCAACACAGTTAGCACTGTATTTAACCCTTTGTGAATAGCACCGTTTGTTTTGGATCTATTTGCACAGGCATTGTGTCAGAAAACAATGGGCTGTTACGTAAAGGTAACATGGTCCTCATTCAGTCCTATTCCGTGTAATTGTTATGTGTGGTTCACTCTACATGGTCCTCATTTCAAATCTCTGAAATCTTAGTTAGGGCATCTTTAATTTGTTATAATTGTTCCTTCTGTATGCATATGAATGTAATCTATGTTAGGTTATGATCCTGTCAAAGGATTCCCCCATCACTTGTTTTTTTTATCTCAATCCCCTGTTTGGTACCACATTGCTGAAGTCTGAAGTGATCTGGCAGAGAGAGGGACGAGAGGACAGACTAGAGATGGGTATGGATGCACCGATACCGATACTGCTATGGGATATCGGTCCAATACCAGGCTAAAATATAATATTGGTATTGGAGAATTTCCCTGATACTAAATCGAATACCAAGAAACACGTCTAACACGTCTAAATAAAATTTTAAAGTTACTTGATTTGCCGAATCTTTGACACATTAACTCTGTTAGAAGATCTGATTTGAATTAATTAATAAATGTACAGTCACGTCGAGTGTACATACAGAGTAAAAAAAAAGAAAAAAGCATATAAAATCACACACAATATAAAATCATCAACAATAAGACAAGTAAGGATAACAATAAATTAAAACATATAGAACTTGATTGACAAAGGTTGGAGATCATGATTTTAAACTCAACAGAGGGGAGAATATCAAGCTTTTCATTAATTATAATTAATATAAATAGTGAAAAGGACCGGATCTAGAATTGAACCCTGTAGCACACCTTTAGTTATTTATACAAAAATAGGAAAATGTAGGTAGACATCTCTGAAACAAAAATGTACCCATTTCCAAGTAAAATCACAATGGCTACTGTCAGTGTCGTTCTATGGAAAGCTCAAGGATTTGTCTCTTGATGAAATAATCACTAGAGTGTATTTGAACCTGTGCTGGTTGACTGCGACGACTTGTTAGTAGTCTACAGTCATCTCATTCACAGGGCAGTGAGCTCCAACCGCTGCCACCAATGTAACCAAGTGGATTTGAACCTTGGCCGCACTAACCAGCTGAGCTAAAGGGCTCAAAACAGCTTCTCAACACGGACTTTGTCACCAGTTCACTCACTCTCTCTCCTTATTCATGTCCAACTCACTTATAAACCATCTTCACCATCTTGTGAAGATAAAGACTTTGGCGTGCGGCCACACTGGCACCCCGTGTGGGGCTCCTTTCGCTGTGAGCGTGTCCCTGTCCATCCTGAGAGGTATAAATGGTACCAGCGGTGATATCTGAAGTGGTGCGTTGGTTTTGTTTTATACCACCAGCAGACAGTAGTTTATTGCTATGCGATTCCAAGGGGCATTGTTTGCAGCTGTCTCGTCTGCCTTCTGACAAGCAAAGAACTGTGGTCTGTGTGTCACGCTGCTCTCGCTAAAAGTGCTGTTGATCAGAGACACCGGGCTGAACCTGACAGGCCAATTCCCCAAAGAGAGGGATGGAGGGAGTGGGGAAGGAAGAGAGGAGAGGGGAGCGGGCTCAGACAGCACATCATCAGCTTAAATGGAGAAAAATGAGGGATATCCACTTCAACGAGACAGGGTTGAGACGTAGCCTATATTGAAAAAGATCCACTGCCACTCAAAGTCAATGGACGAGACACGTGGACACTGTGTCCGACTGAGATCACGCCTGCATTTCCGTGGGCATAGGCAGTGGTGTGTAGGCTATATGGGGAAATCTACAATCAAAGACGTCCTACTGTGTTAGGCTACCATCATGTATCCATAATAGCCTCCTCCACAAGACCAGGGCAAAAAAATGTAAGTTGCACACAATCTCACACATAATCCCAAAAACACACAACCATTCAGTTTGACAGCTATTGTGAGTTAATGAGTTTGAATATGTCCACCAGTGATGTCATCGGAGGACACAGACTCCTTGTGTTGTGTTCATTGTGGCTCAATGAGATGATGGCGATGAAATAAATAATATAGAGATATTACTATTCACCGGGCTGTAATTCTCCCATAATGAAAAATATTAAATATATTTATATGTATCAATATTAAATCCCCTGTGTGCACGTTGCCTTGCTAACTCACAGATAAAACGTCTGTTTTCCCCACACTTTAACATGATTACAGCGCCACAAATTCATTACGCGATGAGAGACAAGATGCTGACACAGCGCCGCGGCACGTCAACTTGCCTTTATCTACGACCATTTTTCACTAGGAGGCTATTTGTTTACTCCTCTGTGTGCCACGTTCAGACTCAAATGGAGAGCTAACTTGCGGACCGTTCAGTGGGTCTGACGTGGCTAAGTTTAACTTAGTACTCTGTTCCGAAATGATCCCATTATTAGAATAGAATAGAATAGATCTTTATTGTCATTGTTACAGTTGTTACAACGAAATTAAAAAAATGCAACCCTAGGTGCTAGTAAAATAAGAATAAAAACAGTCCTAAACACAGTGTTAAATATAAAAACAGGGTGGGGCGTAAATAACATTAATAAAACAGGGGGGTATAAAATATAATTGCACTATCTCTTAATGTTGTGTGTGTGTGTGCGTGTGCGTGGGGGGGGGGGGGGGGGGTGCAAGGAGACTGTTGTTTTAAAATTTAGCTGAGTTTAGTGCACATATGGCCCTGGGATAAAAACTAAACTTCAGTCTGTTAGTCCGGGTGGGCATGACGCTGAAACGCCTGCCCGAGCGCAGCCGCACGAGGTGCTTGTTGCCCGGGTGGTGTGGGTCCTTCAGTATTTTTACTGCTTTTTTGAGGCAGCGGGAGTTGTATAGTCCCTCCAGTGAGGGGAGGGGGCAGCCGATGATCTTCTGGGCCGAGTTGACGACCCTCTGGAGCGCCTTCCTCTCTGCGGCTGTGCAGCTGAGGAACCACACATTTATGCAGTAGGTGAGGATGCTTTCCACCGAGCAGCGGTAAAAAGACACAAGCAGGTCTTGTCTGAGGTGGTAGTTTCTTAGTACTCTCAGGAAGTAGAGTCTCTGCTGTGCCTTTTTTACTATCGCCGTGGTGTTGATTCTCCAGGTCAGGTCATCCTCCAGGTGGACACCCAGGAACTTGATGACCGAGACTCTCTCCACACATCCCCCGTCGATATACAGGGGCTGTTTATTAACGTTGTGCCGTGACACTGCGATACCAGGGAAGCAGGAACACAGCGAAAACATCTCACTTTAAACCTTATCCCTGGTACTATACCCCATCCACCCACCGACCCACCTCACACTACCCTGGGTCACCACGTATGACCACAGAGACAGGTTCATCGCCCACGTCAGACATAGATCATGTGTGCACATCAAGGGGGCAAAAAGGAACGTAATCCTTGTCAGAACAACAGGGCAGACTACAATATATTCACAGTTGTTAGCCATGCTAGCGATCTAAACAATCAATCCATGCCAAAGCTAGATATGTAAAAGGTGAAAGACTCACACTGCCATCTGGCAAAAATGGCATTGAGTCGTTTTTGTTTGAAACAACTTTTTGTCAGGGCAGGACATAAAGCCCCGTTGCCACAACTCAACGCAGGTAGGGGGCAACTCAGTCACATGACTCAGTGGGTATTACTCTGTGATGGGCAGTAGCTAACTACAAGTTGCGACGCTACATATACTTAACTATAATTCTCAGTAGCGTGATGGTAGCGTTGCTACTTTTTAACCAGGGTAGCAGTCTCTGTAGCGGAGCTATTTATAGAACGAAGTAGTGACGTAGTGACGAGGAAACGCTACACGCTACTGTCGGGAGAAACAGTCTAGACTAGTATAAAGATTTGTGAGGAGAAAAGAAAACTCCCCGTAAAAAACCCACTATGATTGGTTGGTTGGTTTAGATATGAGTATGACGACTCACGATTGGGTATGGTAGGCCAAAACATTACGGGTAGGCCAATCAGAGGCAGGATAGGGCGGGACTCCAACCCGCAAATCAGGAAGTGAAAATCAAAACACAGACGTACTGAATGAATTAATGCAATTTAACGGATTACATGAACCAGTCCGCGCGAAATGGCAGAGGGGTTCGATGGCATTGATGAAGATCATGATGTCAATAACAACAATGCCTCTCCATGGCCCTATCTGGGACACATTTATGAGTTTGACTGAAAAAACGGCTAAAACATATGCTGCTCTCAACTTCCCACACGACCAGCACTAACTTGAGAACACATTCAGGTGAGCTGATGAAAATCAACTGTTCCCAAACAGCACACAAGTCAGTACACTTTTTGTCAACAGCTTTAACTAACAGATAGCTGCTATCATGATGATGTTTCACTGTAGGCAGAAAATGAACAATATTATGGGGGTGGAGAAAAGCAGTGGTTCTCAACCTGTGGGACAGGACCCCCAGGGGGGGTCCCCACATGATTTTGGGGCCATGGAATGTTTTGTGAGTTACATATTTAAATACATTTGGCCATTTAGCTGACACTTTCATTCAAAGCAACTTACACATTGTGTACAACAAGTCAGCAGGAGTGGTACATATCTAGCAGCCAAGGATAAGTAGTATTGTTTGTCAGTGTCAAGCTTGAGTGTTATACTCTGAGTACATACTGTAGTAGTATAGACATATTAGCATAGTTGGTAGTAGTATATACATGGTAGCATAATACTAGTAAAATGAAGTAAAACAGTTACAATTCAGATATTGAAGAAGTGTGTTTTTGGTTGATAAAGTGGGCAGGTTTCAGAAGATGCAGAGTTTAGGGATAAATAATACATAAAGATAGAATAGAAAAGAAAAAGACCATTACTGCATCAAAAGTAATCAACAAACTATACTATAAAAACTGGTAAAACCAAATGGTCTCTTTCTTTTCTTTTGTAGAGGCTGCACCCAGCTAAACTTGCCTTCCTGGATTTTGTACATAATACAAGTTCATGTTAAAAGGATGACACAAAAAGCCAGACCGAGGGCTTGTTTCAGTTTTATAATAAACAATCAAACTGAGAATGTTTTTTGCCTGCCTATTTGTTTGGTGGAAACTTGATCACAAAAAAAAAAAAAAAGTATTGCCGATGTAGCTAGCTATTTTTGCCATGTTCTTGTAGTGTAGCTTGCTACATTTCTCTGGGGATAGCTTCCATTGTAGTTGAGCTATATTTAATCGAGAGTAACTTGTAGTGTAGCTTGCTAAATTTTCCGAGTAGCTTGCCCATCACTGGTATTACTGATTGGCTTGAACACATTGTGTTTACAAACAAGAAAATAAACCTAAATCTATACAGAGACCCAAATGCTGTACAAGTCTCACCTTGCCAGCCAGGCTTGCAGACAGGTTTGACGTCAATGCGGACGGGGACGCTGTGAGTGGCTCTCTTCTGCCCACAGTCCCAGGCCGTCACCTGGATCTCATACTGTTGCAGTCGGTCGTAGCTCAGCTTCTCAGTGTTACGGATGTTACCTGGGGGGAGAGGGAGAGGGGTCACACAAGTTCAAACCAAAACATATTGCAGCAATCTATAGACAATCTGGCCTGATGTATACGGCGGAGAGAAAGTCTTGAATGATGTCTGAAATTAAGAAAATCGGTCCCCATCTTCCGCTGCCACGCAGTCTCATCCGAAAATGTAAATAAAGAACTAACCAACCACGGGTTGATTAGTACTTCAGGACCAAAGGTGGCTGAGACCAAGACCAAGACGAGAAAAAAAAACTTTATTTCAGAGATTGTGAATACAACACTGTCCCTATCTTTTTTTGTATTGCTATATTAATCTGAAGACTTGAAGGCCAATCCTGCAATATGTACTTTTCCCCCTAGCGCCTAAATAACATTCCAGACCAGCAAATCCATACAAATACCAGGCAGAATCGATTCTCCATGTCCTCTTTAAAGAAACCCAGGACCCCCTGTTTGAGACTAAAACACAACCGACTTAAATTAGGTCCAAGATCAATACCTTTACGGTTTCGGTCAAGGACTGCCATTGCCAACAGTCCCAATGTTCTGTTTTGTGCTTCCACTTAAAGTCTATTTTAGGAACTCTTAGGCTTGATTCCCCGCCAAGATATCCTTCCTGGCGGGAGGTAGACGGGTGGGTTTATGCATCGTGGAGCTGAGGAGAGAATATGTCGCCAGACAGGCTGCTCACAAGGGCTGCAGAATGGAGCTCTGATGGTTCTCATCATAATGCATGTGACAATGATACATTTATAGAGAACACCACGTCGTCCATTCGAAATATGAGATTATGCGCCATTGGGCATCCGCTCTGACAAAGTGAATGAATGTCAGTCACTGCAGAATATGAATAATGTTATATCTTAAGAAATTTGCACATAAAACAAAACTGTGTTATTTTCGAGGCTGCTATAGGCTATATATATTAACATTTCTTTTCAATATTGGATATTATACCAGAGACAGTCTATATAATGAGGAAACAGAGCAGCACTGTGGTCATTTTGAATGATGAAATCTGTGACGCTATAGATGGCGGCAACAACGAAATGACTTGCTACAAAACATATTCAGAGAAAATTATAAAGTTAGATGTGATTTTATGTTGAGTAACATTATAATTTACTGTGTTTTGGGGTGAAATGTTAGTTTTAAATATGTTTAGATTTTTGAATGAATCATGATCTCTGCCAAAATGCTGGGAATCACGCGGTGAGTGGTTGCCGTGGTAACTAAGGATGGCACATGCGTATTATGCTGATCTAAGTGGCTGATATGTATAAAAACGATTGCATAAAAGCAATGGAACACCATAGCAAATAACATCAAGGCTTTGATGATCTAGGAACCTCGCCTGTGGCTCCTGCCCGTGACCACAGCCGTCATGTTATTTAAAGCTGTTACTAGGACCATTTTTACATCAATATATCATTGTGAATTCAATGTCCAAACCTTGGCAGGATTACTGCAGAAACATGTTGAGATCAATAGACACTGAAAGACAATAGCATTCACGAGTCCATCAACATTGTGTATTTTCTATTGATGTTGTGTGTGTCCTGGGTCGGATCCACAGGAGTTCTGCTGAATGGACTGCATTTATATCGCGCTTTTATCCAAAGCGTTTTTTACAACTTATGTCACCCATTAACTCACACATTCACACACCAACCGCGGAGGCGACCATGCAAGGTGCCAACCTGCTCATCGGGAGCAGTAGGGGGTTAAGTGTCTCGCTCAAGGCCACTTCAACACGCTGCTGGGAGGAGCTGGAATCAAACCGGGAACCTTCCGATTACCAGGTGAGCGCTCAACCTCCTGAGCCACCTACTTATGCTGAAGGTATAAGGTGCAGAGAAGGAAACCTTTCCAAACAAAACTTGCTTCATCAACAAAAATAACTTCACATTCATCGTTAGCAAGGCTTCTCAGCTTCTCCTCTCTCATCAAAACAGATTCATATGCTGTGGGGTGGAAGATAATGTCAACACAGAAAGCAACTAGGTCTGTGAGAAACATGGTCTTATCGTGAGGATTACCAATTGTCAGCAATGCTCTCATTTGTTTACTTTATATATACCAAGGTATTACAACCAATATGACAATTATATGTTTTGTCGAAAATTCTCCTGCTTTAACATAACACACAGTGTTCTGTCACCTAATTAGTTTGATAAGTCCATTTCCTTTCTGAAATGGAAAAGTAGAAATAGAAAAGCCATGTTTGTTTCTTCCTTCTACTTATGTTATTATCAGGCTATTGACTGGGCTCAAACAAAGTTGGTTTCCATCAATACTCATGTTATATTGGTGACTCATTTAATATCATTATACTGTTGCTCTGGATAAGAGTGTCTGCTGAAAGCCTCACATGTAAAGTGTAAATGTTTCAGTAAATAACCTACTTGGAGTGGTATATGGTGTCAGAGGAATTGCACACTCATGGCTAAAAAGCTACCTTGAAGACAGACATCAGTATGTACACATGAAAAATGTCGATTCAGACTCGTTAAAGGTTACGTGTGGAGTTCCACAGGGCTCTGTGCTGGGTCCATTGTATAAATGATGTCTGTGATGTGTCTAAATTATTAAAATATGTCTTGTTTGCCGACGACACAAGTTTGTATTGCTCTGGAAACAGTTTGGAACAGCTCCTGAATGTAGTGGAGAAGGAACTGAGATCACTAAAAAAGTGGTTTGACATAAATAAGTTGTCACTGAATCTAAGCAAAATGTTTGGCAATCGAAAAACTAATAATCAGGTTAAATTAATGATTGATGATGTTGATACATTTTTGGGAGTGCCAATTGATGAGAAACTAAACTGGAAATCACATATAAAAATTGTAAAAATATCCATAGCCATTGCAATATTATATAAAATGAAATATATCTTAAACAAGAACTCACTGTATTTATTGTACTGTTCGCTCATAGTTCCATACACATAACGCACTGTGTGGAGGTATGGGGAAACACATAAAACAAACATTAACCACATTTTCATAATGCAGAAGAAAGCCATAAGAATTATGAATCAAGCTGATTACTATGAACCGACAAACGCACTATTTATTAAATAAAATACCTTCAAATTGGAAGATCTTGTCGATCTTAGCACTACAATAATAATGTACAAAGCACATAAGCACTCACTTCCAAGTTGCATTCAGGAGTTGTTCCAAACTAGAGAGAGCCGGTATAGACTTAGGGGAACTTGTGTATTCAATATCGCAAAGGCAAGGACAAATATAAAAAGTCGAGTGTTAAAGAGGAAAAACTATGGAATAACTTTGACAAAGAGGTAAAAATGTGTAGAAATTACTCAAATATAAGGTGATATAAAACCTTATTATTATCCTAATTATATTTTATTATAACATAACTGTATTCAAATAGTGA
The DNA here is from genome assembly GCF_963971535.1 of Notolepis coatsorum. NCBI lineage: Eukaryota > Metazoa > Chordata > Actinopteri > Aulopiformes > Paralepididae > Notolepis > Notolepis coatsorum. The sequence goes on from NC_140165.1 coordinate 278,000,354, forward strand.
CAATTAAAAAAATAAATAATCAAAAATAAAGATATATATAAAAAATAAATACAAAAAGATGTGTATACGTTTTGTACATAAAACTATGAAACTTTTGTAACCTTTTGTTTTTGCAAAATGATGTACTAAATTATGTTTGTAAAAAGCCTACACCTTTTCGGTAATTTTATAAAAAAAAATCGCATACTACTATGCTTTGTAAAAGAAGAAATAAAATCAATTAAATCATTCTGGATGTTCGGGTAGATGGACATGGTGGTGGTTGGATGGGGGGGCATGTGGCATTGTGGGTGGATTGGGATGGCACTGGGACCTTTTGGATGCTCTGGGGTGCTGTGGGGGTTGTGGTGGGTTCTTCATGCGGGAGGTCCCTGGGGTGTCGGTGGGTTGGGGGAGTTCGGCAATGGGGGCTGGCCGGGGTGCGTGAATATTTTCCCTAATGGAGTTGCACTTCCGCGTTCGGTTTGCGCCATCTGATTGGCCACTGACGTTTCTGGTCATGTGACATGTGCGCCAATCGCATGACGCCTGTTTCTGCGCCTATTTCCGCCTCGAACAGCCTGCAAACTACCTAACGCCTAGTTTATCGTTAGGTTATGACTATAACCAAGTTCTGTTAGTTAGGGGCGATGCTTGGCTTCGCCTTCTGCACTATCTCGCGTACGTGCACGCGTACTGAATAAACCACAAATGTACCTCTAATACCAGTATTAGTCTGACCACACCCCTCATCAGCTTACCTTCATAAGCAGGTGTGTGGTCACCTGCTCTCCTCCTTCCCAAGCTTTCACCACAAGGTGAGGTCAAGGGCTGCAGCGGCCGTCCGAAGCCAAGCATCGCCCCTAACTAACAGAACTTGGTTATAGTCATAACCTAACGTTCTGTATCGTTAGTGGCTTAGCTTGGCTTCGCCTTCTGCACAAGGGAGGCCAAGCGGAGCCACTTGGCTGACAAATACACCCCGCTGACAGCCCCCCAAAACCATCAGAACAGGGAGGGCCGAGCCCCCCCGACCCCCCCTAATGGAGGGTAGCCCCCCTATTAGGGACGTCACGGGAGGGCGACGGACCCGACCGTGCGAAGAGGCACTCAAGCAACTCAACGCACAGGGTGAGCAGACCGTGGCTTGACCCACGACTACACACACGCACAACCCGCATGCCACCCGGGAACGAACGGAGGAACAACCTCGTTACTGCCCCCAGAATCACGGGGTCAAGGGCAAACCCAACCCCGTGGCAAGGCCGTAGCAGCGGAGCACGAAGGAAGACCCAGACCCACCAAAAGGACTGGACTCCCTGGAATGGGGGCCCGGAGAAGTCCATGATGCCAGCATCAAGACCCCACCAGGTGGGCACGTAGTGCCCCGCCCCCCACATCGCCAGCGTATTCGGACAAAGGCCCCTCAGTTACTGCACCTGGTATTCCCAGGCGGAACCAACCAGGCCAGTAAGCCGAGCGGGCCCCGTCCCCCCAATAGTACACCGCCTGGCACACTGACCCTGCAGAATAGGCAGTCAGCATGGCCGTAAGCACACAAAAAAGGTTAACCAACGGAAGCAGGCAGCGCACCGGGGAAAAACCAGGCAACAGGCTGTTAACCCTAGCCTGGAGACTGCGGACGAGACAGGCGCCAGAGGGGACAGCTGAACACAGCCGCCCCGGCGGAAGGAGCGTAAGCTGGCGGTGTTGCATGACCAAGCCTCCATTTAACAACCCCCACCCAGAGGGGTCGAGGCAGAGAAGGCTGACACGATTGGCAGACGTCATGAACGTGCAGGGGCACCCTCAACCGGTGAACCCGGGAGTTGACACTGCTCCAACACACCAGGGAACCAACCACCTCGGTGTTACCCAATGCGGTGGTTGTTCCTATAACCCCTCAAGAAAAAACTCCAAAACACACCTGCGGGTATACACCGGCTATACCGCAGTACAAGTGTTTCAGTTTCCAAAAAGGGTTAACCCAGGCCTACGGGTCGCAAACATCACTTCGGACCGGGCCTGGCGGTACGGGAAGCACAGGGTCACCAGAGGAGGTCAAAAAACCACCCCCACAGGCCCCTCTTCGCCATGCGTGAGAGAGGAGCGAAAAACAATGGAGAACCAGCCCCTAAGCACACCGTACCTGGTATTCCCCGGCGGTCTCCCAACCAAGTACTAACCAGGACCAACCTGTGTAGCGGCCGAGATCCGACGAGATCGAGCGCGTACAGAATGGCATGGCTGTAAGCCATGACGACAGTGCTGAGTAAAAACATACCCAACCAGGGTCTCCATAGCGCTTAACCCTGTGACACCCAGACCGACCTGGCATTTTTCCCCCTGAAAAAAGCCCAAGTCCCTCAGGGTACCAGAACAGCAGATCTGCATCCCCGGCGGACAACGGGTTCAACTGATCTGGACCAGCGTGACCAGAACCAGTCCCGTGCCCTAACCACGCCGACATGCCCCAGGAAAAGGGCAGATATGCGTGTTGATCTTAACATGAAAAGAAGGCGCCACCCAGACGTCGGGACGAACCGCGCCTGGTGGCCCACCCCAAGGGCGTGAGACCCCACTACATATGTTCAGATCCATCCCGTCATCATCCCCCAGACATGAACGAGGATCCGTCGACAACCCACCCAGGTCATGGGATGTGGTCGCCGGAAGAGGAAAAACCCCCATCTCAGTTGCTTTATAAAAACGCTGTTTCAACCACAAGCAACTAAGGCGTGCCAGTCAATCGCCTGTTTACAGCGAGCTAGCACTATACGTGCGTCGGGACACACCCCCATCAATGAACAGGCTATTTAGACCTGCCATTGAATCCCCAAGGCGCCCAGGGGAACGACAAGAGGGGTGTGACACTCCCTAACTCCAACACTTCTGGAATAGAAAGAAGGAAGCATCAACAGTATGTATCCCAGTCTACACAGCCGGGGTAAAAAATGTTCACATTTTTACATCCCACCACCCTCCCATAGGAAAGAGACGGGGATCCCCAGAGAGACTTCCCACGCGAGCTGTACAGATTGAAAAGAATATATTGCACCTTGAGCCATGTAAAAAACTGGTTTTAGGGCCTCCGGGGAAGAGGCACCGAACCCATACACACTCAATAAACGAATTGAATCGAATATACATACAATAGAAAAGGACCCTTCTAGAGGGTCCACTCACTTTGACAATCTGAGGAGGAAGGCTCTGTACTCTGATGGAGGCTTCCTCACATGGATCACATGGAAGAAGGAGTCCGAACTCACAGAAGGCCTGAGTAGGCGCTTGGTGAGGAGGAGCCCTGACCACCCCCCCTGAAAACAGATCCATCACATGGACCTGAACAGCACACGGAAGTCCTACCAACAGAGACGCGCACGGTGACGTACTCTATGGCGGGGGAATTCCTGCGGTGCACACGCCCAATATACCAGGCCGTGGGACCAGGAACTCCCTCCCCCCCCCCCCCCCCGTAACGTGCCGAACCGCCACGTGACGGGAACCTTGAAGGACAGGGGGTGTACCCCTGACCGACAGAACAACGGGGAGAGGAAAGGTTACCAGTTCACCCCTTTACGACCCCACACCCATGATACGACGTAACGACAAAAAGAGAATATGACACAGTCATAGTCAACCCTATGAAGCGTTTCACAGCTCCACACAGCGCACGAGCTAACCTGCTATCTGATTTTTACTAAGGAAAAACACAGAATAGAGAGGGCTCTAAGAACCCCGGTCCAACATACACATGTGCTTCTGTGGTCAGTACAACCCAGTTGCAGGTCACATGACACACACAACCCATCATCATCACAATGAGAGAATACATCATTCTTGATTAGTATCGACCACAGGCCTTGCTAAGCACACGACAGCAACCAAACCAATTTCCCTTTAGGAAATAAGTTTCTCCAGCAGATTTAGCACAACCTCAGCAATCAAGCTGAGAGTTACATCGTATCCCTACCACACAAAAGACACAATTAATGCACAACATGTCTGATAGGAGGTGATAAAGTCCCCAGGGAACCGGGGGGGGAAAAACACAATCCTCCTATTTTACCCTCAATACGGCCAGTTAAAACAGGAAAACCTGTTAATGTGTGAACTCACTGTCCATTGTCATTACAGTCTGAGAAAGAACATTCTTTTACTCACTCGTCACCAAGCATAGCTTCATAGGTTAGTTGCCTTAGTAGTGAGTACACGGTACACATAAACACCATGATGTTTCTCACACAACAACCAGATCAATACATCACGACCTGCACAGAGAAGCTACTGCCAGTGACAAAAACAGCTCACACACAACCCGCAACGTATCTCAAATGCATTGCAACAACACACGTTTTGGGAAAAAACACCGTCATTCACAATACATTTAGCAAGGTAAAACCAGAAGACGTGTTATGAGGGTCTGGCCAACCCCGTACCTGCCCGGAACGCAGATCAGCGAAGTGCAGTCATAAGCCACCGTAGAACACAGCCCTCTTTGTTGACGCAATCCCCGTCTAGGCTCAGGCAGGGTTGACGAACATCCCCTGTCAAAGATGACGTCGTGGTCAAGAGTGTAAAACATGTTAAAAATCAAAGCACGTTCAACAGAATAGCATCAAGCTAACGGCTGCTCCAACCGTTCTGGTGCTATCGCTTCCGCTCGCGAGACGCCGATCTACGACGCACGCGATCAGGAGCGAGCTCCCGGCGGCGCGCGAGAAGCCTAAGCTACCCCGCGCCAGGCCACCGACCGGCTAACCGTAAGCTATGAACATGTAAACAATGACATAACACTCACCCAGACAGGCCGCCGTTCTGAACCCTCCTCACTTTTTAAGAGAAAAGAGAAAACAAGACGTCAACACCGCTTCACAACGGTGACATTAACACGTCCGGCGGAATCAGCACAGTACCAACTGGCCTGTATAGCTGACTTTGAACATGAATCTGCCGCTATCGCACATTACATGCACATATCCCCTCGTGAAGGAATACTCTCATTTGGATATGAAAGATGGGGTCTTAACACGGTGACAGAGAGAATCCACTCGTCCAGAACACACAGGGATCACCAGTGTCAATGGTCGCGGCCCACTAGTTAAAACTATAATGGTCGCCAGACCAAGGCCTTCTGTCGCCTAGACGGCTAAACAAAGGACCCTAGCCTGGGGCCGGTTTCCATAAACTTTGTCTAGTAGCCCCCATAGCACTAACAGACAAGTGGAGCCCGCCAGCAAACACTACTCACCCAACCTGGAACGCACCGCTCCTCACAACAGCGGCATGTCCGACAGTTCAGCTGTGGCCTGACAGGTTTCACCCCAACAAACACAGCAAGGAACTGCAGTTGAGAAGCATGCAGCGGCGTGCTCCCAATACGAAAACCGGTGGAGGGTTTGTAGAATGATCATCATCTTCTAGACACTCCAGTACGAAGACAATATCGCCGTATTTTCTCGAAAATAGTGAGAGAGAAAATAAAGATATGATGTCAACGTATCCTTGTTTCCCAAGCTGTTCCTAATCCAATTTCTTCCATCATGGTGTCAAGTGTGGGGATCTACCGAGGCACCTCTTCCTTGTGGTGAAAGCGAGAAGGAGGAGAGCAGGTGACCACACACCTGCTTATGAAGGTAAGCTGATGAGGGGTGTGGTCAGACTAATACTGGTATTAGAGGTACATTTGTGGTTTATTCAGTACGCGTGCACGTACGCGAGATAGTGCAGAAGGCGAAGCCAAGCTAAGCCACTAACGATACAGAACACTGGTTAAGCTTAGGTGACTCTTTCAAAGTTGGTTAAGGTTAGAGTTTGGAATCAGGGGTGGTGTTCTATCGCCCTGCTCTAAGAAAAACTCTAACCTTAACCAACTTCGAAAGAGTGCCTAAGCTTAACTGGTGATAGAAACAGGCGTCACACGATTGGCGCACATGTCACATGACCAGAAACGTCAGTGGCCAATCAGATCGCGCAAACCGAACGCGGAAGTGCAACTCCATTAGGGAAAATATTCACGCGGCCGGGTTCCATCGAGCCGCATGCAGGGGGCTGGTGTTTGACTCTGGGGGAGGTCTGGGGGGGGGGGGGTTGGTTGGTGCCTATGGCGCCTATGGCTTCGGCTGGACCTTTCCCGGACCTTCCCTGGAGTTGGGTACTGGTCTCTTGCGTGTGCTTTGGAGGATTTTGGTTGGTTTTCGTCGTTGGGCTGCCTTGGTTCGCTGGCTGGATTTGGGGTTCCTTGTGTGGGGGGCTCGCTACGTCTTCTGCTGTGTTCCGGGGTGTCCTGGGGGTCCCGGTGTGATCTCGGACTGTCCCAGTCCTACGTGTCTTCTAATTTGGCCACTGTTGTGTATGTCTGCTTGAGTGTTTGGAGTCGTGTCTCCTTTGGCGTGGCTGCGGGTCCTGAGTTTGGGGGTGGGGGCGTGGGATTCGCTCATTTTCCTTGTGGTGGCGGGGGCACCGGGACCGGGGGAGATGGGGCAGCCGGCAGGGGTGCCATTCCCGTCGCTGTGCATGGCGGTATGAGTGGCGCGCAGGCTGTTTGTGTTTTCCTTCAGTCATGACATGCTTTATCGGGGGGTATGTCTTGGATGGGGATCTGGTAGGGATTGATGTGTGGGGTGTTTGGGGGGCATGTATGCTTTACCCAACGCAGTTGTGTTTCCGGGTTCCTCTGATTGGCCACTGACCTATGCTATTACGCCCCCCTTTACACTCTCGCCTGAGACGCGATGTGAAGCGCCAGCGGCGCGAGGCAGTGGTTTCTCCCCGGCTCCGTGCGCCGTGCTGCCGCCGGCTTGTCTCACATGACTCGGTCCAGCTCCAGCAGCAGCGGCCGTCTTCCGCCTGCGGTATCCTCCCTCCGAGGCGGCTCGTTCTTATTATCCCCCATTGTTCTGGTCGACATGGTCGCACAGGCTCAGGCGAGAGTATAGGATATTTCATTAATATTTGAAGCTCTCCTCCTCTGATAGCATGATTGTCTCCCCCGGGCCCTCAGGCTGTAGGGTCCAGTGCCCCTCCTGATCAGCATGCTATAGCTCACATGCTCGTCTCTGTGGCTCTCTGTACATCTGCCCCCCCCCCCCCCCCCCCCACACACACACACAGACACACACACAGTGCCTGGTCACAGGCCGGTCAATGGAGCCACTTTCTCAATTAGCTCTTGTCCTGATCAGCATGACGACAGCTCACATGCTATAGCTCACATGCTACCATGTGTCTCATGTGTCTCTCCTTTCCCCTCCTCTCTCTGTCTCCCCTCTCTCTCTGTGTGTCTCCTAAACATCCCTCTCCTCTCCACTCCCTGGCCTTTCTGCCACCCTGCCCTGGGCCAACTGCTGACATGATCTCAGCTAAACACCCCTCCCTCCTCTAACCCATTACCTCTAGCCCCCTTCTTCTGACACAAGCACACACACACATACATACACACGCACATACATACACACACACACCCCTCCCCTTCTCTTCTTCATCCATGAGGGTTATGTCATGTGTCTTCATTCTGAGAGACTTAGCCCGTGGAAGGGCTGGTCGGAGTTCTGTGTTCTCTGTGGAATAAAGACTCCGTGAGAAATACCAAACTTTGTCGCTCTGAATATATCTGGTTCAACTGGTCCATACTATATCAATTCAAGGACTTACGAGGGAAGAAAATCCCTAACAAGAGTGTAAAGGGGGGCCTAATAGCATAGGTCAGTGGCCAATCAGAGGAACCCGGAAACACAACTGCCTTGGGTAAAGCATACACGCGTTTGGGGGACTGACTGTTCTGGGGGGGTTCACATGCCTTTGAGCGACATTGTACTTATTTTATGCCTATTCTTAAGTCTGCACGTTTACATTGCACTACTTTTATTGTCTTTTATACCTATTCTTATGTCTGCAATTTATGCATTGTTTTTTATTCTGTCAATTGTGTGCTGATTTTATGCCTATGTTCATTTTATACTAATTGCTGTGGGGCACTCTGGACTGCGGTCCATGTGTGAAAAAATATATATATAGTTATTAAGTAAGGGATAATGTATAGCTACGAGGTCATTGTCGCAAAATAATTGACCGACACGGAGTTTAGAATACCGAGGCGCCTCGCAGAGGTGTTCTAAGCGCAGTGAAGGTCAATTATTTTGCGACAATGACCGAGTATAGCTATACATTATCCCGCTTATTACATGGCTAACTTACAAACAATATACCTAATTCATTTTACACCATCGACAAGACAAGATCAAATGCAGACGCAGTTGTTCTGTTCTGTGGCTCCACGCTGTCAATGCCGGCAGCTTGCACTGATGAGTGCAGCTGTGCATATGCTGAGCAGCTTTCATGACTGCGATCTAAATGCTTGATTGCTCCGGCTGCGAACAGCGGTCATTATTGCTCGGTTGCCCCTGACAGCGGTCAGTTATCGGAAAATAACTGGCCGCTGCTATGGGCAACCGAGCGAATACATTTTATGGTTCAGCACCAATTTCATGTTGTTTTTATAAATTGTTATTTATTATTATTATTATTACCATTGTGATTATTAGTATAGTATGATATTATTATTATCATTATCATTATCATTATCATTATCATTATCATTATCATTATCATTATCATTATCATTATTATTATTTGCAGGTGGGTGGTGTGGAGGAATCCCTTTTGGTTGCCCAAAACAATAGCTTACTGTAACTCACACCTCACACCTCAATACGGATATAGCTATTCCACTATAGCGTAATTTGCAGTGTTGGTGTAGTGCTTTTTAGCGTAATTTGCAGTGTTGGTGTAGTGCTTTTATTTATTTTCGGACATCACAATGCCTCTTGAGGCATGACTGTAAATATATTTTAATGAGACAATGTCGTATTTACTATTATTATAATTATTAATTCCGAGGAAGTCTGTAGAATCGACGTGAACGCAATCACCATGATTCCTCCCAAATAAAGCCTTTAAGAACATGGTCCACCCCAGTCTGTCCAACTTATGATTGCTCTTCCGCGTTCAATCCTGCTCTTAGCT
>NC_140165.1:278009556-278052056 GCF_963971535.1 Notolepis coatsorum
GAATTAAATAATTATAAGATAAGATATTCCTTTATTGATCCCCTTGGGGAAATTCAGGCATCATAGCAGCATGGGGGGGAGGGGGGGAGGGGTACAGGTAGTAAAACAACACAGTATACAGGTAGTAAAGGACAACACAGGCAGTGTAAACAAATTGATCAATATAGCAATATAATTTACTATCTGACTAGCTGAGGAATATTCACATTATTCACAGTGTCACATAAGGTGCAGTATGCATGAGGTAGTGTTATAATTTACTATCTACTGAGTATACATTAATCAAAGTACCAGGGTAGTCTACGTTGTCCCCCTTGGGTTCCTATAAGTCCCAGGTCAATGTCTGGTAGCAGTCGCTGTCGCTGCCCCCTGTTGTGGGGCCTGGAGGCTGCTAGTCGCTGCCCACTGTTGTGGAGCCTGATGGCCGCTGGTATGAAGGACTGTCCGAGGCGGTTAGTTGAGTGTCGGGGGGGAATGAGTCTGTGGCTGAACGAGCTTCTCATCTTGACTAGCTCGTCGTAGAGGGGGTGGTAGGGGTTCTCCATGATGGCATCCAGCTTCCTTATCATCCCCCTCTCTACCATCACCTCAAGTCTAGGTAGCTTGACTCCCACCACGGAGCTAGCCTTCCTCACCAGCTTGTTGAGCTTGTTGGTGTCCCTTGAGTTGATGTAGCCTCCCCAGCATGCCACAGCATAGAAGAGGATGCTGGCCACAACAGACTGGTAAAAAGACTGCAGCAGTTTGTTGCACACATTGAAGGACCTGAGTCTCCTCAGGAAGAACAGCCTGCTCTGTCCCTTCCTGTAGAGGGCCTCTGTGTTGTCCGACCAGTCCAGTTTATTGTTCAGGTGTACCCCAAGGAACTTGTATGAGTCCACCATCTCCACATCCACCCCTCGGATGGAGATGGGAATCGGGGGGGGCCTCTTCTTGCCCCTCCGGAAGTCCACCACCAGCTCCTTGGTCTTACTGGTGTTGAGTTGGAGGTGGTTGCTGTCGCTCCACCCCACGAAGCTCTCCACCAGGGCTCTGTACTCCTCCTCATCATCGTCGGTGATGTAGCTTACGATGGAGGAGTCGTCTGAGAACTTCTGCAGGTGGCACCCGCTGGAGTTGCGGCAGAAGTCTGAGGTGTAGAGGGTGAAGAGGAAGGGTGACAGCACAGTTCCCTGGGGGGCGCCGGTGTTGCTCACCAGTACGTCAGACTGACTGTCCTTTAGTCTGACGTACTGTGGCCTCTCAGTGAGGTAGTCCTTGATCCAGGCCACCAAGCCGTGCTCCAGCTGCATCGCAGAGAGCTTCTCCGCTAGCAGTGACGGCTGGATGGTGTTGAAGGCGCTGGAGAAATCAAAGAACATAATCCTCACTGAGCTGCGTGGCTTCTCCAGGTGCGTGTACGCTCTGTGGAGCATGTAGATGATGGCATCCTCCACCCCGATGTTTGCCTGGTATGCAAACTGCAGGGGGTCGAGGGAGTCACGCACCAGGGGCTTGAGGTGTTGCAGGACCAGTCTCTCAAACGTCTTCATGACGTGTGACGTCAGAGCGACTGGCCTGTAGTCGTTGGGGGTGCTGGGACATCCCTTCTTTGGCACCGGGACAATGCAGGAGGTCTTCCAGAGCTGGGGCACCCTCTCCAGCCTCAGGGAGAGGTTGAAAAGATGCTGGAGCGGTGCTGCCAGCTGCTCTGCACATACCTTGAGCACCCTGGGATTGGTGTTGTCCGGTCCTCTGGCCTTGTTTACATTAATTCTGGAGAGCTGCCTACTGACCTGACTGGTTGTGATCGTCAGGGTTGGGGGTGGTGGGCAGTCTGCTGGTGTTGGGGGTGGGGTGCCGTTGCTGATGGGTGTGGGTGGGTGGGGGGTGGGGGGGCTGCTTTGTAGGTGTGATCTGGTGCTGGTGTCGATGGGTGGGGGGAGGGGTGTGGGGAGGCCACTCTGGTCAAAGCGGTTGAAAAACGAGTTGAACTCGTTTGCACGCTCTGGCGGGCCCTCCACAGCTGTGCCCTGCTGTTTGAAACCAGTGATCTTCCTGACCCCCGCCCACACCTCCCTGGTGTTGTTGGCCTGTAGTCTGCCCTCCAGCCTGTCCTTGTAGCTGACCTTGGCTGCCCTTAGCTCTTTTTTGAGCTCCCTTTGGACAGCCCTGGCCTGCTCAGTGTCCCCTGCCATGAAGGCCCTTTTTTTCCTGTTTAGCAGGTGTTTAATGTCCTTGCTAATCCAGGGTTTATTGTTTGAAAAGCAGCGTACCTTTTTTGTGGGTACGATGCTCTCCTCACAGAACCTGATGTAGTCTGTGATGCAGTGGGATAGTCCATCAATGTCATCACCATGGGCCCTCTCAAACATATCCCAGTCTGTCGACCTGAAACACTCCTGTAGCTCCTCCTCAACGTCGTCAGACCACTGTGGGACAGACATGGTGGTCGGAGGCTGTCTCTTAATGAGAGGCGTGTATGTGGATACAAGCCTCACAAGGTTGTGGTCTGACTGGCCGAGGGGGGGCAGGGAAGTCGCACTGAAAGCCTCCTTCACGTTAGCATACAGGAGGTCCAGAGTTTTGTCTCCCCTGGTTTTGCAGTTGACATACTGGGTGAAGTTTGTCAGGGTCTTGTTCAGTCTGACATGGTTGAAGTCCCCATTGATAAAAATAAATGCATCCGGGTGTTTTGTCTGAAGCGCTGCGACGGTGGAGTGTATGACGTCACTCGCCTGCGCCTGTCAGGACTCCCTGGAAGAAGAGATCTTGTATCTCAATGGGACATTCCTGGATAAATAAAGGATAAATAAAAAAAAAAAAAAAAAACTCGCCTGCGCCGCCGCCGCGCTGGGTGGGATGTAAACAGTTAGAGCCAGGACGTGTGTTATTTCTCGCGGTAAATAGTATGGCCGCAGACCCAGTGCCAATAGTTCAATGTCGGGGGAACAGATACGTTCCTTAATGGTGATGTGCCCCGGGTGGCACCATTTGGAGTTAACAAAGACAACAAGCCCTCCGCCTCTCTGCTTGCCGCTCTGTTTACTCCGGTCGGCGCGCACCACCGTGAAGCCCTCCTGTTCGATTGCACTGTCCGGGATGTTCTCGTTCAGCCAGGATTCGGTATAATGCTCAGATTCCTCATTGAGTCATGACTATAAATGCAAAACATAATCATTGTATTTATTATCATTATAATGATTTAATTCCGATGATGTCTAATCGACTTGAAGCAATTACCAAGTATTTATCCCAAATGAAACCTTTTCTCACCTGTGCATTATGTTACTATTGATTCAAGATTCAAGATTGTTCATTGTCATGTGCACAGTTAAACAGACAATGCCGTACAATGAAAATCTTACTTTGCTAGTCCGCCCTTCACACAAAATCACACAATACTTAACTAAATACTTAACTAAATAAAGAACAATTTAAGCGTAATTTACTATTACATTTGTACTCTGGTTGGATGTTGTATTGTACTTGTGCTGTATGATGACGATACATTTTTAATCTAATCGAATTGTGATCAGTCGCAAATCGGTTCTGCACTACCTAATACAAGGATCAACACAACAGAGATGCAATGCAGACCCTCTCACCTCCTTATAATGAGCTGGCGGGGCGTGTCTGTATGCAAATGAGGGGAAATGTGAACGCGCCCGGAGTTGCGAATGAGTGACGTCAGTTCATTCAGCGGAGCACAGCTGTGAACGTTTTCCCCCACTTACAAAGACCGTTTCACGTGTTCAGGAATCTGGAGCAGGATTTCCGTATGTTAGTATGACGCTTTTACCAAGACACTTACCAAGGCACTTACGAACACGTTCGAGAATGAGGACAATTGTCTGTGTCACATGAATCCCTGATTGAAATATAATGTATAACATAATGTATGACCAAAAATGTGATAATTGACTGAGAAAAACAATGCATGAGCAAAAACCAGCTCCCCAACGCTTTTAAACCTGTTAATTCTTAAAATGCATTGTATTCCCCTTTAACTGGCTATTCCCAGCATTAGTTGCCAAGTAGATCATGTCAGGTCTACAGGAGACAGTGAAACTAGATGGATCGAAAACGGGAAGTTGAGAGAGGTCAGCAAAGGACATGGGGATACAGACAATCCTGAAATCTGATCACAACAGATGTGTGCATGTGTGTGTGTGTGTGTGTGTGTGTGTGTGTGTGTGTGTGTGTGTGTGTGTGTGTGTGTGTGTGTGAGTGATCTGACTCCTGGACCTTGAGGCAGAAGCTTGACTTTGTCCTTGGGTGGCAGAGAGCATCCCTTACCTTAGACATCTGTCAGACTGTTTACTCTCCTGTGTATGTGTGTGTGTGTGTGTGTGTGTGTGTGTGTGTGTGTGTGTGTGTGTGTGTGTGTGTGTGTGTGTGTGTGTGTGTGTGCGTGTGCGTGTGTGTGTGCGTCTTTGTGTGTGTGTGTGTGTGTGCGTCTTTGTGTGTGTGTGTGTGTGTGCGTGCGTGTGTGCGTGCATGTGTGTGTGTGTGTGTGTGTGTGTGTGCATGCATTCGTGTGTGTGTGCATGTGCATGCATGCGTGTGTGTGTGTGTGTGTGTGTGTGTGTGTGTGTGTGTGTGTGTGTGTGTGTGTGTGTGTGTGTGTGTGTGTGTGTGTGTGTGTGTGTGTGTGTGTGTGTGTGTGTGTGTGTGTGTGTGTGTGTGTGTGTGTGTGAACTTAGGCATGCTGTAAACCAGTGGTTCCCAAAGTGGGTGCCACGGCACCCTGGCGTGCCGTGATAACTCTTCAGGGGTGCCGTGCACAATCTGCTCATTTCACACTCTAATTATTCAAATCTACATAACACATAGATTATCCAACTTGATTTAATGACACGTCAAAGGAAGTTTATACGCCGATTAAACATCGATATTGTTCATATTTAAAAATGACACATACAATTTTAAGAGGCTATACCTGCAACTGAATGCTTATTTACTGTATGTTTCAAAACATCAATATGTATCAGTCAAGTGCAAATGGGCAATAGTGTTCTCCACTCTGGTTTCATTTGATCTGAATCTCGTTTTGTTGGACGTGTGTGCAGGCGGTGTCTGTGCCGATTTAGGTACTTTCAAGGGTGCCTTGGTCAAAAGAAATATGGGACCTGACCCACTGCTGTAAGCACATGCTGTCTCTATAAAGAATGTATGAGAGTCTTGGACACACTGAGATACAGTACATTGCTGACATTTGCTCCATTGTGCAACCAATGTATGTTTAGTCGTACCAACGCATGCCAAAACGTTTAGAAATAAATGTATTTCCTTGTATTTAAATATCAGAATTTTATTATTTTCTACCTCTGGAAACTGCCAACATGTTGTCACTGACCCTTCCAGGTAGTCAGGGTTGTAAACAAAATATCCATCCGATAAAAAAATAATCATTGTCAAACAATCAATCAAATTGAAAAAATAATCATTGATTTTAACACAATCAATTAAATGTCAATCAAAATGTTTCTTCCCAAGACTGTAAACTTAAAATGTTGCCATTGTCTTTTGGTCATTATTCAAATCGAGTCCCTCTCAGCATTAAAGTCCTACCTGACAAGCCTGTTTCATTCAGAATCACAGAATCAAAACACGATTTTAACGTTGCCTTTTTCAGTATGGGATTCAAATGTATAGTAATCTCACCATGGGAGCTCAGTAGGGTTGCCGTGGTGATGTGAAATTTGTATTCATAAATTAATAAACTTGTGACACCAGTATTACCAGTGACACCGGACAATTTACAAAACAATAAGTGATCGCTTACTTTGACCTTTAATGTTATACAGCTACATTTATCCGCTGTGTCTGTCCATCTACATCTGTTTAATTGACTAGTACGCAATTGTTGGACAGACAGTAGTTTCTAATTCTACTTCTAGATCTCTAGAACCTTCTTTCTCTCCTTCATGTGAAGTTAAAACGACTCTGTAAGTGAAAGTGAAACATAAAAAAAGCTGCTGTTCACGTTCAGTTTATAATGTTGTCTGACTTGCGCTTGATAACACGCTTAGTACGTTTTTCATTTGAATGTGGGCACTGATATACAAACAAAATGTATATTGATGACGTATACCGCTTGATGACGACGTACAACCAAAGACGGGAAGCCAGGCTAAGCGGTGTCACTAGTTTTGACATAAACCAATATCGAAATTGACATTTGTTATATTTAGGTGGTGGTTTGTTATTCAACAGATGATTTTGCACGTGTGACCATTTTGTCAAGAGCTACTCCGGTGGTGTTGATTTTCAACGAGGACCTCGCCTCCCATTTGTCACCTCTCCCTCCTCTTAGCTTAACCCTGTTACATACTCTTGTCATGTAGCCTTCCACCAGAGACAGGCCCAATGTTCTTTTCAGCTGCCGACATCTCCTCATCTCACCAGTGGTTCAGTGAGGCACGACCGGCACGACGTGCTGCAATGTGCACTGCTTTGAGCAGGTTTTCCAGCGCACCCGAACCATGATTGTCAGAGATCTCTTTGTTTTATAGACTCACATGCAGGTATGTGTTGTCCTTACCTAAACACATATCGATACATACAGTTAAAAAAGAAAAATATTGTGTTGCTATTAAAGGGGCACTGTACCAAAAAAAATTATTGCACACATTAATTTAGTTTGAGAGTAAATTAGTTTGAATATGGCCACCGGTGAGGTCAAGAGCGGAGGGTTAAACCCTTTTGAGAGTGTAGGTTTAAAACCTTTAAGTTAAAACATTTTGAGAGCATAGCATTCAAACTTTTTGAGAGCGTAGGGTTAAAACACACACCGTTGCGGTCTATGGCGAAGGGCGTGTTGGTGGTGCTGATCTGGTAGTTGCAGATCTGACTGTACTGGGGAGAACAGTCCTGGTCGGTGGCCTCCACCTGCAGGATGCTGTCGTAGATCTTGCCCTCCGTCACCGCGGCCCGGTACTCCGCTTCCCGGAACACCGGCGCAAACTCGTTCACGTCGTTCACCTGGATGTGCACCACCGCCCTGGCACAGACGTAGAGAGAGAGAGAAAGAGAGAGAGAGAGAGAGAGAGAGAGAGAGAGAGAGAGAGAGAGAGAGAGAGAGAGAGAGAGAGAGAGAGAGAAAGGAGGGGAAGAGGAGGGGAGGAAGAGAAACGTCATTCAAACTGGACAATTCCCACAACCATTACTGAAGACGTGTTTCCAACGCGTTCACATTTGGTTCCACAAGATTCCACCACGAGTGCTTACATGACTTTACATTGTTGCCTGTATCACATATAACATGCAATAGTGATATCCTCACTTAATAGAAAATCCACTTTTATAGTTGAATTTGTGTTCAAAATGTTTTATCTGTAGACATCTGTGTTCTTCTTACTTTTCTACTAAGTAAATGATCGTTTCCATGGTAGCGCATCTGATTGGCACACTACATAGTGGAAGCTAGTGTTTCAACTACTAATTGAGGCGTAAAAGGTGATGCTTTTGGGTGAGTCTTTTGTTTGCAGATCTTAGAGACTTTAGATAACACCAGGACAAGGACGTAGGCGTGGTTAGTGTGTGATGTCATGTCAACACTACACTGGGTTCCCATTGCCACACGATATCCGCTTCAAGGTCCTTGACCTGACATACCGGGGTCATCAAAGAGAAGCCGGCTATTCTAGGTCCTTGCTCCACAATGGTGGAACGAACTTCCCACCACAGTCAGGACAGCCGAAACCTGCCCAATTTCCCGCCGTTGACTAAAAACACACTTCAATCAATATCTGAAATGAGGGGGGAACATTTTGAGAACCACTTCAACTTTGAGAACCACTGAGTTAGACACATAGCTCCACACACACAGCTCCACAAGCGCATTCCATCAGAAGAGGTCTGAGGGTCAAGGGTCGGCTGGAGTGAGTCAGCCCTGAAGCGGGGGTGGGATGCGGGGCTCAAGGTTACTCCGATGGTGATGCCGGCCGCCAGATGCCGGCTCGCGGCCGGAATACGTACAGTCATCTTGGTCAGAGTCGGGGGTAATCGAACCTGTGACCTTACGAACCCGTCGGCTTCCTTGCTTGTCCAAGGCATACTGTGTATAGGTCAGATCGGGTGAAGTATTGGATTGTCTTCATTGATTGTGAGAACAGCATATTTCTTCTCATGCTCTCCTGATAACCCCCTATCACCACCACCATACACACACACACACACACACCCACTAGCATGCATGCACACACACACACACACCCACTAACATGCATGCACACACACACACACACACACACACACACACACACACACACACACACACACGCACACACACACAGACAGACACACACACCCACTAACATGCATGCACACACACACACACACACACACACACACAGACACACACACACACAGACACACACACCCACTAACATGCACGCACACACACACACACACATATTGTATTGTATATTGTTCATTTATTTCGTAATGTATAGAGCTTGCTTAATTTGTATTTTCATGACACATTGCATCCGGCGCCCGGTATGTTGAAATACTCCATCCTGCAACTCCTGAGTCTCAACAACCACAACTTTACAACGTTCGTCACACCCATAAAACAACTTGGACTTCTTCGCCGGCCTCGCTACATCCACAGAAGCACTCGGAGGAAGTTTGTTTACTCCCAGCCTGAACACCCAGCTATTCCATCTATCTGTTCTGCTGGTCGCCGTGTCGCTGCTCTGTTGCAGCTGGCGCTAGTAGTACGGGAAACCCCGCGAGACCTCTGCATAATAGCACAGGGAGTATCGCGAGATCACTACTCACAAAGGATTTTAGAAATCGTGGAGTGCATTTTAGCCTACTCCGGCCCTTACAGCTACACACTCCCAGCACTCCTGCCCCTGTTCACATGACCAGTTTTGCTCTCCTCAACACTCGGTCCCTCAATAACAAATCTCATTACATTAATGACATTATTTTGGACCATAAATTTGACTTTACGTGCCCTTGTTGAGGCAGATACCAAATTAGTTCTTAACACTTCACCAGGCTACACTTACCTACAACAACCCCGTGTTGGAAGGCGGGGTGGTGGACTTGCTGTTCTCCATTGTACCTGTTTCAAGGTTAAGGCTGTCCCCACCCCTCCTGCTACATCATTTGAATGCCTTGCCTTCAAACTGCTTGGCCCCCAGCCTGTGCTTGTCATCCTGATTTACCGTGCCCCTCCTCCCTCCCCGTGTTTATTTCAGAATTATCTGATCTACTCACCTCCGTCAGCTCATCCACCTCCTCAATTCTCCTCCTTGGCGACTTCAACATTCATGTTGACAACATCACCGCCTCCGACGACCTCCTGTCCCTCCTTGACTGCGACAATCTCACTGTCATGGGGCTATCCCATGCCCTGTAAGTAGGGATGCACATGGGCCTTAAGTGGTTTGACCTGTTCCCACATGTGGTCATGCGGCCAAACATTTAGTTTAGGCTTTCGGCCTAGTTTGTTTTGTTATGTTGTTTTGTAATACAGACACATTGGTTTAAAGCATAACATGTGATGTAGAATTAAAGTACATGCATTTGTTGATAAATACCATTTGTCTGTGCTCCCACTTGGTTCCTTGTAGGATATCTGGCTGCCCAACCAGAACTGGGAGAGGCCAGGGCCTTTTCTGGAGGGGAGATTTGGAAGGAACCAAGTGTGGTAGAGTACAGGGGGGGGGGATTTTCATTAACGAGAGGGGAATAGGTTTATGAAGCGCCCTAAACACTGTTTAGTGTTTGGTTATGATAGATCATGATGGAGTAATGTATCCATGTTGTCCAGAGTTATTGGATGTGTAAATTGATGTCTGTATTGATTAATTGATTGTTTGTTTTTGGTTTGTCCCTGTAGGAGGAGCTTCCAGCATAAAGCCAGGGATGGAGGCTCCTCTCAGGGAGAAGTAATGACAGGCTTGGAAGCGAGACACAGCCGAACTAAGACCTAGGTCCCTTAGCCAAGGGCCTAGTTGTTTATATTTGTTAAAAGAATGTTTAATCATTTTGTATTATTTTTGTATTTATGTTAAAATATGTTTTTTCCCGTTTTTCCCACTGGGGAGCAAAAGAACAAATAGAATAAAAAACCAACCACTGGGTGATGGCAACCTGACTCGGACTGCATTTTTCCTTCGCTTGGCCGCCTCCTCACAATTGGTGTCAGAAGTAAAGAGGACTACAAGCTTCAGGGATGCCTCCCAAAAAGCAACAGCAACAGCAAGAGCCTGCAGAGGAGGGTGCCACAGGGGGAGCCTTCGAGGATGGCTTTCAATCGGAAAGTGGCCCCACTGCAGGGCCGGAGGCCAGCTTCGCCAGGTTGGCACGGATGTTTGAGATGCATATGCAGTACCAGATGGATCGGGATAAAAGGCAGGATAAAGAAGCAGAAATAAAAGAACGGGAGTTCAGTGCTATCAGCGACAAGGTCACCGAGCTTCAGTTGGACCTGGAGGCAACCAGGTCTGGTCCACCAACGGGACGAGCCAGTGGGGTCCCAGGTGGAGAACCCAGGATGGTGAGGTTAGAGGAATCTGATGACGTTGAACATTTTTTGACCACTTTCGAGAGACTGGCAGCAGTGTATGGCTGGCCACGACAAGAGTGGGCTGTCCGCCTCATTCCTCTGCTGACTGGTAAGGCCAGGTGTGCCTTTGTAGCTATGGACCCAGCTCATACCAGAGACTATGACATTTTGAAAGCAGCAGTTTTGAGGAAGTATGAGATAAACAGTGACACTTATTACCAATGGTTCCGCTCCGACGACACACCACCAGATGAGGCCCCCCATGAGCTCTACACCCGCCTCAAGGACTTGTTCTGTAGATGGGTGGGTTATGGCACCTCCACCAAAGAGGAGATCATGGAGAAGCTGGTCCTCGAGCAGTACATCAAGGTGTTGTATCCAGAGGTTAAGACCTGGGTGAGGGAGCGCAACCCAGAAACGGCGGCGGAGGCTGCAGAGCTTGTGGAAACATATGTGACGGCACATGGAGGTCCAAGGGGCCACCGCTACGCTGGCACACTACACCAGGCCAGAGGTAAGTCTGAGGGTGTTGGGATGGGTGGTTCAGGTAGTTACTCTCCTAGGCAGCCCGGTTTCAACCAGCCCAGTTCGAGCCAGACTAGGCCAAAGCCATTTGTAAGAGGATATGCCAGGAATAGGTCAGAGGTTGTATGTTACAACTGTGGTGAGGCAGGCCATATCAGTCCAGTTTGTCCCGTTAGAAAGCCAGAGATAGCAAGTCTCTGCTATGTACCTAGGCCAGCTCTAGGCGCCTCCCCTAAGGACAGTTCTGAGTCACCAGTCATGTCTGTCATGTTGAATGGCAGGCCCCTGTCAGCCTTATTAGACACAGGTTGCACACAGTCTCTGGTACAGGCCAAGTATGTCCCCAGGGAGTTGTGGAGTGAGGAAAGAGTTAAAATTGTCTGTGTCCATGGGCATGCATCAGAAGTCCCCATAGCGGAGGTATATGTTGAGGTAAACAACCAGGCATATCTGGTGAAGGTTGGAGTGGCCCCCGAACTGCCCTACCCTATTTTGCTGGGGACAGATCTGCCTATTTTGCTAGACCTCATTCATGAGAGTAAAGGGAGATTATGTGGGGTAGTTACTAGGTCCAAGGCGAGAGAGCACACTAATACACCAGTCTCTGTGACACAACCACTGATTCAGCCAGACACAACTGACACAGAAATACCCACCACTATCAGGCCAGACTCCGATACACCAGCTACCAATGCGGACACAGTGCAGCTGATGCCATTTTTTGGGGTAGAGGTAGGTGGAGTGCCAGGAGTCACACAAGAGGAGAGATGTGAGAAACGCAGGGAGCAAGTCAGAGTAATTGTGTTGCAGTCAGCTGACCAGCCAGATCAGGATATGGAGTTTCCAGGGCTGTCGGTAAAGGAGGTTTTTTCTGGGGATCTTGGCAGACAACAGAGAGGGGACCCCACTCTAATAGACTGTTTCAAAGAGGCAGAGAAGGAATCCAGTTCTAGTCCCCTTAGCAAGCGGTTTCTGCTCGACAATGGGTTGCTTTATAAACAGAGTGAATATGACAGGCAGCTCATACTGCCAAAGGCATGCAGGGAGGAAGTGCTGAGGCTAGGCCATACTATTCCTTGGGCGGGTCACCTAGCTTTTGAGAAAACCTTCCAGAGGATTTCAAAAAGGTTTTTCTGGCCAGGGATGTATAGCCAGGTCAAATATTACTGCAAGACATGTCCAGAGTGCCAGCTTACAGCAGGGAAAGCTACAGCCCCTGTACCCCTTATGCCACTCCCTGTGATAGGCACCCCTTTTGAGCGGATAGGGGTGGATATTGTTGGTCCATTAGAGAGAAGCCAGGCAGGCAACCGGTTTATCCTTGTCATTTGTGACTATGCCACCAGATATCCAGAGGCCTTTCCATTGAGAGAAGTGACAGCCAAGCAAGTAGCTACAGCTATGCTGCAGTTTTTTTCTAGGGTAGGGATCGCGAGGGAGGTACTTACGGACCAAGGGACCAATTTCATGAGTCGCACACTCAAACAGGTCTATCAGCTGTTAGGTATCAAGAGAGTAAGGACCACTCCCTACCACCCTCAGACTGATGGCCTTGTTGAGCGTTTCAATCAGACCCTGAAACGTATGCTGAAAAAGTTTGTTTCTGAGTCAGGGAAGGACTGGGATAAATGGCTGCCATTTCTGTTGTTTGCCTACCGTGAGGTTCCCCAGGCCTCAACTGGGTTTTCACCTTTCGAGCTGCTTTATGCCCACCAGGTCAGAGGTCCATTGGATGTGCTGCGAGAAACCTGGGAGGAGTTGGACAAACCACAGAACATGAACGTCATCTCTTTTGTCCTGAAAATGCGAGAGACGCTCATGAGGACCACCACAATGGCACGTGAAAACCTTCTGAAGTCCCAAGCCAAGCAGAAGGAGTGGTATGACCGGTCGGCAAGACAGCGGAGCTTGAAACCTGGGGAGGAAGTCTTGTTGCTTTTGCCAACGTCAGAGCACAAACTGTTGGCAAGGTGGCAGGGCCCATACCGGGTCAAGCAGAAGATGGGGCCGGTAACGTATAAGATCCACATGCCAGAGAGGAGGCAGCCACTTCAGATTTTCCATATAAACATGCTCAAGAAATGGCACCCCCGCCCAGTCTCTGTGACACCTGTACCGCACTCGCTCTTCATCCAGGCAGTGGAGGAAGAGGAGGAACCCATGGAGCAGTACCTACCCGGTCGGGAGGAGGGGAAGAAGCTGGACATGGACCACCTTTCAGCAGGAAGGAGAGAAGAGCTCCTTCGGATCTTGCCCCTCCATCTCTTCATGGAGACTCCGGGGCGCACGGACATGGTGCACCACCACATCACTTTGAAGGAGACTAAGCCCCTTCGTCAGCCAGTCTATAGGGTGCCAGAACGTCTGTTACCGGTGCTGAGGAAGGAGTTGGAAATGATGAGGGAACTGGGGGTGATTGAGCCCTCCTCCAGTGAGTGGAGCAGCCCAGTCATCTTGGTCCCAAAGAAGGATGGCACCCTGAGGTTTTGTTTGGACTTTCGGAAGATCAATGGGGTGAGTAAATTTGATTTGTACCCCATGCCCAGGATCGATGATCTGGTGGAGAGGCTAGGAGGCGCCAGCTTCATTAGCACTCTTGATCTCTGCAAAGGGTACTGGCAGGTTCCCCTTACAGCAGGGAGCAGAGAGATCACAGCTTTCCGAACCCCCTTTGGTCATTTCCAGTTCACAGTCCTTCCTTTCGGCCTTCATGGAGCGCCGGCGACATTCCAGAGAATGATGGACAAGGTCCTGTCGGGCACAGAGGCCTTTGCCGCTGCTTACCTGGATGATATAGTGATCTACAGCAACAGCTGGGAGGAGCACCTGTGTCATCTCGAGGAGGTCTTGCAGAGGATCAGGAAAGCAGGCCTCACCATCCGCCCTGACAAGTGCTCACTGGCCAAGCAGGAGACCAGGTACCTGGGTTTTGTGTTGGGGAAGGGACTGATCCGACCGCAGGTGGGGAAGGTTGATGCTATCAAGTCCGCTCAGAGGCCCACGACCAAGACTCAGGTCAAGTCCTTCCTGGGTTTGGTTGGCTGGTACAGGCGGTTTATACCTGACTTCTCAACTGTTGCTGTGCCTCTCACGAACCTCACGAGGAAGAACGAGCCCAACAAGGTGCGGTGGACGGACGGGTGTGAGGAGGCCTTCCAGGGTTTGAAGACCTCGTTGTGCGGTGAGCCCCTGCTTAAGAGTCCTGACTTTGAGCAGCCATTCACAGTCCAAACGGATGCATCGGATCTGGGTATTGGAGCCGCCTTGTTGCAAGGGAAACCGGGTAATCTCCAGCCCATTGCTTACATCAGCAGGAAGCTCAACTCTCACGAAGTCAGGTATTCCATCGTGGAAAAGGAGTGCCTTGCCATCAAGTGGGCACTGGACTCTCTCCGATACTACCTGTTGGGCAGGAGATTCAGCCTGGAGACTGACCATCGGGCACTGTCTTGGCTGGGGAGCATGAGGGACACCAACTCCAGAATCACGAGATGGTTCCTTGCCATGCAACCTTTCGACTTCGAGGTACTGTATAGGAAAGGGAAGGAGAACTGTACAGCAGACTACCTCTCCAGAACGCCACAAGTGTCTACTCCAGAAGGGGGGGGTAATGTCATGGGGCTATCCCATGCCCTGTAAGTAGGGATGCACATGGGCCTTAAGTGGTTTGACCTGTTCCCACATGTGGTCATGCGGCCAAACATTTAGTTTAGGCTTTCGGCCTAGTTTGTTTTGTTATGTTGTTTTGTAATACAGACACATTGGTTTAAAGCATAACATGTGATGTAGAATTAAAGTACATGCATTTGTTGATAAATACCATTTGTCTGTGCTCCCACTTGGTTCCTTGTAGGATCTCTGGCTGCCCAACCAGAACTGGGAGAGGCCAGGGCCTTTTCTGGAGGGGAGATTTGGAAGGAACCAAGTGTGGTAGAGTACAGGGGGGGGGATTTTCATTAACGAGAGGGGAATAGGTTTATGAAGCGCCCTAAACACTGTTTAGTGTTTGGTTATGATAGATCATGATGGAGTAATGTATCCATGTTGTCCAGAGTTATTGGATGTGTAAATTGATGTCTGTATTGATTAATTGATTGTTTGTTTTTGGTTTGTCCCTGTAGGAGGAGCTTCCAGCATAAAGCCAGGGATGGAGGCTCCTCTCAGGGAGAAGTAATGACAGGCTTGGAAGCGAGACACAGCCGAACTAAGACCTAGGTCCCTTAGCCAAGGGCCTAGTTGTTTATATTTGTTAAAAGAATGTTTAATCATTTTGTATTATTTTTGTATTTATGTTAAAATATGTTTTTTCCCGTTTTTCCCACTGGGGAGCAAAAGAACAAATAGAATAAAAAACCAACCACTGGGGGATGGCAACCTGACTCGGACTGCATTTTTCCTTCGCTTGGCCGCCTCCTCACACTCACCCAGCATGTTGATTTCCCCACTCACACCAGAGGCCACATACTGGACCTGGTGTGTTCCACCAAGACCATCACCCCCTCCAATCTCAGTGGTGTGGACCTCCATGTTGCTGATCATCTTGCAGTTAAGTTCTTAGTTCCTGTCCCCTCCTCCTCTGGCCACCCACAGCGCCCCATGACGTACAGGAACACAAAAAACATCACCACCACTGACCTCACCAACGCCCTGAGCTCCCACCTCGCTCATGATTCTCAGCTGCTCTCAACCACTGAGTTGGTGAACACCTACAACACAGCCCTAGCTGCCACCCTGGACTCCCTCGCACCCCTTAAAACCTGCACTGTTACATTTACACACTCCGCCCCCTGGTACACCCCTGAGCTCCGCTCCATGAAAGCCAAGGGCGGCCAGTTGGAATTGGCGGGGTCATATTTTTTATTGCGCGTCTCGCCGGTGGAGTTTGTAATTTGTTCTTGTTGATTTATGTTAATTTTTTTTGTTTTAAGTTTATTCTGTGGTATTTAGTCAGTTTCTCCTTTGTGTGTAGTTAGGAATAGTTTTTTTTTAACGTTTTATGTGTCTAAAGTTACATATTTATAATATTGTGGTAATTTACCCAGAATGCCCAGGGTGGTTATGCAGATTCTATGCAAATTCGGTCTATCTCGGCCAATCATACAGGAGTCTTCCTGCTGTGGAATTTGCATGGAGCCTTCCTTTGTTAAAGGTGTGGATTCACCTGGGGGGGGGGGGGGGGGGGGGGGTTGTCTGGAGTAGAAGGTTATTGTCTGGCAGGGTGGATATATAGATACGTGTAGCGTTTAGTAAGTTTAGAATTGAGATTGTAGGGAGAGAATTATATAATTAGTAAAAATAGAAGTTAGTTGTATTCTGGGGGAGTCAAGGACTCTAAGTAATCCTTGGTATTTTCTTTATATTTCCTAGTTGAGTCTAAGTGGTTCTCATCTCTGTCAACCAATCATATAGAGGTCTTCATGTTTTCGAATTTGCCTGGAGTAGAAGGTTATTGTCTGGCAGGGTGGATAGATATATACGTGTATCGTTTAGTAAGTTAGAATGAAAATGTAAGGAGAGAATTATATAACTTAGTAAAAATAGTAGTTAGTTGTATTCTGGGGGAGTTAAGGAATCTGAGTCATCCTTGGTATTTTCTTTATATTTCCTAGTTGAGTCTAAGTGGTTCTCATCTCTGTCGACCAATCATATAGCGGTCTTCATGCTTTCAAATTTGCCTGGAGCCGAAGGTTATTATCTGGCAGGGTAGATAGATAGATGCGTGTACCGTTTTAGTAAGTTAGAATGAGCATGTAAGGAGAGCAATTTATATAACTAGTAAAAATAGTAGTTAGTTGTACTTTGGGGGAGTTAAGGGCTCTAAGTAATCCTTGGTATTTTCTTTATATTTCCTAGTTGAGTCTAAGTGGTTCTCATCTCTGTCCACCAATCATATGGAGGTCTTCATGCTTTCGAATTTGCCTGGAGTAGAAGGTTATTGTCTGGCAGGGTGGATAGGTAGATACGTGTATCGTTTAGTAAGTTAGAATGAGAATGTAAGGAGAGAATTATGTAGCTAGTAAAACTAGTAATTAGTTGTATTCTGGGGGAGTCAAGGAAGCTAAGTAATTTTTGGAATTTTCTTTATATTTCCTAGTTGAGTCCAAGTGGTTCTCATCTCTGTCGACCAATCATATAAGGTCTTCATGCTGTCGAATTTGCCTGGAAGGAGGTTATTTCTGGTAGGGTGGATAGATAGATGCGTGTAATGTTTAGTAAGTTAGAGTGAGAATGTAAGGAGAGAATTATGTTATGTTAGGGTTATTGTGGCAGCTAGGCCGTTTTCCTAAGTCCTAAGTTTGAATGTTTAACTGACATATAATTGTACAGTACATTTATCTGTGGTTTAGAACCTAGTTGAAAGTTAGTTCTCTGTAATGTGGCAGTGAAAGGGCTATTCTCCTGTGGCAGCTAGGCCGTTTTCCTATGTCCTAAGTTTGAATGTTTAACTGACATATAATTGTACAGTATATTTATCTGTGGTTTAGAACCTAGTTGGAAGTTAGTTCTCTGTTAGTGAAAGGGCTATTCTCCTGTGACAGCTAGGCCGTTTAGAATATATATATTATATTGTTAAGGAATCTGAGTCATCCTTGGTATTTTCTTTATATTTCCTAGTTGAGTCTAAGTGGTTCTCATCTCTGTCGACCAATCATATAGAGGTCTTCATGCTTTCAAATTTGCCTGGAGCCGAAGGTTATTATCTGGCAGGGTAGATAGATAGATGCGTGTACCGTTTAGTAAGTTAGAATGAGAATGTAAAGAGAGCAATTTATATAACTAGTAAAAATAGTAGTTAGTTGTACTTTGGGGGAGTTTAAGGGCTCTAAGTAATCCTTGGTATTTTATTTATATTTCCTAGTTGAGTCTAAAGGGGTCCCCACACGGCGAGCAATTTTAGCCAGGCGACCGATTTTTTTAGCGAGCCGACCGACAGAATTGTATTGCCTCCATTGTTATGAATGAGAGAACACACACGGCAGGGGATTTTGAAGCGACGGTCGGCAAGCTATTTCTGTCGCTTCGCTAAATATCGCCTCAATCCTATTTTTTGAGGCGATGGCACACGGTCAATGAGGAAATAGCATGACTTCTACAGTAGAAGTAGTGCAGAAGTTCTACTGGTGTATCATTTGTACACCTTTAATGTATCAATACATTCATTGATCAATAACCTACGTATTATTACCATGCTACTTATGTTCATTATTATTAACGGGAACAATTTAAATAAATAACGTTAGTTTGAGAAGCTATAGTGGCCGCTTGTCATTAACTAATAAATGAAAAATGCGCCACGATGCACCTACTAGTGTTTTAATACTCGGGTAACAAAAGAAGTTGTGGATGTTGACAGAGTTTAATGTCCAGGCTGCAGCTGATGTAGTTTGTAAGGTTTATTGTCCAAAGAAATTATTGTTGAGAACAGAACAGCGTCTCCCGTGAAAAAACATCCTCTCAGCGGGTGCATAACATTACTTGTCCAATCGGTGGTAATGAACGTATAGCGATCAGTCATGCAGTAATGTCAGGAAGAATGAGGAGAGGTTGTATTCGTATATATGGTGGTTTAATTCCAGCTCAATATGGGTTTTACAGGTTAATATTTCCTCGTAAAGCACAACACAGCTATGCTCGCTTCACAACAAACTAACATCCGGTCCGTCCTCCTATATCTCCCTCCGGGGGGAACAAGTAACCACACCCCCAGCTAGACAGAGAGACACATTATACCTGTGAACGGTCGGGTCTGGTGTGGGGGGCCAGGCGATTGTCATTGAGCGACAATCAATCGCATCGCCAAGCGACCTCGGTCGCCCGCCGTGTGCAGACCACTTAAGTGGTTTTCATCTCTGTCGACCAATCATATGGAGGTCTTCATGCTTTCGAATTTGCCTGGAGTAGAAGGTTATTGTCTGGCAGGGTGGATAGGTAGATACGTGTATCGTTTAGTAAGTTAGAATGAGAATGTAAGGAGAGAATTATGTAGCTAGTAAAACTAGTAATTAGTTGTATTCTGGGGGAGTCAAGGAAGCTAAGTAATTCTTGGAATTTTCTTTATATTTCCTAGTTGAGTCCAAATGGTTCTCATCTGTCGACCAATCATATATAGGTCTTCATGCTGTCGAATTTGCCTGGAAGGAGGTTATTTCTGGTAGGGTGGATAGATAGATGCGTGTACCATTTAGTAAGTTAGAGTGAGAATGTAAGGAGAGAATTATGTTATGTTAGGGTTATTGTGGCAGTCCTAAGTTTGAATGTTTACAGTTTTTCTCAATTGCTTTGGTGCATTTCTCTGATCAGAATTAAAGTTCTCATAACTGTTAGTTCAACCTCCACAACATTGTGTAATTTGTGCACATCATAGTAGCAGTTTCTCATTCCTCCGAACAAATTGCAAATGCTTTTGGACATGCATCAATTGCTTTCATACAATTCTCTGCTGTTTTATAACATTATCATTTGCTTAGGTCATGTCAGTCAAAATGAACTATACTTATGACTGCTGAATAGTCATTCCCTATAAAACTAATAGTCCTCATTTCATTGCTTGAGTCATTACATACTAATATGTTGAACTAGTTGTCAAAATCTGTCAAGCAAATTTTATACATTTCTTTATAATTTTTCCCCTGAATGGAGCTGGATGCCAGGGAATCGCTGCACACATTCATATATGTTGATGAGGCGGGTTTCAATCTGGCAAAAGGTCGAAGGCGTGGAAGGAATCGCATTGGACAGAGAGCAACCACTGATGTCCCAGGACAACAAGGAGGGAATATTACAATGTGTGCAGCCATCTCAGAAAACGGCGTTCTCACCCATATGCCCCGCATTGGTCCATACAACACACAACATCTGCTGACTTTTTTAGACACTCTTTACAGGGACATAATCCCTGAGAATGAGAGGGTCTAAATGGCGACCATCTGACCAAGTACGTTGTTGTATGGGATAATGTGCGTTTTCACCACGCAATTCTGGTCACACAGTGGTTTGCAGCACATGAAAGGATGCTGGTGGAATATCTCCCTCCCTACTCCCCATTCCTGAATCCAATAGCCAGACAGACAGGAACGTCTGGATGTGAATGAATGATTTCAAGTTCAAGTTCAAGTTCTTTAATAGTTGTCATACAGAAGTACAGAATACTTTCATACAAAATGCTTCTTACTGTTACGCTCCAGAGACTGTGCTAGACAAGATAGTATCAAATAACATAATAACATAATATAGCATGAATTTAGAAGAAGAAAATGAGGTCACAGTTGTTCGGTATAGACATATGTACAATGTTCTGAGTTACCATATAATATACAATACACAATACTATGCAGTGTACTAATGTACAGTACTATCTAGTGCAAAGCAGAAATGGGATGAGGTACAATTTTAGGTACAATTTACAGTAAGGTGTACGAGTTGTAGTGCAATCCTTCATCCATAAATATAAAGTGTGGGGAGTGGGTGCTACAGTGTGTTTGTTTAAAGTGGGTGTGTGCTATAAAGTGTGTGTAGTGGGTGCTACAGTGTGTTTGTTTAAAGTGAGTGTGTGCGTGTGGATGTGTGTGCTATGTGTGTTTGGTGGTTGTTGTTGTGTAGTGTTCATTCATTGTTCGTTTAGCAGCCTGATGGCCTGGGGATAGAAGCTACTTCTGAGTCTTTCTGTGCTCGCCTTGAGACTCCTGTATCGCTTGCCTGACGGCAGCAGTTCAAAGAGGCAGTTGTTCGGGTGGCTCGAGTCCTTAATAATTCTCTTAGCCTTCCCCTTGCAACGCTTGTAGTAAATGTTCTGGAGGGTGGGGAGCCCCCCTCCAATTGTGCGTTCGGCTGAACGTGTCACTCTTTGTAGTCTGCTTTGGTCTTTTGCAGTGCTATTCCCAAACCAGGAGGTGATGTTGCCGGTCAAGATGCTCTCTATTGTACATGAGTAGAAGTTCTTAAGGATCTTCTGGCTGACTTGGAACTTCCTTAGGCGCCTGAGGAAGTAGAGGCGTTGTCGTGCCTTCTTCACCACACTGTTAATGTGTATGGTCCATGTCAAGTCCTCGGATATGTGGGCTCCGAGGTACTTGAAGCTGTTGACTCTCTCAACCGGTGCCCCGTCGATGCTGAGGGGGCTGTAGTCCTTAGTACTGTGTATGTTGTATGTTCCAATTCAGTTCCAATATGTACTGCAATATTGTTTACAGTTGTGCACAGCTCTACCCAAAGGCCAAAGGGTGTTTCTTATGTTTGTTGTAAATTAGTTTGTATTTTTCTTTTGCACAATGCTGTGAACAAATTAAAATTGCAAAGAGCATATGCAGTAAAAAATGTGAAACATACGTGTCTTGTACTCATTTACCTCACTAAATACAGCAATGTGTAACTGTAGATTTCAAATGGCTGTGCAAATAGTGTATAGTGCTGTCTTGAGCATTTTCAGAAAGTGTCACCAAGATCTGACTTTTTTTGCATTGGAAAACACTTACAGAGTGAACTGTCATAACGAAAACATGGCAAAGCCATTTGACTATCTTGTTTATAAACAATGGTGTCAGGACTTTTCATTTTGATGACAGTGACACTTTCATTGACATGAATACTTGCTTTTGAGGAATGAATTATCCATTTTGAGCAAGTGACACGCTTCTGCAGGTTATCACCTAGGTTTTGCAGTTTGTACTAATTGTTTTGAGAAATGCACTAACAGTTATGAGAACTTTAATTCTGATCAGAGAAATGCACCAAAGCAATTGAGAAAAACTGTAACTGACATATAATTGCACAGTACATTTATCTGTGGTTTAGAACCTAGTTGAAAGTTGGTTCTCTGTAATGTGGCAGTGAAAGGGCTATTCTCCTGTAGCAGCTAGGCCGTTTTCCTATGTCCTAAGTTTGAATGTTTAACTGACATATAATTGCACAGTACCTTTATCTGTGGTTTAGAACCTAGTTGAAAGTTAGTTCTCTGTAATGTGGCAGTGAAAGGGCTATTCTCCTGTGGCAGCTAGGCCGTTTTCCTAAGTCCTAAGTTTGAATGTTTAACTGACATATAATTGTACAGTACATTTATCTGTGGTTTAGAACCTAGTTGAAAGTTAGTTCTCTGTAATGTGGCAGTGAGAGGGCTATTTTCCTGTGGCTGCTAGGCCGTTTTCCTAAGTCCTAAGTTTGAATGTTTAACTGACATATAATTGTACAGTATATTTATCTGTGGTTTAGAACCTAGTTGAAAGTTAGTTCTCTGTAGTGAAAGGGCTATTCTCCTGTGACAGCTAGGTCGTTTTCCTAAGTCCTAAGTTTGAATGTTTAACTGACCTATAATTGCACAGTACCTTTATCTGTGGTTTAGAACCTAGTTGAAAGTTAGTTCTCTGTAATGTGGCAGTGAAAGGGCTATTCTCCTGTGGCAGCTAGGCCGTTTTCCTAAGTCCTAAGTTTGAATGTTTAACTGACATATAATTGTACAGTACATTTATCTGTGGTTTAGAACCTAGTTGAAAGTTAGTTCTCTGTAATGTGGCAGTGAAAGGGCTATTCTCCTGTGGCAGCTAGGCCGTTTTCCTAAGTCCTAAGTTTGAATGTTTAACTGACCTATAATTGTGCAGTGTATTTATCTGTGGTTTAGAACCTAGTTGAAAGTTAGTTCTCTGTAGTGAAAGGGCTATTCTCCTGTGACAGCTAGGCCGTTTTCCTAAGTCCTAAGTTTGAATGTTTAACTGACCTATAATTGCACAGTACCTTTATCTGTGGTTTAGAACCTAGTTGAAAGTTAGTTCTCTGTAATGTGGCAGTGAAAGGGCTATTCTCCTGTGGCAGCTAGGCCGTTTTCCTAAGTCCTAAGTTTGAATGTTTAACTGACATATAATTCTACAGTACATTTATCTGTGGTTTAGAACCTAGTTGAAAGTTAGTTCTCTGTAATGTGGCAGTGAAAGGGCTATTCTCCTGTGGCAGCTAGGCCGTTTTCCTAAGTCCTAAGTTTGAATGTTTAACTGACCTATAATTGTGCAGTGTATTTATCTGTGGTTTAGAACCTAGTTGAAAGTTAGTTCTCTGTAGTGAAAGGGCTATTCTCCTGTGACAGCTAGGCCGTTTTCCTAGGTCCTAAGTTTAAATGTTTAACTGACATATAATTGCACAGTGCCTTTATCTGTGGTTTAGAACCTAGTTGAAAGTTAGTTCTCTGTAATGTGGCAGTGAAAGGGCTATTCTCCTGTGGCAGCTAGGCCGTTTTCCTATAAGTCCTAAGTTTTAATGTTTAACTGACATATAACTGTACAGTACATTTATCTGTGGTTTAGAACCTAGTTGAAAGTTAGTCCTCTGTAATGTGGCAGTGAAAGGGCTATTCTCCTGTGGCAGCTAGGCCGTTTTCCTAAGTCCTAAGTTTGAATGTTTAATTGACATATAATTGTACAGTATATTTATCTGTGGTTTAGAACCTAGTTGAAAGTTAGTTCTCTGTTAGTGAAAGGGCTATTCTCCTGTGACAGCTAGGCCGTTTAGAATATATATATTATTATTAAGGAATCTGAGTCATCCTTGGTATTTTCTTTATATTTCCTAGTTGAGTCTAAGTGGTTCTCATCTCTGTCGACCAATCATATAGAGGTCTTCATGTTTTCAAATTTGCCTGGAGCCGAAGGTTATTATCTGGCAGGGTAGATAGATAGATGCGTGTACCGTTTAGTAAGTTAGTATGGGAATGTAAGGAGAGCAATTTATATAACTAGTAAAAATAGTAGTTAGTTGTACTTTGGAGGAGTTAAGGGCTCTAAGTAATCCTTGGTATTTTCTTTATATTTCCTAGTTGAGTCTAAGTGGTTCTCATCTCTGTCGACCAATCATATGGAGGTCTTCATGCTTTCGAATTTGCCTGGAGTAGAAGGTTGTTGTCTGGCAGGGTGGATAGGTAGATACGTGTATCGTTTAGTAAGTTAGAATGAGAATGTAAGGAGAGAATTATGTAGCTAGTAAAACTAGCAATTAGTAGTATTCTGGGGGAGTCAAGGAAGCTGAGTAATTCTTGGAATTTTCTTTATATTTCCTAGTTGAGTCCAAGTGGTTCTCATCTCTGTCGACCAATCATATATAGGTCTTTATGCTGTCGAATTTGCCTGGAAGGAGGTTATTTCTGGTAGGGTGGATAGATACTGTAGATGCGTGTACCGTTTAGTAAGTTAGAGTGAGAATGTACGGAGAGAATTATGTTATGTTAGGGTTATTGTGGCAGCTAGGCCGTTTTCCTAAGTCCTAAGTTTGAATGTTTAACTGACATATAATTGCACAGTACATTTATCTGTGGTTTAGAACCTAGTCGAAAGTTGGTTCTCTGTAATGTGGCAGTGAAAGGGCTATTCTCCTGTGGCAGCTAGGCCGTTTTCCTATGTCCTAAGTTTGAATGTTTAACTGACATATAATTGTACAGTATATTAATCTGTGGTTTTAGAACCTAGTTGAAAGTTAGTTCTCTGTTGTGAAAGGGCTATTCTCCTGTGACAGCTAGGCTGTTTTCCTAGGTCCTGAGTTTGAATGTTTAACTGACATATAATTGCACAGTACCTTTATCTGTGGTTTAGAACCTAGTTGAAAGTTAGTTCTCTGTAATGTGGCAGTGAAAGGGCTATTCTCCTGTGGCAGCTAGGCCAGTTGGAGAGGCGCTGCAGGAAAACAGGCCTCACTGTTCATACCCAGGCCTACTCTGACCACATCATCTCCTACAGACTCGTCCTCACCCAAACCAAATCCTCCTTCTACTCTGATGTCATCTCCAAAGGCCAAGGGAATTCCAAAGCCCTCTTCTCCACCATCACCAAACTCCTCCGACCCCCTGACAACCCCCTCCAGACCACCTCCTCTGATCGCTGCAACAGATTCACGGAATTCTTCCAAACCAAGATCGATGCCATCTACCAGCAGCTCCAGTCTATTCCTGTGTCCCCCACACCTCCGGTTGTTAAACATAACCCTCTGCCCCATCCCACCTACTCCTTTTCATCCTTCTCCCTGGTGGACACCGACTCCACCACTCCAGTCTGGGTGCAGGGCTAAACACAGCACCGAGACTGCCCTGATCAAGGTAACAAATGACCTCCTCATGGCTGCTGATGCTGGCAACATCAACATCCTCATCCTCCTGGACCTGCTTTCGACACCATCTCACACTCAATCCGCCTAGACCGCCTGGAAAGTGTCCTTGGCATCACTGGTACCCCCCTGTCCTGGTTCACATCCTACCTAACCAACAGGTGGCAGTATGTTTCCCTCTGGGGGTCCAGGTCAGCTCCAGCACCTGTTAAACAGGGTGTTCCCCAGGGTTCGGTGCTAGGTACGCTCCTTTTTATGATCTACCTCCTCCCACTCTGTGATAGCATAAGGAAACATGGCCTCCACTTCCACTCTTAGGCAGATGACACGCACCTTTTCCTCCACACCAAACCCTCGGCTCCCCTTCCTCCCCCCTCCCTCACTGCCTGCCTCCAGGACATAAAAACATGGATGACCACCAACTTCCTTCAACTCAACAGCAAGAAGACCGAATTAATAGTTGTAGCCTCCCCAGCCCTCCTCCAAAAGATCGACCACCTTGTTCTCTCCGTGGATGGCTACTCCATCTGCCCCTCCACGGAGGTAAGGAACCTGGGCGTAATACTGGACTCAACCCTCTCATTTCACCCTCACGTCAAGTCTGTCACCAGATCCGCCTTCTTCCACCTTAGAACCATTTCCCGCCTCCGCCCCTCACTCTCCAACACCTCAGCGGAAACACTCATTCACGCCTTCATCACTTCCCACCTCGACTACTGTAACGGAATCCTTCTTGGTGCCTCCAAGAAGGTTCTGGATCGCTTACAGTACGTCCAAAACTCTGCTGCGAGGGTCCTCACACGCACCAAACCCTGGCAGCACATCACCCCCACCCTGCAAAAACTCCACTGGCTCCCCATCAACTACCGAATCCCCTACAAGATCCTCCTCCTCACCTACAAATCCCTGCACGGGTTGGCCCCTTCCTACTTGACCAACCTACTCCACCCCTACACTCCAGCACGAGGCCTCCGCTCCTCCAACTCCGACCTCCTCACCATCCCCCGCACCAGGCGTTCCACACTGGGAGACCAAGCTTTGGCTGTAGCTGCCCCCAGGCTGTGGAACTCCCTCTCCCCCTCCATCCGAGGCTCTGACACCATCAACCTCTTCAAAACTCACCTAAAAACCCACCTGTTCACATTTGCCTTCACGCAACATGGCCCTACTCCCAAGTAGCCAACCCCCTGACTCTTTTCTTTTAAGCCACAGATCCCGTTGTTTTTGTTGTTTGTTTGTTTGTTTCTTTTTGTTTTTGTTTTCCGTTTTTGTTAATTTCAACCACTTCATCCAATTGGACAGCACTTTGCTTCCTTTTTTATCTTATTTGTTTTTTTTCTTGTTGTTACTATACACATCGTTTAAATAAAAAATAAATAAAAAATTTACCCTTTCTTTTATATAGCTTCTCTCTCCTTGTGTACAGTGTCCTTGAGTCTGAGAAAGGCGCTTCTCTCTTTAAATCCAATTTATTATTATTATTATTTTCTGTCATCCTTTGTTGTCACTATCTTTCGCCATTGCATTGGTTTGTCATTAAATAATTTTGAGCATACCTGTCCATGGTGCTGAATCTTTAGACCGAAGTTAGGCACTGTGCCCGTGCAAATATTGTCTCATTCAGAAATATTTTTTTAGTGAGAAAGTTGTATTTAATGTTTGAACCCGCATTATCATATACTCCAGAATAAACTTTTCATTGGCCGTGTTTCCAGTGTATACTCCTCATGGACCTGACGACATGTTATAAATTAAACGTTTATTCTGGAGCATATGAGTGTGCGGGTTCTATTCTCTTTATTGTGATTATTATCTAACCCAGCACGCAAATGAGTGATGTGCTTTTCTTTGGGGGGTCTATATAGCATTTCCCCACCGCTACGATCCAGGCAACTAAAGCCAAATGTGCGCTTGATCACTGCATGTTTCTGATGTGAGCCCGAGCCCCAACGTTGGCATGGGATTACTCACAGGAGCTGGAGTTATTAGCTGCCTTCACCTATACAAAAGCACATACTTTCCCCACACACATTTGCAATGAATATTACAGTACAAATGTTTGTCATCCATGTCTTTCATCATTCCGCATAGACTGCTGTTGTCTGTAGTCGTGCACAGACCCAGGGAATTTGGCAACCACATTCATTATTATTATTATTATTACTGGCGTTGCACACCTGCATGTTGATTTAATATGTTTGCTTCCTATTTCTAAAAACATGTTTTTTTCGCTTGGTAGTACAATTGGAACGTGAGTGCAGTCAATGATAATAATAATAATCTTTATTTATATAGCACCTTCCATACAAGGATTGCAGTTCAAAGTGCTTCACACAATGAATAAATAATAAAACAAGCAGCAAGAGCAATGCATAACACAAATAAAAATTGCAGCATGATGCAAAATCGAAATCTCGTTACACAATCAATCAATAGCGCCGACAACATTAGGGAAGCCGACAACGTTAAATAACAATATTTAAATAATAAATAAGATTGCATGGGATCTTTGGGTGGCTGGCTCAATATCATCCTTGATTTCATCCAGTAGATCAAGAATTGCTTGAGATGGCAACCTGTGTCTCCAGATGATTTCGGTCTCGCCTAAATCAAAAAGTGATATTCTCATTAGAAATATTCTTTCATGAGCATGCCTGGCATTACGATGCCTTCGCCTGGCAACAATTACTGCTGCCATGATCACCTGAGACGCTGGCAATGACAGCCTTTATAAATGCGCTTAGTTACCACCAAATCTCTCAAGGCGTAAATAGCGTCGCTTTAACTGCGTGTGGCAATTAGCGCCGGTCTTTGTGAATTGGGAGTGTTTTTTGACGAGGCTCATTTGCATAGAAAGGGGAACATGTTCCGCCCATATTACCTCATTTAAATACATGCAAATAGCACTGATGCACCGAGACACAATGCTGATGGAAATGCAATTACCACAGCAATTACCACAGCATTTCATATGAAGATATGCATGTTAGGCAGGTGAAAACTACAGGCAGGACTACAGATGAAAACTAGCTCATTAGCTATTTCTGGCACATTGATGTGAAAGTGTTGATTAATGTGCACTGTCCCTGGGTAAAAAATAAATAGATAAACTTAAACTTGTAGGCAACGTCAGATTTACTTAAATTTTCACTTTACTTTCACTTTCACTCTCTTGAGACCCTAGGAACATTATGCAAGTGTCTTATTTGTCTTTCGGTGTGGGGATTAATTACACCTGCATGGTGGGAATGTACAGTTACATTTCGTACTAGCTCTGCGCTCTGCTCTAGTGGGATGTTCCCTTGTCACCTATTGTGACCTGAAAGCTTCTGCTACAATGCACCTACACTTGCCCGGGCCCACTTCCACCCATGCATTTAAGCGAGGGGTGTGACCGTGCTTCCACTCTTCCCTTTTCTTTCACTTACGGAAGTGTTTTGCTACAGGCACACGTCAGAAGTGATGTTTAGGTTTTAGATTAGCTTTTGTGTGTTTGCTACTTTTTTTATTAAAATGGCATCACCACCGGGACCTGGGAACCATTTTTCTGGGCTCCACCAGCGGTTCAGCCCAGAAAACCCCTCTACCTCTCTCTCCTGCTTCATGATTAACACCCTATTCTCCCCCCCCACCCTCAAAATACTACGTTTAAATAAAAAGTCCCTCTGTGAGAGTGGCGATTGTGTGATTATTCACTATGTATTTTGGGTATGCGTATGAAATAAGTAGTGGAGGCCCGCTGTCTTTTCTGTTTTAAAACAGCTAAAGGTTGACAGGCTGTGTTTCTTGTGTGTGAGGAGAGTTACGGGATTCATGTGGAACACGTTTTTTAAACAAACGTAGGCCCTGAATCCGTGATTGGTGTTGCTATTGTGTGTTAGCTTTGCAAAGCAATGTACATTAGCACATAGCCAAGGGCGCTGCCCCTCTCTTCATCCCATCTGTGTGTTGCTTTACGTCAGTGATTCCCAACCTGGGGGCGCAGGGGGTGCAGGGGGTCCGCCAGACCACAGATGATTTGAGTTTTTTTTTTTTTTTTTTTTTTTTAATTTAATTTTTTTTTTAGAGAAATATTTAATTAGCATATTTTTATCATCAGAAGCATGAATAGTCTCTCCACTACAATAAAAAATAAAGATAAATAAATAAACATCTAGACATGATTTTTGAACGTTAACAGTAGGCTACCGGGTAGCCGCTAAAACGCGAATCAGTTGACTGTATCACTTTCTGTAGCTAGCCTAGCACGCTAGTTAACTTTCTCGGCTCGTCTGCAGTCAGCCGCCAGAGGAGAAAATGTGTGACAAACGAAAAGGAGATGACGGCAGCTCATCTGCAAAAAAAGTTAGGACCTACAGCAATCGCGAAAATTACATCACCATGGGCTTCACTGAGGGACCAGACAAACGACCTGAGTGTGTGATTTGTGGAGAAAAGTTGGCAAACTCGAGCCTGAAGCCCAGCAAGCTGAAGAGACATCAGGCGTCTAAGCACCCAGAAACCGTTGGGAAGGATCCGGACTTTTTTCGGAGGAAAGAACAGTCTCTCAAGGCGAACAAGCCTGTTGATGTTAGAGTAGCGTGGAGCAGGGGTGGCAGTGATTTACAGAAGGCTACCGAAGCCTCCTTTGAGTGTTCGCTTTTAATTGCAAAAGCAAAGAAACCGCACAATATTGGCGAGCAGCTCATCAAACCAGCCTGCATCAAAATGGTTTAGAAACTGTGCGGCCCACAGGTGGCGGATAAACTAAAATCAGTACCACTCTCGAACAATGTAGTGAAAGACCGAATTGATAAGATGTCAAGTGATTGCGAGCAGCAGCTGTCAGAAAAGCTTAGAAAGGGTCCATTTGCCATACAACTTGATGAAACTACAACTGTCGCAGACGAGGCTGTGCTCATCGTTTATGTGCAATATATCGAAAATGAGGATCTGAAGCAGGACATTCTCATGTCAGTCAACCTTACTACCACCACTCGAGGTGAGGATATTTTTACTGCAGTGGATTCTTACTTCATTCAACATAAATGCAAACCGTTCACCATTAGGGCCTGATTTGAGAGGATGAATACAGGATTTGAATATTGGCCAGAATTTTGAAATACATATGGTGCAAGATTAGATTTGTTGATTGAAGGCACAAGTCAAAGAAGCATAGTGGGTCTAATTATGATGCATATGCCTGTGTATAAGCAGTTTGTTATTAAAATGACAAAAAAAGGTATTAAACCCAGCTAGGACAGATTCTCTCTGCTACTGATTGGAATTTCCTGTCTCATATTTAGTTTAATTTGTTGCATTGATTTGTTCCATAAATGCAAACCGTTCACCATTAGGGACTGATTTGAGAGGATGAATACTGGATTTGAATATTGGCCAAACATTTTGAAATGCATATGGTGCAAGATGAGATTTGTTGATTGAAGGCACAAGTTAAAGAAGCATAGTGGGTCTAATTGTGATGCATATGCCTGTGTATAAGCAGTTTGTTATTAAAATGACAAAAAAAAGGTATTAAACCCAGCTAGGACAGATTCTCTCTGCTACTGATTGGAATTTCCTGTCTCATATTTAGTTTAATTTGTTGCATTGATTTGTTCCATAAATGCAAACCGTTCACCGTTAGGGCCTGATTTGAGAGGATGAATACAGCATTTGAATATTGGCCAAACATTTTGAAATGCATATGGTGCAAGATGAGATTTGTTGATTGAAGGCACAAGTCAAAGAAGCATAGTGGGTCTAATTGTGATGCATATGCCTGTGTATAAGCAGTTTGTTATTAAAATGAAGAAAAAAAAAGTATTTTATGGTATCTTATTAGGAGGGGGTCCGCGAATTTCATCAGAGATGTTTGGGGGTCCCTGGGGGGAAAAAGGTTGGGAACCACTGCTTTACGTGATAAGGTGAAAACATGGCAAATATTTGCATATCCTGCTCGTTGCAGGGATGAGGGGGGATTCCCCATACCCACACCAAACTTAGAAGGTGGGGCTGGGATTCCCGGCCATTGTTAATGTCACAAGCTTTCACGTTTCCTTATTGGCCCGAAAGATATGTCCATGAGTTGAGGTCTGCGTGGCAGGTCCCGACTCACGTTGTCGATTGTGAGGTCTCTCCGGGATACACCTGGCGTCTTCCCCTCTCGTGTGAGCAGAATTTGTGATGGATGGTTTTTTTCCCAGGCTCTGTATATAAACCCTGTGTCAGCATCCTTTCGAGGACCGGTCCCCTCCCAGGTTCTACCCAGACAGGGGGGAGAATTCGCCCACCACCGTTCTCAGGTCTTATGAGCCTACACGCTGTTTGATATCAGCACTCTGTCTTACAGGACCGGGATCAGCGACTGGCCCCGGGCATGTTCTCAAGTGTTTATTTGGAACAGCCTTT
The DNA here is from genome assembly GCF_963971535.1 of Notolepis coatsorum. Classification (NCBI taxonomy): domain Eukaryota; kingdom Metazoa; phylum Chordata; class Actinopteri; order Aulopiformes; family Paralepididae; genus Notolepis; species Notolepis coatsorum. Next base: position 278,041,055 of record NC_140165.1, read on the forward strand.
TTTGGGGCCAGCACGCCATGGTCTCTCCAATGGCATAACGGCGCTTTTATGTGGTCGGCTGGGAAGGAGTTTTTATCTCTACCGAGCGCCAGGTCACTTCCGGCTCGAAGGCTTGCATGCATTTCCGGGGGGAAATTACAGGGTAGATCAAGCGTCGACAGGGGGGTTTCACTAGGTGTGTTCTGTTAACCCGAATGGCCCTGAGCTTTTCCGGGGGGAAAATGCCAGGGCGGGCCAGACACCACAGGGGCTGATGTGATGAATCTTGTGTGTCATAAGTGCCACTACGAGTTGAAAATGGGGGACCCCGATGTAAACAAGACAAACGTCTTCCTCTGATCTGCATCCCCTTAACAGTTCTGTGTATTTAGCCGTACTGTATTGTACCCTCTCTGCAAACTGTTACATAAAGTTTTCTTTCTCTCATCCATTTCACCCCTGGCGGGACGGTGGGCCATCGGGGTGCTGTTTATTAGCAGTCATCCCATCTAAGCGCTTGTGTGTAGTTCCCGGTCCTCCAGGCACAGGTCGAGCCTTGCTCTTGTTACCTGGGTTAACCCATTTTAAACCTGAAATGCCTTAACTGCATTATATAGCCTGTATATATGCGCAGTTGTGTTTCCCGGATTCAATGGGTTAAGGGAGCAACCTTTTCTGTTTTTGGGGTGGTTGTCTCCCCGGTATGCAGATAGCGGAGTCAACTCTCTGGCAGAGCCCGGGTTCGGCCCCGGCTCCTCAAGAGGATGCCCCCGCATATTTTATGATGTCTGCCTATTGTGTCAAACTCTTTCTCTGAACCCCGACCCCACGGGACCCCGACCCCACGAGGTTTGTGACCCCATGAGATTGTGACATTGTGCACGGCATGCCGAACACCCTCCCCCCGCCCTCGGCGGTGTTTTTACAGTCAGCCCCTCTAGGCGCTCCTGTGTAGTTCACAGTCCTCCGGGCGTAGGTCGAGCTTTGCACTTCTTACCTGTCGGCCTGGGTTAAGGGATCAACCTCCTCTCTTGGAGTGCTTGTCTCCCCGGTATGCCAGCTGACCCCATGCAGAGCCTCCTCCTCCGGGAGTTTTCAGAGCCTCTTCCTCAGGGGGTCCTCGCGGCGTGCCAGGCGGAGAAGGGCCTTCACCTGTTGTGCCCTGTCCGATGCGCTGGCGGTGTAAAGGGTGGTGTCACAAGTAAACGCCTGGAGGGGTCTTGATGCCATGGCCTTGTTGACCTCACCAGGTCCCTTTAGTCAGGTCCTGGCCCCTGGACTCTGCGGTAAGCCTGCCTTGAGTAGTCCATGGGGCTGGGGCCTCTTCCGTGCCCCGCTGCTAAAGCTTCGCCCACAGGGTTGGGGTTTGGAACCCCGACCCCACGGGACGCCTCGCGGGCAACGTCAGGGTTTTTAACAACCCCGACCCCACGAGGTGTGGAAGCGGTAACGTGGGCTTATGCTTCACGTGCGTTCTCTGGTAGCGAGCGGGGCGCGTGGTCGGGTAGTCACGGGCCCTTCTGTCCCCCGATCTGCTCACCCTGTGCGTTTGTTGGGTGTTGTCCCCTCTTTCGCACAGTCAGTGTCCTGTCTCCCCCCCACCCCTCACTAGGGGGGGTGGGGGGGCCCGGACCCTCCCCGGTGTTCTGATGGTTGTAGGGGACCTCGGCGGGTGCATTTGTCGGGCTCTCCGCCCTGCTCCGTTCCTGTGTCCCACTAGAGCAGAGCGCAGAGCTAGTACGAAATGTAACAAAGGTTATCCTATAACCCTAGTTACATGAGTTCTAGCGAGCGCTCTGCTCTCACTCACTGAGGACCCCTAATTGTCTTCCAAATAAAGGTCAAGCCTCGGGAAGAGCGGAAGTACGGTCACACCCCTCGCTTAAATGCATGGGCGGAAGTGGGCGTGGCCGGACAAGTGTAGGTGCATTGTAGCAGAAGCTTTCAGGTCACAATAGGTGACAAGGGAATATCCCACTAGAGCTGTGCTGACTAGAACTCATGTAACTAGGGTTATATGATAACCTTCGACTTATAGCATATTGAAAGCCAGTGAGTAAACACCACTACTACAGGCTTATGGATTATTGAAAGGCAGTGTGTAAACTAGGCGGTGGGTGGCACGGTGGTGTAGTGGTTAACACCTCTCAGAAAGAAGGTCTTGGGTTGGGAAGGTTGTCAGGTTGCCAGGTACCCAGGTGGATATCTCCCAGTCCTTTCTGTGTGGAGTTTTCATGTTCTCCCCGTGCTCACAAGGGTTTCCCCCAGATCGCTATTGTGTCCCTGATGAAGACGGACAGGAGCACTTGGATTGTTCCCAGGCACGGCCCATGCCCCAGCCCATGTCTGCTTCCGTCTGCACTGGGGGGAAGGACGATGGGATGGGTCAAGTGCAGAGAGGCATTTCATCGGGGGACCCAATACATGTGTGTGTGTGTCGCCCATCTTACATGTGTGTGTTGCTGCATGACAAATAAAGACTTCTTCTTTTTCCATGAAGTAAATATTTTGGTGACCGCATGTGGACATTGATTACAATAATCAAGATAACTGAAACGGACTGAAAACAGATTAGCTGCACTGGATAAAAATAGTGCAACCGAAGGACACGGTTTATGTAGCTACTGCCAGGCCTGGGCTAGCAGGAATACTTATTGTAGCCTGGAGTTGAGCAGCATACTTCACCAGTAGTCTCTAGGCCACACGTTGATGCTGGCAGAGGCCTTTCTACTAGGAGAGTCATTGCTCCACACAGCCAGCAAGATTTTATGAGCCGAATAAATGGCAGAACATCGGCTTCATAACGCTAATTATTCCTTATCAGTTTGAGCTTAAAATTATATTTTAAACCATTCTGCTCTAATGCGCCCATCCATGCCAGTTAAATGTGGATCATGCCGTGATTGGAATTTGCGATGAGAATCCAGCTTTTAATTTTTTTTATCCACTTTTTCTCCCCATTTTCCATTTATCTCCCATCCCAATTTCATATATCCAATTCTTCCCTCCCCTGTCTTGAACGTTGCTAGACTATGCCTCCCACAGGTCGGTTGTAGTGAGGACAGAAGCCTTGCATCACATGTCCCCTCCGGTACACGAGGAGGCAGCCTGTTGCATCTTTTCACCGCAGCAGCTTGAACTCAGTGGCGAGGAGTAACGCGTGGGAGGCTCACGCTGCCCTCGTCACTTCCTGCTTCCGTCGCACCGCCGTCACCAAACCGACCTGTAGGAGTCGCTGTCCACAACGTCAAATCCCCACCCACCGGCTTTCCCACCCTCTAACACTTGCCAATTGTGTTAGTATGTGTTAAATTCTGTCTTGGTTTATACTGTACCATGAACTACAGAATTGACGATTGAAGCATTCTCCAAAGTAGCTTACACTTTATTACAATCTCAGGTTGACATTCTTCATCCAGCTCTCCACATAGCTGTGTCACTCTCAACTCCGTCCGTGCGGAAACAAAACCTTAGTTTAATACAAACCTATTGTAACATCCCTTTTCTTTTACTGAACTAACAGATCCTATTGTAACATCCCTTTTCTTTTACTGAACTAAAGGGAGCTAAACGGTAATGACATAAAAATCTACTTTCAAAACCATTATTTTTTCTCTTTTTTTTTTCTTTTCTTCCTGAACACACTGTGCCCCACACACTCAGCTTGCATAGTCCATGAGATATCCTGGTCTAGCAATTGTTCGACCCGATCTTGTGGTTACAGTCTGTGTGTCCCCTATGTCCCTGCCCAGAGTGGTGGTAGACTCTGGTGTGCTGTGGGTCTCAACAGATACAGTCAGGTCCGGCCCACCTGGCTCTGTGCCCCTGTCCCGTCTCAGGTGTCGTCGATTTCGTCGAAGAACAGTTCCGGTGCCCAGCTCTACTCTGTAGGATCTGTGGTCAACAGGCTGCACCACTGTCGCCTTTCTCCAGCTTGTGTGCGGTTCGAAGGGTTGAATTCTGACATGCTCTCCTACTTTTAGCGTGTCCAAATCTCTCGCTGTTCTGTCATAGTATTTTGCTTGTCTCATTTGTCCTCGTCTCATCTGCTCTGCCGTTGTGCGTTTCACCTCCTGCTGCAGAAGACTATCCCTCGTTGGTAGCAGGGTTCTGGTCTCTGAGCTGGGCTTGTGTCTAGCCCTTGAGATGGAGTGTTGCGGTGATCCAACATCGCCAGGTATGGGTCCTCCCCTGCCGCCTTGGCTTTCATCATGAGTCTCTTCGCCATTTTGACCGCCGACTCTGCTTTCCCGTTGCTTTGAGGGTAGCCAGGGGATGACGTCTGGTGTTTAAATCCCCACAGCTGACTAAACCTCTCGAACTCGTGTGACGAGTATTGTGGCCCATTGTCCGAAACCACAACATCTGCGATCCCCTGACGAGCAAAGTGAGCCTTCAGCTTTCTTATCATCGTACTCGATTTTGTGTCCGGTAAATGGTCGACTTCCCAAAAATTAGAATAGTAGTCAACTGTCAGTAGGTAATCAATGTTGTTATGGGTAAACAAGTCTGTCCCCACCTTGGCCCATGGCCTGCTCGGCACCTCGTGTGAGTGCAGTGTCTCTTTCTGCTGCTTTGTGTCCATTGTTCTGCAGATGTCGCACTTGGATATGGCTGTCCTGATCTGCTCGGTCATTCCTGGCCAGTAGACATATTCTCTCGCCCGTCTTAGACACCCCTCTACTCCCAGGTGAGTAGAGTGTATGCGGCGGGTGATGTCGCTTCGGATTGTGTCTGGAATCACAACTCTCTCTCCTCTGAAGACGATTTCGTCCTGAACACTCAGCTCCTCTTGCATGGAGTGATATTGTCTGATATTTATCGGTGTGTCTTTCTTATTCTTCGGCCATCCCTTCCTTATGATATCACTTAACCTTTGTAGAGTGTCATCGTCTCGGGTCGCAGAGCGTATTGTGCTGAGTCTTGCCTCTGAGATTGGTATGTAGTCCACCATATTGACTGTCTCTATCTCAGCTTCCACTGACCCCGCGCCTGAGCTCTCAGGCAGGTACGCTCTGCTCAATGTATCCGCAAGCAACATGTCACGTCCGGGAACGTAAGTCACATCTATATCATATGACTGAAGCCGCAGCAACATCCTTTGCAGTCGCTTGGGTGCGCTCAGCAGTGGCTTCCTGACAATGTTCTCCAAAGGCTTGTGGTCGCTCTGTACAGTCACTTTCCGGCCGTACGTGTACTGATGGAATTTCTCTGTGCCGAAGACGATGGCCAGACATTCCTTTTCAATTTGGGCGTAACCCTTTTCCGTCTGAGTCAGCGCTCTGCTAGCAAACGCTACCGGCTGTCCACCTTGGGTCAGTGCTGCTCCGAGTCCCGTTTCTGATGCGTCACACTGCAGCGTAAGTTCCTGCTTGGGGTCATAGTACTTGAGTACTGGCGCTTTGGCTATCTTGTCCTTCAGCCTGCAGAATGCTTCCTCTTGCACATCTGTCCACTCCCATATGCTGTCTCTATGGGTGAGCTGTCTCAGTGTCTCACAGTCGTCTGATAGGTGTTGATAGAACTTAGCCAGGTAATTCACCATGCCGACTAGTCTCTGTATGCCTTTCACATCGGTGGGCCTCGGCATGTCTCTCACTGCTCGAACCTTCTCCGCGTCGACTTTCAGCCCCTCCGCTGTCAGTATGTGTCCGATGTACGGTACCTCTTGCTGTCTCAATCTGAGCTTCTCTGCATTCAGTTTTATGTTCCTCTCCCTGCATCTGGTGAGGAATTGTCTCAGTTTCCTGTCGTGGTCTTTGTTAGCCATCTCTTGTGTGTCCCCTTCTCCCGTTATGAGGATATCGTCCGCGATAATGTATATGCCTGGCAGCCCCTCCAGCGCCTGGGTCAGCTTCTGCTGGAATATCTCCGGAGCCGGACTTATCCCCATAGGCATCCTGAGCCACCTATATCTGCCAAATGGTGTGGCAAACGTTGTCAGATAGCTCGACGACTCCTCCAGTTTCACATGCCAGAATCCATGTTTGACATCACAGACTGTAAACACCTTTGCTCTCGACAGGTCTGGGAGAACATCTTCTATGGTGGGCAGGGGGAAATGGCTGCGCTTCAGTGCCTTGTTGAGTGGTCGCGGGTCTATGCACACTCTAGTCTTTCCATTAGGCTTCTGCAGCGTAACCAAACTACTAATCCAATCCGTGCTCTTTTCCACAGGCGTGATGATCTCCCTCTCTTGTAGATCTCTCAACTCTCCCTTGAGTGATGTCATCATAGCCACCGGAACTCGTCGTTTGGGGAGTTTAACTGGCTCCACCCTCTTGTCGATCTCGATTCGATACTTTCCGTCAAGGCAGCCGTTACCTGTGAACACATCTCCATACTCCCTCTTTATTTGTTCCATAGTCAGTTCTCTCTCAGGTGTTGTTTCATCCCTTACAATGCTGTCGATGGCTAGTATGTTCTCATATTCCACTTTTATCAGCTTCATCGCTTCGCTCGCCTTCCTGCCAAGCAGTGGCAATTTGCAGTCCTCTTCTACTACTACAAACTCCAACTGGTACAGTTTCTGGTTTCTTGGGTTCCTCACCTTAACCTTACATTTTCCCAGTGGGTGCAGCTTGGACTTGTTGTACATCACCAGCACTTTCTTTGTACTTTCTAGCTTTGTGTCTGGATTTAGCAAGTTAATCGGGATAACATTACACGTGGCCCCACAATCTATCTGGAACCTCACCAGCTCACTGCCTACTAACATCCCTGCAAACAGCTGGCTGTGCTTGGCCTTGTCATTTCGGTCTTCAGTAGTTTGTTGCCCTCTTGTGGTGATAGTCATGACGTCCTCATAATATTCCTCTTCACTATCCTGGTCAGTCACCTGGTGTACTCTACGTGTTCTTTTGTCATGTTTTTTCTCTTTCCCCAGTTTGGCTTTACATTTAACTGCAAAGTGATTTTCTTTACCACATTTCTTGCAGCTCTTTCCGTAGGCTGGACACTTTGCCTTGCTCCTTTCATGTGTCATCCCACAGAACATGCATGACACTGTATCCATCTCCTGCCCTTCTGTCTGTTTGATCATGTGTACCTCCTCCATGCTGTTCCCTGAGAGGGTTTTGCTATTTTCCCGAGACAACTCTGTGGCCCTGCACATGTGTAGACATTTTTCCAGTGTTAACTTATCTTCTCTAAGCAGTCTCTCTTTCAGCCCTGCATCGTTACCAGCACATACTATTCTGTCACGTATGAGCGAGTCCTTTATTTCTCCAAAGTTACATGTACTGGCTAGCACTTTGAGATCAGTAACATATGTGTCAATGCTTTCTTTCTGACCTTGATTCCTCATGAAAAAACGATATCTTTCCACAGTCTCGTTCACTTTGGGATTGCAATGTTCATCAAATGCAGTGAGCAAGTCTGGCAGTTTCTTCCCAGCCGAATTGCCGTCACCCATCAACGTTTCACATAGCTCCCTACCCGCCTCTCCAATGAGGTAGTAGAACAGCTTCACTCTCATAATTTCGGCGGCATCTGGCATAGAAAGGTCCAAGTAGAGTGTAAACTCCTCCTTCCACGATTTCCACGTCTTCGCAAGGTTTCCAGTGTCCAAGCATAGCGTCTGTGGCGGTCTCAGTCCTTCCATCCTTTCTGCTCTCGCGGGGATAACTTCTTCTTCTTCCTCAGCGTCCCCCATCCAACGTTATTGCTAACCAGCTAGCTAACGTTAGCTCCGATGCTGGTCGATCTCTCACTGTAGCGTTAGGAACGTGTCCACCTCGCTGTCACCATGTTAAATTCTGCCTTGGTTTATACTGTACCATGAACTACAGAATTGACGATTGAAGCATTCTCCAAAGTAGCTTACACTTTATTACAATCTCACGTTGACATTCTTCATCCAGCTCTCCACATAGCTGTGTCACTCTCAACTCCGTCCGTGCGGAAACAAAACCTTAGTTTAATACAAACCTATTGTAACAGTATGAACGACCGGCCAGCCGGTAGCAACGGCGAGAGCTGGGCTCGAACCCAGCGTCTCCTGTGTTAGAGGCGAGCGTCTTGCCCACTGTGCCAATCAGCCGCCCTCAAGAATCCAGCTTTAAGGTTAAAGGTCACTCGCAAACTGTTTTATGACAGGTTTATGCCCTAATGATCATCGAATATTAACAGGGTATTGAGTGTAAGCCGATTTGGACAATTCTTTCAAATGTGCATCCATTATTTCTGAGTGAGTGAACGTTAGAATCTTTATTGAATCTATGTAACACAATGTGCCTGGAATATGAGAAATGTTTTTTTTAAGTAGTCAGGTAGGGTAGGGCAGTCGTGACAAACTTGTTTAACCCTGCAAGACCCACAGTTGCAAATGTGTAACTGTGTTAAGTGGGTTAAGTGTCAGGGTAACTGAACACAATTTCCATCCCTGAATGAATAAACTGGCTTTGCCTACAAACAGGTCAGTGATCACTCTCAGTCTCTTTTCATCAACAGATGGATTGTGTGCACAAACAAACAGTCAGGTAATCTCCTCAAACAGCCTTGATTTGGTCACTGGATCCTCATTTGACACTCCAAGATCTAAACAAGTTGGGAGCAGTGGCATCGAGGCAGTTTGACATGCCACAAAACCGGTTTGGTGTGTGTTTTTTTTTCATCATTTAAAAAATTCCCCCATGTGGAATTCACCTCAAGTTTCTTTAATAGTTGTCACACAGAAGTACAGAATACTTTTATACAAAATGCTTCTTACTGTTATGCTCCAGAGACTGTGCTAGACAAGATAAGTATGAAATAAAATAAAGTAGCATGTAAAAAGAAGTAAAAATAGAGGTCCCAGTGTTCAGTATAGACATATGTACAATGTTCGATGCAGACTAGAAGTAACTGAGTTACCATACAATATACAATATACTATGCAATATACTAATATACAATGCTATATAGTGCGAAGCAGAAATGGGATGAGGTACAATTTAGGTACAATTTACAGTAAGGTGTACGAGTTGTAGTGCAAATCCTTTACCAATAAATATAAAGTGTGTTTAGGTGATCTAAAGTGTGGAGAGTGGGTGCTGCAGTGTGTTGTTTGTTTAAAGTGAGTGTGTGCGTGTGGATGTGTGTGCTGTGTGCATTTGATGGTTGTTGCATAGTGTTTATTGTTCGTTGAGCAGCCTGATGGCCTGGGGATAGAAGCTTCTTCTGAGTCTTTCTGTGCTCGCCTTGAGACTCCGGTATCGCTTGCCTGACCGCAGCAGTTCAAAGAGGCAGTTGTTCGGGTGGCTGGAGTACTTGATGATTATCTTAGCCTTACCCCTGCACCGCTTGTTGTAAATGTTCTGGAGGGTGGGAAGCCCCCCTCCGATTGTGCGTTCCGCTGAACGTGTCACTCTTTGTAGTCTGCTTCGGTCTTGTGCAGTGCTATTCCCAAACCAGGAGGTGATGTTGCCAGTCAGGATGCTCTCTATTGTACATGAGTAGAAGTTCTTAAGGATCGTCTGACTGACTTGGAACTTCCTTAGGCGCCTGAGGAAGTAGAGGCGTTGTCGTGCCTTCTTCACAACACTGTCAATGTGTGTGGTCCATGTCAAGTCCTCGGATATGTGGGCTCCGAGGTACTTAAAACTGTTCACTCTCTCAACCGGTGCCCCGTCGATGCTGAGGGGGCTGTAGTCCTTGACCCCGACCTCCTAAAGTCCACAATCATCTCCTTTGTTTTGCTGACGTTCAGGGAGAGTCTGTTCTCCTGGCACCATCCCGGCAGGACCTTGACCTTTTCCAGGTAGGCCCTCTCGTCGTTTGCAGAGATCAGGCCCACCACTACTGTGTCGTCAGCAAATTTGATGATTGTGTTGGTAACTGCCATGTTGGTGCTCTAATACGACACCTAGTGGCCGGATATTATCTATAGCACCTTTAAAACAATTGATATACTTCAAAAACTTGCAAGTGTGTCAGATGCTTCCATTGCGTTTGGTCCGTAAGTGTCTGTAACTGCGCATACACACACACACACATGCACACGGCTCAGATAAAGGAGTGCACAATCCCCAGTGTCCCCGGAGATGGTCTTGGATTGAGTGCCTTGTTCGAGGGCATAACGGCGGCTGACAGTGAGGCGGCTGATTGCGGCGGCTCCTCTGTTGACACTTGTGTGTTTGGGTCGGTCGGCTCGGAGGGAATTCAATCTTGGTGATAAATGGGGCGGGCTAACGAGGAGTCACATGTGTGTTGTGCCTAATACGCTCTCTGACCCCTATCCAACGGATTGGCTTTGATTGCATTGCCATGGCGAAACAAGCCCCTTAACAGCGTTTTAACTTATTCATTTACCAGCGAGCGCTGCATGTCATGTGTTTTTCCCGAGCCTCCAATTAATCATCCACTAAGGGCTCCATCAATGGTAATTCACGTTAAATCGCACTTAATGAAACATAACCTCGTCATTCATCAAGGCGAAAACGTCTTCATCAATAGTCCCCATTGGCCAATGAGCAACAGATTCCATAATCATTCCTTCGATTCATCGACTGACGTGGCATGATGGATGAGGATTCTTCTTTTGTGCTGGCGATAATAAAGTTTTGTAACAGGAAAAAAAAAAGGAAGAAAGGGAAGGCTGTGATAAAATAGGACAATGAAGCGGATTAAAACCGCCTTGCTTCTGGAACGACTGTACTCCTGCTTGTCTGTCGATCAAATCCCTACCAGAGCCATCTCTAGTATGAGTCTCCTCTATTCTATGTCCCTCTCAGCTGTCCCACACCATAAAAAGACAGTGTCCAGAGATGGTTTAGAAAAAAAACACTACCATGTGCCACTACTGGCCTGGGATTGAACCCCAAATCAAATCGCACAGAAAAAAAGCCTTTCATCCTGGAATGATTAAAGAGATAGTTTGATACATAAAGTGTGTATGAAATGCTTCACATCAATACAACAGCAGTCCTTTTTGTATTACCGATGCTTGACGCAGTATCTTGGAAACTATTTAGTTTCTTGGTGAACGCCACCGTATTACTACGCACAGGGACTATCTAGCGAGCTACTTACAAGATATCTCGTC
>NC_140165.1:278062056-278085823 GCF_963971535.1 Notolepis coatsorum
AGACAGAACAGAATACTCTATTGGAATTATATACTCATAATTAACTGACTTGTTTGTTTTCAAACACTGTAGTTTTCATGTTTTGAACGTTTTATTCATGGCTACAATGAAAACAAAGATGGTGGCGATTCCCACAAAAACAGACAAGAATGACCTCGAATGACACAAATGTCAAACTAGTTGGTCAAAGTTTGCTGAGGCATGCCGAGGTATATGGGTACTGTAGTAGTTACCATGGAAACTATTAAAGATAATAAAATATAAATATATATTACACATTCTCTCAAAGATTAAGTTACAATTTACCTTTATTGGTTGTAACGGTATAATAATTAAATAATATATACCTCAGTCAAAGATCATGACCTACACAATACAGTTTGGCTGTATACTAGTTTGATCTTCAATGGGGGGAAACCACAGGTGGAACCTCACCCCCCAGGGTTCCTAGCCACCTGGGACAGTGTATGGTGTGTCTGGACCGGCTAGAATCAGACTGCAGAGGACTTTGACCTATCCCTGTGTTGTTGGTTTTCCCTGTGCCAGATTTAGCCAAACTCTCTGACCGAGCTTACTACTAAAAACATTCTGTATTCTAACGAGCTGCATGATTGATAAGAGTACATCGCTCATTGGGTCATGACCAGGCCCAGGCAGGGTGAGTCAGGGACAATTCCCGATGGCCTGCTTGCCTCACTGCCTGATTTGGCCTGCGGTCATGGCAGGCATGCACTGTGATGACATGGAGTATATTAAGCATGTGGCCTGTGGGCTGAATTTGTTTATCAATTAATCTTGGCCTGCTAGCTCTCCTCGTGCCGCAACTCAACTGGCCCACAATGCAAATCAAACGCACCTGACCTTACTGTGCAGCGGACTTCTCTGCATTGCGTTTTTAGTGTAATAATATGGCCCGCATTGTACAGTGTAATTACCCGGAACTTACTGGGTAATTTCCTATGAATCCGTGTATATAAAATATTTACCGGTTCCTACTGGTACTTGAATGTAGGTACAACCAAATTCACATACAGGGTAAATGTTGTTAGACTCTGAATCCCCAATTGTTCCTCATTGTCTTGTTTTCTTCTGCTGTACCTACATTTAAGTACCAGTAGGAGCCGGTAAATATTTTATATGTACGGATTCATACCAAGTTACACCATAAGATCAGTGTAATTACTGTAAATTCCGGGTAATTACACTGTACAATGCACTCGACTTAAAGTGAAGAAAAGATAAAATGCCTTTATTTCATTGGCAAGTGAAATGACCAGTATGCCTTACTATACCATATAGTCTGTTATACCTGCATCATTGTACAAAGTAATACTACAACTCTGTACATACACCTGATTAGCACTATTACTCTGCACTTTACTGTTTGCAATATTTGCACTCTGTTTGGATGCCAAACTTATTTTTGGTGTACTGTACTTGGGCTGTATAATGACAATACATTTGAATCCTTTTAGCGGCACGGTGGTGTAGTGGTTAACACTGTCGCCTCACAGCAAGAAGGTCCAGGGTTCCGCAATGCCAGGTACTCAGGTGGGGTATCTCCCAGGCCTTTCTTTTTTTTGTATCCACTTTTTCTCCCCATTTTCTATATTTCTCCCGTCTTGAACGTTGCTAGACTATGCCTCCCACAGGTCAGTTGTAGTGAGGACAGAAGCCTTGCATCACGTGTCCCCTCCGGTAACACGTGTCGCATCTTTTCGCTGGAGCAGCTCGAACTCTCTGTGGCGAGGAGTAACACGTGGGAGGCTCACGCTGCCCCCGTCACTTCCTGCTTCCGTCGCACCGGCGTCACCAAACCGAGCTGTAGGAGTCGCTGTCCACAACGTCAAATCCCCACCCACCGGCTTTCCCACCCTCTAACATTTGCCAATTGTGTTAGTATATGAACGACCGGCCAGCCGGTAGCAACGGCGAGAGCTGGGCTCGAACCCTGCGTATCCTGCGTTAGAGGCGAGCGCCTTGCCCATTGCAACAATCAGCCGCCCCCTCTCCCAGGCCTTTCTGTGTGGAGTTTGCATGTTCTCCCTGTGCTCGCATGGGTTCCCCCCCGATACGAGAAACCCAATGGAAAAATATGCACAACAGATCGCTGACACTGTCGTGTTCCTCACGAAGACGGTCAGGAGCACTTGGATTGGTCCCTGGGCGTGGTACCTCGTGGACGCCCTGTCTGCTCCCGGCTGCCCTTGGGGGGAAGGACGACGGGATGGGTTAAGCGCAGAGTGCAGACAATGCATGTGTGTGTGTGTATTCCTCTGTGTGTGTGCCGCCCATTGCATGTCCCATGTCGTTGCATGCCGAATAAAGACGTCTCTAAAGAGGTCCTGCATTATTATTATTATTATTATTATTATTATTATTATTATTATTATTATTATTATTATTATTATTATTATTATTATTATTATTATTATTATTATTATTATTATTATTATTATTATTATTATTATTATTATAACATTTTCTTTTTTTGCTTCACCACTCAGGGCCGAATCCACAAAGGGTTTGCACGGCTTTTTCCGACGCAAAGCTGGTGCAAATAGCGCTGAAACAAGGTTTGCTATCCACAGAGGAGGCACAACGGGTGAAATTAGGTGGTAACTGCGTTCCGTCAGCATTGCGTCCGGTGCAATTAGCGCATATTTAAATGAGGTAATATGGGCGGAACATGTCCCCTTTCTATGCAAATGAGCCTCGTCCAAAAATGCTCCCAATCCACAATACGCACCTACCGTCTTCACAGACATGGTGGTAACTAAGCGCAAAGCCCTAATCTCTAGAAAGGGGCATCATGCCAGCGTCACTGCCAGCGTCACAGGTGATCATGGCAGCAGTAATTGTTACCAGATGCAGGCATCGTAATGCCAGGCGTGCCCGTAAAAGAATATTTTGAAGGAGAATATCACCTTTTTTATTTAATTGAGACCGAAATCATCCGGAGACACAGGTTGCCAGCTCAAGCAATCCTTTATATACTGGATGAAATCAAGGATGATATTGAGCCAGCCACCCAGAGATCCCATGCAATCATATTTATTATTTAAATATTGTTATTTAACGTTGTCGGATTTCCCAATGTTGTCGGCGTTATTGATTGATTGATTTTGAAAGAAGATTTTGATCATGCTGCAACTTTTATTTGTGTTATGCATTGCTCTTGCTGCTTGTTTGATTATGTCTTCATTATATAAAGCACTTTGAACTGCAATCCGTGTATGAAAGGTGCTATATAAATAAAGATTATTATTATTATGATTGACTGCACTCACGTTCCAATTGTAGCACCAAGCGAAAACTATTGTACCACTGCACACTCATATGCTCCAGAATAAACGTTTAATTCATAACGTTTCGTCAGGTCCATGAGGAGCTGGAAACAGCCAATGAAAAGTGTATTCTGAAGTATGATAATGCAGGTTCTATTATCCTAACTAAACATTAACACATTGGGCACCAGCCATTAGCCTTATCCTTGTAGCTAACACGCCAGGTTTCCATAGCCTACTTTCACTGTGCGTCACTATGTTTGGAAAGCTATATCTATATTCTATATTTTAGCTATGGAGACAATACTATGGTCATTTGACAGTGACTTTCTTCCGTCAAAATATTTTTTTCATGTATACGTTTGCGCGTTATCCCGTGGTGAATATTGTATAGTTTAGGAGTGATCAGGGACAATTCCTGAAAAGCTGAGTTATAGGGCGCTACGTGAATTCTGCTATAAGCGTTGGCGTTTCTTGCCTGGACACGTTTTTGTATGCTTTGAACGCCAGTAACAGCATTCGTTTTGAACACCACACACGCTGATCAGCTGGATCGATATGAAAACATTGTAGGATCAAGGTGAAATTGACGTCAGATAGTCCTTACCTTTGATCTGCATGGATTATTCCAAAACGAATATTCCAATTGTCTGATCGTGATTTCCAGTATTGATGTCCATCTGGTCCCGGAAGCGTCTAAATTCTGTGCCCGGAGGGGTTTAAATGTAACACAGAGTGAGAAATAAGGTTTCATAGGGTGGGCGGTACTGCCACCTAGCAGGATGCGGCATGTATTGCACTTTGGCGATCTCAGAATGATTCCCTATGGGAACACTGAGGTCCGTGAATGAATAATGAATACAAATATTGAATAAAAGAAAAAACGACCAAAACCCGAGAAATCTCAGGTCTGGCGCCCAACGTATGGCGGGTTAACCTGGGATATCTCGGGTCTGGTGCCGAATGTGTTAAATAGAACTTGCTCACTCAAAATATTTGTTAATTATAAAATATCTTCACTGGCACAGTGCCTAAATTCGGTATAAAGATTCTGCACTATAGACAGGTCTGCTCAAAATATTTTATTCATGGATGACAAACAAATGCAATGACGAAAGATATTGACAAAAACAAAGAATGCAATGTGTCATGGAAATACAAATTAAGCAAGCTCTATACATTACGAAGTAAACAAAATACAATACGAAATGAACGGAATACTAATGGTGAAAAATACTGTTATGTCTATGCATAATTTCTGGTTTATTTTTCCCCTTCCTGATCTGCCAAAAGCGCTGTCAGGTGCAGACTGCTCCGCGAGCAAACTGTGCTGGAGCAGATCAGGAGCAAACTGCACACATATGGGCGTGTTTGCGCTAGTATCTCCTCTGCGCAATGTCCTTTGTGGATAGCTTGCAAAGACGGAGCAGATACCACGTGCAATACCCGTGCAGTTAAGGGTGCAATTAGCACCGTGCAATCCATTCTTTGTGGATTCCGGCCTCAGTTGGCTTTAGCTCCTGAAGAAGACTAGGCACGGAAATACGCTGGAGTTAATATTTTAACCATGTTCTGTATAAGAACTTGCCAATGAAATAAAGGCATTTTGTATTTTTTTCACTATAAGTCAAGTGTATTCTCCTCATTCCTTCGAGAAATGTTCCTCAAGTTTGTTTAGCATCCTGAAAGTTGTTGTTTCCTTCCCTTATCTCACCTCACGTCACTCTGGATGAGATGAGGGGAGGAGGAAATGAGAAGAAAAGAGGGAGGAGAGGACAATTCATCTGCTTCAGCATCACAGAGGAGCTGCCAATAATAATAATGATAATGATAATGACCTCATGCAATTAGATGTCCTCTTGATGGAGTATTTAGTCAATTGATTGTAACATAAGTTGTATGAGTAGTCATCCATTATGACAGTATTCATCTTGATAATTTTATTTATTTAATCAATGTACCATTGAAAAAAGTTTTGTTTTGCTCATTTTTCATTTGTTTATTCAGAGCATCACCCTCTTGGATTATTCAGAGCATCACCCCAGCCTCTCAGGCCAAGCAGCAAGAGTAGTGGACTGTTCAAATGTTAAAGGTGCTATAGATAACATTCAGCCACTAGATGTCACACTAGAGCACCGGCATGTCATAAATCAAATCAGAAGAATTCCAGGTGGAGTAATTGAGAATATGGAGCGGATACATGCCATGCAACATGTAAACAACATTCATCTTGGACCCGCCAAAATCTTTTAAATGATAAATTCATTAATCAATACTTTTTTGGGGGGGGGGGGGGGGCAGTACTTTTATTCCACACCTTTCTAAAAGCTCGGTGGATTATTATTATAAATAGTTTTTTTCATTCTTAAACTGCAAGCGCGTACACCTGCATTTGCATACAGACACGCCCCGCCAGCTCCTTATAAGGCGAAGGAGGCGTGTGTAAAACAGCACAGAGGGTCGGCATTGCATCTGCACCATGCTGACCCATTCAACAGGTAGCGCGGAAGCAATTTGCGACTAATCTCAAAATTGTATTAGATTCAAATGTATTGTCATTATACAGCACAAGTACAATACAACATCCAACTAGAGTGCAAATGCCATATTCAAACGTAGTTACTCCCAATAACTGCCAAACAAAATTAATGTGTGCAAAGCTGTTTATGCATGTGAGACTATGTGCAAAATAAATAAGCATTGTTTTTTGGTGAAGTGCCCCTTTAAGGATTTTATTATGATACTGGCTTGTGTGTATCTTAAGTTTTTGCCTGGTGCATGTTGGCAGCCCAGTGTTCCATACTTGCTATGAAGTCAAGAAGCCATCTTTGTATTGACAGAATGAGGATCCTTCCATCTACAAGCTAATAATCACTTGACTGCTGTAAGGTCAGCTACCCAGAGAGTTCTAACTTGGAGCCGTCATAACACTAGCACAGCCATGGAGAAAATGCTACTAATTCCCGCCAGGAACGGGTCAGATGACCCGACAGCTTATATGAGAAATATGAGAAAAATAAACAGTGTAAACTATATAATTACCTCTGAATATAAAAATATGCCGTTTACCACAATGAAATGTAGGTTTGAGTGACATAAAAAAGAAATATTATAATTTTTTTATTATTTATTTTTTTGGATGGAAGAGCCACACATTGACGGGCAAAGAGCCACATGTGGCTCGCGAGCCATGGGTTGGCCACCCCTGCGCTAGACGCTCGCAAAGTGCTGTGACATTCGTCTGTTCCAACGGCCCATATGTGAAATAATGTTCTAATTACATTTTCCTGAAGTCATTTTGAAATTTCAGAAACTGTGCCAGATAAAACGGGTACTTTTAGGAAAAGTCATTGAGTGACAGAGCTGGAGCTCGACCGAGTGACGAGGATACATTTATTGAAAGTGCCTAAGGGTCATTTGACCCCTTGTCAGCTGTTCTAGTAGCATGACTTCTGGTAAATAAGGAATTGTTTTGGACAATATGCTTGATAGGAACTCTGAAACCCTCTTCCAGAACTAAACACCTTGCGGCCAGACTCCCACACCATATGAATGTGCCCAGCGTGTTTTGAGTGCATATTGTGCAGTTTGGTGAAGCTTCCATTTTCAATGCGCAGGGAGTGAAGTATGTTCTGTGTACTGTGTGAGATTAGAATGAATAACTTGATGGTTGGGGTTCTTGGAAGATTTGGTTTGGAGCTGTTTGAGGAGAGGTCTGCCTCCCACAGTCTGTCAATAGATAGGGGGTTACAGGAGGTCTTATTGTCAACACCAGTCTGCTGGGGGCTGGTCAGAGCTGTATGAAATGGATGTGTGGAGAGGGAGAGGGAGAGAGAGAGAGAGAGAGAGAGAGAGAGAGAGAGAGAGAGAGAGATAGAGAGAGAGAGAGAGAGAGAGAGAGAGAGAGAGAGAGAGAGAGAGAGAGAGAGAGAGAGAGAGAGAGAGAGAGAGAGAGAGAGAGAGAAAGAGAGAGAGAGAGAGAGAGATGTTCCAAGCAGCCATGGGGAGTAATCAGGGTGTAACATAATCAGGATAACATGCACAGTTTCAAGTTTCTTTAGTTTCTTTAATAGTTGTCATACAGAAGTACAGAATACTTTCATACAAAATGCTTCTTACTGTTACGCTCCAGAGACTGTGCTAGACAAGATAGTATCAAATAACATAGTATAGCATGTAATTTAGAAGAAGAAAATGAGGTCACAGTGTTCGGTATAGACATATGTACAATGTTCTGAGTTACCATATAATATACAATACTATGCAGTGTACTAATGTACAGTACTATCTAGTGCAAAGCAGAAATGGGATGAGGTACAATTTAGGTACAATTTACAGTAAGGTGTACGAGTTGTAGTGCAATCCTTCATCAATAAATATAAAGTGTGGGGAGTGGGTGCTACAGTGTGTTTGTTTAAAGTGGGTGTGTGCTATAAAGTGTGTGGAGTGGGTGCTACAGTGTGTTTGTTTAAAGTGAGTGTGTGCGTGTGGATGTGTGTGCTATGTGCGTTTGGTGGTTGTTGTTGTGTAGTGTTCATTCATTGTTCGTTTAGCAGCCTGATGGCCTGGGGATAGAAGCTTCTTCTGAGTCTTTCTGTGCTCGCCTTGAGACTCCGGTATCGCTTGCCTGACCGCAGCAGTTCAAAGAGGCAGTTGTTCGGGTGACTGGAGTCTTTAATGATTCTCTTAGCCTTGCCCTTGCAACGCTTGTTGTAAATGTTCTGGAGGGTGGGGAGCCTCCCTCCAATTGTGCGTTCGGCTGAACGTGTCACTCTTTGTAGTCTGCTTCGGTCTTGTGCAGTGCTATTCCCAAACCAGGAGGTGATGTTGCCGGTCAAGATGCTCTCTATTGTACGTGAGTAGAAGTTCTTAAGGATCGTCTGACTGACTTGGAACTTCCTTAGGCGCCTGAGGAAGTAGAGGCGTTGTCGTGCCTTCTTCACAACACTGTCAGTGTGTGTGGTCCATGTCAAGTCCTCGGATATGTAGACTCCGAGGTACTTAAAGCTGTTGACTCTCTCAACCGGTGCCCCGTCGATGCTGAGGGGGCTGTAGTCCTTGACCCCCGACCTCCTGAAGTCCACAATCATCTCCTTTGTTTTGCTGACGTTCAGGGAGAGGCTGTTTTCCTGGCACCATCCCGCCAGGACCTTGACCTCTTCCAGGTAGGCCCTCTCGTCGTTGGCAGAGATCAGGCCCACCACCACTGTGTCGTCAGCAAATTTGATGATTGTATTGCTACTCCGCTGAGCCACACAGTTGTGTGTGTACAGGGAGTAGAGGAGGGGACTCAGAACACAGCCCTGGGGGGCCCCTATGTTGAGGGTGATGGATGAGGAGGTGCAGTTGCCTGCTCTCACCACCTGGGGTCTGCCAGTCAGGAAGTCCAAGACCCACTGGCAGAGGTCATAGTTCAAGCCCAGGTCCCTGAGCTTGGCTATGAGTATGGAGGGGACTATGGTATTGAATGCCGAGCTGTAGTCGATGAATAGCATTCTCACATAGTTCCCCTGCCTCTTGTCCAGGTGTGATGCTGCTGTGTGCAGCACATGGGCTATGGCGTCCTCCGTGGACCTGTTGGGGCGGTATGCAAATTGCAGGGGGTCCATGTTGATGGGGAGGGAGGAGCAGATGTAGCCCTTTACTAGCTTCTCAAAGCACTTCATGGCTATGGAGGTGAGAGCTACAGGGCGGTAGTCGTTGAGGCAAGCAGGCTTGGCTTTCTTGGGTACAGGGATAATAGTGGACTTCTTCAGGCAGGTGGGGATGACAGCCTGTTCTAAGGACAGGTTAAATATGTCAGTGAATACTGGGGCCAGTTGGTCGGCACAGACTTTTAGGACGCGGCCGGGGATGCCGTCCGGACCTGCTGCCTTCCTGATATTCACTTTTTTAAAGGTCCGCCTCATCTCATGCTCTGTTACCCTGAACACTGCGCCTCCATCAGCAGCCGACCCCCCCCCCCCCCCCATTGCCGTGGCTTGTGAGCTGGTGTTGTTATTACCAGCATCAAACCTCGCATAGAAGGTATTGAGGTCATTTGCTAAGGAGATGTCACTGTTCAGTTTGAGGGGGGTGCCTTTGTAGTCTGTCATCGTTTTGAGCCCCTGCCACATAGCTCTAGAGTCAGCTTGTTCAAACTGGAGTTAAATTGTATCTCTGTAGCGCCGTTTGGCCTCTGACACTGTCCTCCTTACGTTGTATCGCGCCACCTTGTGGTCATTCATGTTGCCTGCCACTAGGCCGTCGTTGTATGCTTTGGTGCACTCTCTCAGAGCTTCACGGACGGATTTGTCTACCCAGGGTTTTTGATTTGGGTAAACTCTCATTTTGGTAGTGGGGATTGTTTCTTCCACCATAGTACAAACATAGTCCACCACTGTCTCCGTGTAGACATTAATGTTATCTGTGTCGCGGAACACATTCCAGTCTTTGCAGTGAAACGCAGACCGGAGCGTCTCCTCTGACGTCAAATCCCATTTCTGCACCTCTCGCGAGACTACAGGAGTACTTTTGATTCTCTGTTTGTACATTGGTGAAAGAAAGATTGACGCGTGATCTGATTTACCAAAGCCACTATCAGAATGAGCCTTGTAGCCACCTTTAAATTGCGTGTAACAGTGATCTAGGATGTTACCGCCTCTGGTGTTGCAAGTCACATGCTGATAGAAGTCAGGTAATACCTTTCTCAGATTGGCGCTATTGAAATCGCCCAGCACCAAAATGGCGGCGTTAACGTTCGCCACTTGTATTCTATTTACCTCGTCGTGGAGTCTGGAGAGCGCAACGTTGTTACTGGCTTGCGGTGGAATATACACTCCGATCAGGACGATCGCCGTTAACTCCCTCGGGAGGAAGAAAGGACGACACTTGATGGTTATATATTCCAGTTCTGGGGAGCAGTGGTTGGATAATTCCTTCACGTTAGTTGGATCGCTCCAATTTTTGTTAAACATGAAGGCAATACCTCCTCCACGTTGTTTACCGGACTCTGCTGTCCGATCCTTGCGATGGATAAAGAAGTGATCGGCTGGTTGGATTGCGTGGTCTGGAACCTCCGGTGTGAGCCACGTTTCGGTGAAGCAGAGAACGTTGCAGTCCCTAACGTCTCTTTGGTATTGAATCCTTGCTCGGATGTCATCCAGTTTATTGTCAATTGATTGTACATTGGCTAGCAATATACTGGGCAATGGTGTTCGGTGGCGTCTGGATCTCAGCCTGTTACGGATCCCAGCTCTCTTCCCTCGCCGTCTGATTCCTTTGTCTCTGGGAGCGAGCTCCGGTCCTGATGTCCTCAAGATCTCAACAGGCCATTGTTTTGGTTCAGAGAGCTGATCCAGAGAGTAATCCAGTCGGTAAGTTTCCCGTAATCCAATGTCTATAAGTGACTGACGGTCATACATATTAAATGCACCTACTGTTGGTACAGACAAAACTCTTAAAACTATAAATATTAACAAAAGTAAGCACAGTCTCGACGGAGCGCACAGACAGGCAGCCGGTCGTAGCGGCGCCATCTTCTCACAGGGAACAGGGACTATTTTTTCTGGATTCCATTTGAAAATAATATAAAATAAATATATTTATATTATTTTATTATATTATATTCATATTCTAAATAAAGAACTACCAGTGTGTAATGCAGTGTGGTAGTAGCAACACAGATACTTCTCAATGAGGGCACCAAATGCAGCACAGTTGCTTTAGGTGATAAATGCACCTTCACTTGGTGGAAATGATGGCTGCATCTGCATCTGACTGGTGAACTGGGAGAGCCCACCTCTGGAACCAAAACAAACCAAGTGTGGAACTGTCTCCCTCAGGCCCCGATGTGCCATCAGGTTCCCAACTCCAGTTAGATATCAATGTTAAGTATATTTTCTTTTGTATTTCCTTCCTATTTGCCATTGGGGTAAAATCCAAAAGTAACTCAAAGTAACCAGATTACATTACTTTAATATTGTGATACTTAGAGTAAGTTATATTGAGTATTTTTCAACAGGTAACTTCAAACGGAATACATTTATAAAGTAACCCTCCCAACCTCCCTGGTTCCAAGGCACACCACACATGCACATCGTAGTTGGAGATAGATGTGAGAAGAATGATGTGCCAGGTGGATTGAAACATTTCTGGATGTCTTGACAGGAGGCTTGCGGGATAATAAATGTCACAGAGAGCGTGCAGCCCTTTACCGCTCCATTGAGGGAATGTTATTGGTTGGCTTCCCAATTGGAGGTTATTGTTATGACAACTGGGAGAGTGAAAATACAGTACCAGTTGTTTTTCAGCAAGACGTCCAGGTGGAGAATTATTTCTTCAGTAATGCTTGAGTCAAATTTCTTTCTTGATTGTTTCAGTGAAACATCGGAGTAGATCAGGTCCTGTAACATGTGAGGGGGCACCGTGTTGTCCTCCATAGGCCTTCAAGGAGGAGAAGGAGACGCAGGGTTGAACCATTTGGAGATGCAGGCAGGGCAGCAGCACTAATAAGCAGTGATACTATACCACTGGAAGTTACATTCACCAAATCCCTCTTCGCCTTCTTGTCTTTGGAGAGTTGACAGAGAGTCTTATTCGCCCACACAAACCTAGATGTTAAAGGAACATGCCGACACTATGAGAAATGCGCTCCAGAGTCAGACAAGAAGATAGATATCAATTTCCTCTGTGCGTTCAGTAGAAAGCTATCCGGCTGCATGTGGATAGACCAGCTAGCCAAACACACCTCTCCTGGAGTTTTACTGTAAGCTATGCTAGTGATCCGTATCCGCTTCCATTTATTTGTGCTAAACTAGATTAGCATGCAGCTGGATAGCTTTCTACTGAACGCACATAGAGGAAATTGGTATCTATCTTCTTGTCTGACTCTGGAGAAGACAGTAAGCTCATTTATCACCGCTCACTCGTTCATGACATTATTTTTTCCCCTGCCTATGCCAGAAGTGAACAGCCTTTTTGTTTACTTTTTACTAGTCAGTTTGTCCTTGATATTGCATAAAGGGTTCATGGGAAAATTGCATTTCACCAAAGGATTTCACTTCCAATTTTTAAAAGCCAAATTGTTAACCCCAAGTCACTGGATGTTGCAGAGAATGCATGCTGGTCGGCTGACCTGATCTGCAACGCTAAGCTAGTTTCGGGAGCAGCCAGAAGATACGTCAGACCAAAAAAAGAGAGAAGAGAGAGACAGTCACAAAGACAGATGGATGGACAGACAGAGACAAAGTCAGACAAACAGAGCGAGAGAGAGAGAGAGAGAGAGAGAGAGAGAGAGAGAGAGAGAGAGAGAGAGAGAGAGAGAGAGAGAGAGAGAGAGAGAGAGAGAGAGAGAGAGAGAGCTATAGCCAGCTGATCTACAGCCAGCCCAGCAGGCCAAAATAGAAACTTGACCAAAAAATAATAAATAAAAGATACACACACACGCCTGTGAGCCAGAAGTAGGGCAGCGGGCAGCAGAGAGCAGAGCAAAGAGAGGGACTGGAGGGAGGGGATAAAGAGAAGTTAAAACGGGCCCTGTGTCACCCCAGATCCCCCCTGCGGTCCTCCATAGCCGATCATTTTCTTGACTGCTCTCGTCGCGTGTGATTTGGGCCGAGGCCTCGGGGGGGGGGGGGGGGTGACTCCTCTCTCTCCCGCTCTCTGTTTCTGAATGGGAGCGGAGCGGAGTGCAATGGAACGGCATGGGAGGGAAGCCGGCGTCTTCCTCCTCCTCTAGAGAGTTGCCTGGAGAAAAGAACAAGGGTTCTATTTAAACCGCTCCCTGACTCTGGTTACACTGTCTACACCCCCCGCCCGGGACGCCGTGCTGCCGGTCAGAAGGATAGGTATAGAGTTAGGAGGGTCATGTCCCCCTCAATATTGAGAAGAGGTACATTTGTCCCCCTGAAAAAATATAGATAATATGAAAGACAACCCCCTCCCAAAAAAGGGAAAAAAGGGGGTCAAAACATTTATATATCCTTCTTATCTGTAACTATAGATTAACCAACAATTCAACAATCAGACACCCAGGGACGCGGGAAGGGGGGGTGCGGGGGGTGCTGCAGCACCCGCTCTCAATTATTGCAAAAAAAAAAAAAAAAAAAAAAAACAGTATTTATATATTTGTATATACTGTAACTGTATAACTGTAACACTGTATATTATAAGTTTATCCTGCTCAAAACACGTCACCATTTTAATATTGTGTGTATTGAGCCGTACTGTATTGTAGCCATTCTCCAATCTGTTAAATAAAGTTTTCATTCATTCATTACCAGTGATGCCACAGATTACTTGTAAAAGTAATCTGATTACTGATTACTGATTACTCCTTTAAAAAGTAATCTAAGTTACTTTACTGATTACTTGATTATCAGAGTAACTTAGTTACTTTGAAAGTAACTAGGTTACGAAGTCGTCGTCGTTCCCCCAACAGTTTTTTTTTAAACGCTTTATTGAAAGTGCATAAATTGTTTTTAACTTGTTTCTCTGCACATAACGTAAATTGTTAAACTAGTGCTTCAGCTTCTGTACCATCAAGTATGGTAAAGCAACAGTCTATGATGCTCACAGCATTAGAGCAGCCAGCCAGTGGTTTTACAAAACCAGTGTATCACATCTAACAAATGCAGGCTGAACTATTCAATTATATCAACTGTAACTATTAAATTGTTTTTATAAATGTCTCTCTATAAACATACAATCAGTCTCTCTTTAACATGTAAATTAACTGTAAATCTGGCAAATAAGAGCTTTTGCTCTGCCACCATCAACCCTCCTGTACCTAGTCAAAGCGTCAGCTAGTGTTGTGATTCCAGATGCTTTCAATGCAATTGGATGTGCTGTTTTTAGCGGTAGACAGTATTTTGTTTCCTCCGCCGTGAAGTAGTGACTGAGGCTACGTTTAGACGAGCGTTTTGGGGTGGAATTCTGAACAGAAACCGCAAAAATCATCTTGCGGTTTCACTTTTAATTTTGCCAAGCGTTTTGGGGTGGAATTCTCCGACGACGAAGCCCTGCTGTCACACAATTGGCGCATATGTCACATGACGTGCTGTGAAGACCCGCCCTACTCTGCCTCTGATTCGCAGACTGTGGATGGGGAATGTGATTGGACCAAAGCAGAGTCACTCAAAGACAGAGGGACCAGTCACGCCGCGGGACACATTCTTGTATTTAACCCTTTCACTGCCACACCACGTCACTCCCAAAAGAAAAACAGCTCAAAATGTATTTTTGACTGTCGAAAACGAAATAAAATACTGCATTCCGCCTGCATTATGAATTTATAATGAGATAGTAACGAAATAGTAATGCACAGACACTTGGACAAGTAACTGCAATCAGATTACTGGCTTTTAAAGATTAACGCGTTAGATTACTATTTTCGGGGAAAAGTAATCAGATTACAATAACGCGTTACTTAGTAACGCGTTACTGGCATCACTGTTCATTACACTACTGTATGTACACAATCATACGTGTAAAACCGAGTAGATTTTCGAGTGATGACAGACTGTCACAGACTGATTGAATGACAGGTGAAACAACTAATTGTATTCACCTCCCGTCTCCCGCCCTTCCCACGCGCCACGAACCACTGAGCTACTGTGATACAGTGCTTGCGCAGTCAGTCGATTTGAGCTAGTAGTCAGACTTTGCTAGCACAGAATGTCTCACTCGCAGAAAAGAAAAATATCAGATTTATTTTCGAAACGTCCCGCCGGTCCCAGTGACAGTCCCACTAAATCTGATAAACGTCAGAGAGAGACAGAGACAGGTTCAGCCTCAGCATCAGGTATTGAAGAGTTAACTGAGTCTGTTCCCCTATACCCCCCCTCGGGCGCCAGGGGCTTCCACTGAAGGGTGATGCAAATAGGGATGGGGTGTTATGGCAGCTCATGATGGAAAGAGTGCGCACCGAGTCTGATCCCGAGTTGAAGAATTGGCTCCAAAAGAGAGACAACTGGATGTCCAACAACATCCAAAACGAAATCTTACAGCTGCTTGCCCATGATATTCAGCGACAAATTAGAGGCAAAGCATCCAAAAGCCCAATCTTTGGCTTGAGCGCTGACGGAACCACTGATGTCACTCACTGGAAAAGAACAATTCTCGTGTAATATACAGTTAGCCGATGACAACTTGGAAGCTCAGAACTTCTTTTAGGGTTTTTACAATGCCCGGCCCAGACACAACAGCCGAGACGCTGTTTTTGTGTATAAAATACTTTTACGCCTCGACCTGCCCATGGAGAGACTGATAGGATACTGTTTTGACGGGGCCAGCAACATGTCTGGGGGGTACAGGCTAGACCAGGGGTTCCCAAACTTTTCAGGCCGCGAGCCAAAAAAAACGGTGTCAGAGAGCCGCGACCCCCACTATTATAGGAGGTAAAAAAAAAATTAAATGGAAATGTATAGTTGAAACATGCAAACGTTCAAACGCACACACACTAATAAGCATTGGAGGCTTTTAACCAGGGCCGGACTGGGGAAATCATTCAGGCCAGGAAATATAGCCCCAGTCAGGCCACTTTTTAAGCAGGGGGTCTGGGGGTCCCCCACCAGGAATTTCTTTGTTACAAATACTTAATTTCCTGCATTCTGGTGCAGGTATTTTTTTTATTTGTACCCTTTAAATGCCAGTGTTTGTGATGGCATCACAACTTATTGTTAAAAAACAGGCTAGCATATGTATGATTAGCAACAACACAGATTTTTATGGATTTTCAGTATTTTGTAATTGATAAATACAATATTTTATTCAACTTCAGCCCTGATCATAACACCACATATTCATTTTATAATTCTAACCCTTTAAATGCCAGTGTGTGTGATGGCATATATTTGCAATATATCAAATGCAAAGTACATTTATCTGGGGGGGATTATTACAGGCTAGCATGTGTCAATGATTAGCAGTTTTTCGTAAGGATCCCGCCTCCACCAATCACATGCGGCTCCCTTTGTGTGTGTGTGAGAGCAAGAGAGAGAGATAGTTCTCCAACTTGTGTGAGTTGCAGTGATCTCCTGGTTGTTCCCCACCTAGGTTATCTAACTATTGCGCTGGTGCAAATAGAAACACTGGCCTGGCCTGCTTCTAAGTTCAGTGGCCTGACCAAAAAAAATAAATAAAAAATCTTCTTTTTTCTCATCTGGCGACCCCCCAGCACCCCCTGCCGTTTTATAGTTCCCGCGTGCCTGCAGACACCCCTACAGAACCATACCATCACAACCTTGCAGATGTGCCTCTCATAAAAGTACACCAGAATGCAGGACATTTGTTAGAGTTGGGTAGGTGTGTTGGACCCAGGTGCAATGTAGAACAGAGGAGACGGCATGCAGGAGTTGATCTTCACAATATAAACAAACTCTTTATTGCTGAGTAGCGAGTAGCAGAGGTGTGGACTCGAGTCACGAATTTGATGACTTTAGACTTGACTTGACCAAATCAAAAAAGACTTGCAACTCGACTTTGACTTTAACACCAAGGACTCATGACTTCACTTGGACTTGAGCCTTTTGACTTGAGAAGACTTGATACCTTCCCCCATGCCCAACAATTAAAAATGATGTTATAAATGTGCTGTGAATGAATGAATTTCCAGCAAATAGACACTTCATTCGCGCAGTCCTGGCTCCTGTGTCACCTGCGGAGACACGTTGTGGCCGTGTTTTGTTTACTTGTTAGACTGTCATGGCGGCGCCCATGTCGAGTTTTTACACATGATATTGGATATTCTCACTATTTCTCTTTTGTTGAGCACAAAGAAAAGAACGTTTTAGTTAAATGTAAATTGTAAATCTACTGCCCACTTTGATTGAAACAATCCGACAGCATCCAATCAATTTGCGCGAGATAATAAGTAACGTTACAAGCGTTAATAACGACGGATCCAGTGGAAAATCATACCAAAGATTGCTTCGTTTGCTATGTGGTGGTCAACAAAAATTTATTGCAGTATGCAAAATGTGCGGGTCGAAAATCACAGATGGAGAAGCAACAACTTCCAACTTCGTTCGACATTTGAAGCTGCACAAATGGTAAGTAACTTGGCTTGCTACGTAGCTAAATCAATGAGCCATCGACACAGTCAGTGTGGTAATGTTATAATTACACGGCTGGCTAGGCAGTTGGTAGTCATAGTCTTGTCTTATAAAATAAATAAACAATCAGCAATGTCTCGCTTGATGAATGGCCAGTGGTAGCCTAACAGTACTGCTGCTCCGTAAAAAAATTTATTGATTGAAATTTGTATTAACAGATTGCAGAATGGGTACACTACAGTAGGGCTCAATACAAACAATTGTTAAGGGGATTGAAATAAATCTGTGTTTTTCAATGTATGTAATGTATATATTGGGGGGAGATGACAGCATCTAACAGTGCTGGGTCAGAGAGGTAGCTGTGCATGGTGACGGTGGTGGAAGCGGTCTAGAGGCAAGCAGCAGTCAGTGGGAGCAGCGAGCAGAATGTTTGCATTCCACAGCACATAAACAACTGATAACAGCGGCAGGCGGTTTGGGGCAGAGCGATGGAGAGTTTGACATTAATGAAACGGCAGTTTGATGTGTGTTAAAGGTTAAAAACCATTGCCATGACAGCGCGTCACATGACAACCAGAAGAGAGGCCGGGCCTGTCGTTGCTATGGCGAGAATATAGAAAAGTTAGTTTCTTCCGGGTGTAAGTCAGACTGAGATACGAACCACACAGAAGAGAAGAAGCTTGATCAGAGACTTTGAGACGATTCCCCCCCCTCCCCTTGCGGGGAAAGGGGGGGGGGACTGACGTGGCACGACCACAGAGAAGGCTTTTGGAATAACCACCAGGCCACGACGACACCGAGCGGGGTGAGAGGAGAGATCATTAGAAGAATGAATTTAGTTTTCTTCCAAAGACCTTTCAAGGACAATACAATCTGATAACATCTGAGGTTCTGTTTATGTAATAAACAACGTTTTTCAAGAAAGGTACTACGCGGCCTAGTGTCAAATTATTATGCTTGCGGATTGCATTAAAGGGGGATGACAAATATTGTATCAGCCAGTATGAGACGTCGGAGAGATAAAACACAATGCAGGGTCAACGGATACAGAGGGAATAAGTGACACGAGCCAACAGATGAAGAGGTGATACTGGCTGAACCATCAGGATCTAACAGGATGCAGAGCAGAAAAATACTTTCGTCATTGATCCAAGAGAGAGAGAGAACTCACACACGAATTAGGCCCTACCTAATTCTAATACATAATAAACTACCTAATATACGAAATGCAGAGATGCCTTGTCATTTCAGTACAGATTTTTATACCCCAAAATGTATAAAGGGTTAAGGTAGACTAGTTAGTTGAACCGAGGTCTGCTATTAGACTGTGCCATAGACTGTATATACAGGGCAGGCAGACGTTAAATAAATGATTGGTCCAAGTGGGAAGACAATATGTTGGTTATTGTTATCCTACCTTTAAAATGGATATGGTGATCCTTATTCTTCTTTTTTCTCAATATACTCCTGAACTGGTTTTCTCAAGCAGCTCTTGCCCAAATGTATCTAGTTGTAAAACTAACCCTGATTCTGAATATTATTACATTTATAGAAATTAGATTATGTTTTGCCAACAAGTTTGGTGAAGCACATATTATGACTTGTTTAGGACTCGAAACTCAAAGTTTAGGACTTGGGACTCGACTTGGGACTTGTCAGTCTTGACTTGGGACTTGACTCGGGACTTGCCTGTCTTGATTTGGGACTTAACTTGGGACTTGAGACTTGCAAAACAATGACTTGGTCCCACCTCTGGCCAGTAGCACGTAGCGAACAAAAGACGAGATGGCTCAGTCTCCACAAAACACGATACGAAAACAAAAGCACTAAACAGGGGAAAATAAATGGGAGAAAGCAAGTCTCCAAAACGGGATAAGCTAATACTAACATGACGATCGATGATGCTGCAGACACACGCATCGATGTACACATTCAATAATAATTTCGCACAACAACAAGGCAAATGGCGAACGGACTTATTCCTCAATGGCAGCAGCGATAAGTCTTAACTAGCAACAGTGTACTCACGGGTGGGATCAGTGAACGGCTGACAATCTGACTAGTAAGCAGGGAGGACATATAAAGCAAACCAAACTATACACACCAGGTACCAATAGAGCAATCAGGGCAGATAGACAGGAAATTACCATCGGGTAACGCTAGGGCTTTTGCTCCCAGATGAGAGCAAAACGTTACAGAAATTAGGTGTTTGACGCTAAACATTTCCAGAGGAAGGACCACCAGACCCCCCCGCTTAAAGTGTCCGCCCCAATGTTGAAACCACACCTACAGATGCAGCTCTTAGGCCTATGAGCTCTGTTCTGCTCTGCTACTGCGGTATTCATGCACCATTAACCTGGCAGTGCTGTTAACAAGGCGTTAACGATACTGCACCCTTGCAGTAGAGGTTCGATTTTTTAGAGTTGGATCTGTACAGTTAGAAGAATAGGAAAGACACAGTAGGGTACAGGTGGAAGCCTGTGGACGGATTTAATTTGTGTGTGCAGAGTAGACCACCAAGTTGCTAAACACTGTGGAAATAGAGGTATGAATCCATCACATGCTTCAGCTAATGGCTCCTTACTTCTCCATGGGGGGCGCTATACCAAACATTTTGCAAGTCACTGGCAGCGGACAGCTGCTGACCAAGCGAACACTGACTCCCCACAAGTTACAAGTTACTACCAAACCACCAACAACACACAACCAGTCAAATAAAGTACAGTCTGATTCACAACTTGAAACACAATATATAAATAGAAAAGTTAGAAACAAACTCGCTCCGTCTCCAAACACACGCATACGCAGAGAGAGAGAGAGAGAGAGAGAGAGAGAGAGAATCACGTTAGTTAGTTAGAGAGAGAGAGAGAGAGAGAGAGAGAGAGAGAGAGAGAGAGAGAGAGAGAGAGAGAGAGAGAGAGAGAGAGAGAGAGAGAGAGAGAGAGAGAGAATTAACTCACTTTGTTTAATTGAAACGTGGTCCAGCCAGAGGGCTTAATAAAGAGTATGTCCACTGACTGTCCCCCAGACTGTTGTCGATGTATATCCACTCACTGCCCACTGTCCAGACTCCAGACTGCATCACAACACACAGCCTCGAACATGTTGCAAACTGCGGCTACGGAAAGTACTGGCATCGCCGCGTCGGCCAATCACAGAGCTTCTCCGCGAAATGCGGCTATGCTCTGGAAATTATAGACGCTCGGCTGCTTGCAGACCGCTTCAAAACGCGCCCGAGTTCCATCATAATACATCATATTCAATGCACAGCACGTTACGCACTGATTGGCTGCGACGGATAGAGCGATGAAACCAGTGCACGTCGTACACGCGCACTCACAGCGCTATTGCGTCTAGCCCGAGAGAAATACGGCAGGAGAAATGCGGCCACGGTAATGGAACGTTCTTTATCAGACAGAATCGTCACTTCCTGTTCAGGAAAACGATTATTAATATTTGATATTTTAACGTTATATTGTGCATGGGAAACACAAACATACTTAAAATGAGTAAATATTATTCATTTTAAACATGTTTATATTATTTATAGGGCTATAAAACAAAAAACAAAACAAAAATATTTCTTCTTCTTCTCTGTTTTAACAGGGAGGGCGGCGCCCTAGCGCCCCAAGTGGCCAGCCGCCACTGGCGTACAGTCCAAATGCAAGGACACAGCGCTCTCCATCACATCAAGATTTCGTCCACTCTTACTAATATGATTGCAGGTGTAGTGTGTGTTTTGTATGTGTGGGTGTAGAAAGGGAGTGTGGTGAGGATGTTTTCTGCTGTAGGCTACCTGTCGGGTCATGTAGTTTAGGCTAGTTAATTATAAAACGTTTGTATTATCGTGATTCTATATTTAACCTTTAATTAGTTAACCAGGCAACAAATTGTACTGTACAACGACAGCCTATTGTAAGAGGACAAAAATACCTCTCAAAGGGTCAAATGGAAAGGGACAAAAAAAGAAAAGAAAAAAAGAAAAGAGACAGGTGATACATCTCAGAGGTAAGGGAAATAGTTAAAACACACATCAAACAAGCAATCAAAAATAAAATTACATGAAGCGGAACAATATAAATACACTTAAAAGGCTGGGTGACAGTTGCAGGTGTGTGTAAACAACTCTGCAATACATTCCACCTCACAAATTGCTCCCCGCAGGGGTGTAGCTCCAGATTCTGGGCCCCGTGAAAGAATGTATTTGTAGGCCCCCAGTGAATGCGAGCGCGCCATAGCGCGCAAGCGGAAAAAAAATTTTGGCCATTTTTTTATTGATGAAAACGCATAATATGGTTTTTACCTATACATTCGGATCAGCAGTTCAGCACCTGCACTGTTGGTGGGTGATCCTAGTAAAGGATGTCGCATTGCGTTCATCTTCAATGAATGGACCAATGCAATAGTCTACCAAAGCCCCCCCTCTATATATCTCACACACACACACACACACACACACACACACACACACACACACACACACACACACACACACACACACACACACACACACACACACACACACACACACACACACACACACTTCAGAAACAAACATAGTATCAATGAGAGCATCAATAATACACCTGAGTGATGTCTAGTAAAAAATTTTTTTTTTTTTTTTTTTTTGGCCCCCCTCAGTGCTGGGCCCTTGGAATCATCCTAAGCTACCCCCCCCCCAGCTACGCCCCTGGCTCCCCGTATCCTCCTTAAAACAACCTCTCAAGCATGCCTGAATGAGGATTTTCCTGCGCTCTGGTTAGTAAATCAAACACACCCACATTTTACTCTGTGTACAGTTGTCACTCTGTGTAACAATATCACATTCCAGACTCATATTGGGCTAATTTCCCGCAATGTCATTGGGCTATGCTGAACTACTTTTTCAAAGTACAAGGTACATTTTATTTCAAGAGTATATCTGTACAGTAGAAACTTATTTTTTGTGAAGTAGTTAGTTCAATAAGCCTCACAGTGTGTGTGTGTGTGTGTGTGTGTGTGTGTGTGTGTGTGTGTGTGTGTGTGTGTGTGTGTGTGTGTGTGTGTGTGTGTGTGTGTGTGTGTGTGTGTGTGTGTGTGTGTGTGTGTGTGTGTTCAGACTTCAGAGGTAAAGAGGAGATGAGCGGCAGAAGAGGTAGAGAAGAGGAACCCTGCCTGAAGGGCTATGGTGGAGAGAGAGAGAGAGAGAGAGAGAGAGAGAGAGAGAGAGAGAGAGAGAGAGAGAGAGAGAGAGAGAGAGAGAGAGATAGAGAGAGAGAGAGAGAGAGAGAGAGAGAGAGAGAGAGAGAGAGAGAGAGAGAGAGAGAGCAGAGAAGCTATTGTGAAGCTCCAATAAGTGGTGCAACAAATTATCCCCCCCTTCGTACAATAATTCTATTGTAGGGAGGTATGGCTGAGATGAAGTAGGTGGAATTCTATCAGGAAATGTGTCAGAATAATCCCATTACTCAATTATGGGACCAAGCTTTCATAACTTACCTTGAAATTAAAGGTCCCCTCCACTCAAAAATGTGTTTTTTTCCTATAGTTAACATAGGCATGACTTTGACTATGGGGGGCTGAGCTGCCTGTGTGATGCTCAGCCAATTTTGCAAACCCATCGTGGTCCAGTATGCATGTTAGCCACACCACCACCTCTGCTGAACTGTGCACTGTGCAAAATCGGCAACATACCTCACCTGTAATGTTAGCATTATCGAGTGAGATGTAGCTAGCTAACAAAACTGTAGTGAAGTCTACTCTTTTCTGTTTATACTTTTATAATTAAACCCATTTTTCAGTTTTGAGTTCTTAGTGCACTTGCTGTAGTTGATGATGTCATCATGACTTCAGGCAAGATCCATCTGCCACTTTTCCTTGGGCGAGCAGCATGTATGCCTGTCGTGTGCGTTCATTCACAAATGTAAGTAAGCAATATTTCTAGCTTGTGTTTTTGAGGTTATGAGCGTTTATTTATTTTATATATTTGGGCGATTATTTGATAACTTGATAAGCAAGCACATGTCTTATTTAGGAGATTGCTGTATCTCACCATGTGGTTGTTTAGTACTGCAGCTATGCTATTTGGCCACAAGAGGGATTCATTCAGTTCATTCAGTAGTTTATTTTCAGTATTTGTGACATAGCTAACACTATGTTCTTTGTGTAACCCAAAATGTATGTATTTAATTTAACGAGTTTATTTTATTTAACTATTGAACACTGACATTCCTGTTATTCGTATATATATATATATATTATATATATATATATATATATATATATAATATATATATATATATATATATATATATATATATATATATATATATATGTAGAGGTGCTATAGATACACTTTTTTATGTAGAGTAATGAAAAATATATATATATAATAATAATAATAATAATAAAATAATAATAATAATAATATAATAATAATAATAATAATAATAATAATAATATAATAAT
>NC_140165.1:278088523-278138523 GCF_963971535.1 Notolepis coatsorum
CCCTCTGAACATGGTCTTCCATGGTTCTGGTGAGGGGCAGGGATAGGAGCAGGACCGCAAATCGCCAGCGGTTTGCTCCAGAAACGGAACTCCCTCCTCGGCTTTAGACACATGACCATGTCTAGACTTGAGAATGTAAAATAAATTAAAAGAAAACTGTAGTTCTGTAGGTGAAAACTGATTGTTTTAGATTCGAGATAAGGGTAAGAGATAGGTAAGGGATATGTACAGATATAGATATAGTATCTACAGATATGTAAACGTGGATGTGAGAGGTTTAAGAAGAATGGTATTAATTATATATTCCTCTTCAAAGATAATAAAGTTCCCACTCATTTAATTGTTGACCGTGTGCAAAGTGTCTCCGGGGAGAGGCGGGTTTGGAGGGCACCAGACCATACCTCTTAATCTCCTCGCTACAGGCACTTCACTTGACAGCTCTGTTCCGGGTCCTAAAACACATCAATGCTATTTCATCTCGGCCAGCATGAGAGGTCTATTTAACTCTGCCAGCGCTGTGCGACGCCGTACACCCACCCTCCTCCTTATTGTCAATAAAGTTAATCACAACCCTCAGTGGGCTACATGTCAATTACTCCAGCCAAGACCAGGAACAGGGCCAAAACAGGAGCGTGCGCCATCAGACTATCAATAAAAGACTGGCACCCGATGCCGCAGCGCTGACTAAAACATTACTGCAAACACAAACAGACCCAATCAATTAATCAAGGTATGGAACCTGCTGCCTCTGGCCGGCAACAATCCACCCTCAGCCAGTGAGTGGAAGAAGGGAAAGACAATAATCAAACTTCACAGCGGTTGGATAAATAGGACAGGTGGTTCTCCGACAGACCTCCGGTGCAATCTGTTTTTGAACTCTAGAAGAAAACGTGATGCAAAATGTGCGCTATGGCGCCAATTTCAACAACTAGTGGTCAGAAACCAGTTCAAGTTTCAAGTTTCAAGTTTCAAGTTTCAGTGTTTCCCCTACCATCACCTGCTCTGCCAACGGGACCCCCGCCCCCCCCCTAAAAGCTTGCTTTAATCCCAGTAACGTTAGCAAGCTCGGTTCATATTGATACTCTTATTTTGAAAATCCTGTGGCGAGTATCCAGCCCAAGCGCAGCTCCGGCAGCTGGATTCGCACAAAATCACGTGAGATGTGAAAACAAAGGGCATTCTCCCTGTCTGCGCACGCGCGTGCATGTGTGTGTGTGTGTTTGCGTCCAATCTCTGGTCTTTGGAAAGACCAGATGAGGTCAGAGGAGTTTGATAGTATTTACTGAGGATGGACAGATAATGTTGATATTTAAACATAAAAAACACAATACATAATAAATGTATTAGGGATGATCCGATCACGTGATCGGGATTGGGGGCCGATCACATATATTTTTTTATTCAACAAACATGACCATGTTCATGTCTTAAACTCATACTGAGGCCTTAGTTTTGGTTTTAAATTACATATCATCATTCATTTATTTATTGTCACACAGAGCAGAAGAATTTGCCAAAACAAACGCATTTCCTTTGATTTACTAAAAATAGCAGACCTACAAGCTCACAACGCATCGCTCCCGCAACACCGCCAGGTTATGTCCACTTGATGACTCGGAGCAGCTAGACAAAATGTCAGAAGTTTGGAAATATTTTAAAATGTAAACCGAAGCCAGTCCAATAGCCAGTTGCAAGTCGGACGTTCCGCGCAGAGGAGAGCTGCGTTCAACACGACCAATCTAATACGCCACCTGAGAAACAGCCACGTTATGTGACTAGAGCAAGCAAAGGAATGGGGGAGGCGGCTGGTGCTTTGCCAAACAGCTGTATTGATTGCAATGCCTCGCTTGAATGAAGTTAACGTTCACCTGGATAACGTCAACATTCGCTTTGTGAGTATTATCGTCAGCGTTTCAGACCAAAATGGAGCAAATCATTACGTAAGTCGAACACTGAATGTATACTAATGTGCAAACAGATTGAAACTTTGAATATTTCTTGTATGAAGCACATTCTCAGGGGCTCAGGGTGAATGTAATGTGAGCCACCGCGCTCGAGGGGCTATTGAGGCATTACACTGAACAGGAGGTAAATTTGTTCACTAGTTGTGACTGCTAATGCTCTATAAAAACAATAGATTGTTTTTCATTTAAATGTCTGGAAGACCTCAAAAATAAAAATGTCAAATGATATTTTCGTTGCCTTTTTTGAGTTGATCTAAATGTTACTGATTGTTAATATTGTTCATATTTATTTACCTAATTTATGTGCAATCGTTTAATTTCAGCTCAGTGTAGAGAAATGCACCGATGCTAACAACTGCTGTCTATGACGACACTGTTGACACCCCGTATCCGTGACACGTGCCCCCCACGACAACACAAGTAGTTTCGGGGGCCTACCACCCCCCCTGAAAAAAATCCTATAGGAAACACTGGAAACTGAAGTGCAGTTTGATTTATATTGGATGCTCACATAATTCCATTTCTATCTTCAATAGCTTTGCCCCTTTGCATGTGGGGAAGTCCATTGGAATTAACACTTTGAGCGCCACGCCTGGTTTTCCGTTTTACCGGCTGAATGCCACCATCGGCGCCAATGTTAACGTTAATATCGCCTAATCTATGTTTTAAAGTATGGCTATGTGTCTAATCTGCCCATCGCATTATCAAAGACTATTTTCCAGTCAGTGCTGTCAAGGCAGATTGTTTTTTTATCGCGTCGTTTCCGTTTTAGAGCAGTTAGAAAAGCCCCCGTTTTGATATAAAAAACAGCTCATTCTGGAGCATTCTATGAAAATCGTCTTTTAGTGGAATATTCCACAACGTTGATATTCGTCGGCCTTTTTATGAATCGTTTTCAAATAAACGCTAGATGATCAATATTATACGTGCACGCAAGCACATTACAGCCGCGCACGGATAATCGCTCCGTTGATTTCCTCACGGACTTTTACAGTGAAACCGAAAGAAGACATTTCACAAAACAGCTTATAACTTCATCAAACTTACTCTGATTATCCTAACACTGATAACATAGAGTCCTTACCTGACATCAGATGGTATCCAACTGGTATATTCCAATTCCTGATCACCATTCGAAAAAATCGATATGTGTATGGATCCAACGCGATACTGTAGATCTCCATGATCCGCGGGGATCTGAGGTTCCAGAATGAACTGTGGTAACCCCGGCTGGATCAGTGAACTGGAAAATGTGGAGTACCGGATTTTTTTCCCCATTCATTTTCATTGAGTCCATTCCAAAATCACTTATGTCACCTGGGAGGCGACAGGGGGCGCTTTTTTCCACAGTGATCGCCGGCGCCCCTCGGCTATACTGCCCTGTCAAGGCAGACCGCAGTAACTTCAAAAAAGTGAAACTGAGAAAAATGGCTTTAAAGTTTTTTGACTTGCCATCCAAAATGTGTTATAGGTAGATAGATGATAGTACCCAGATTTAACATGTATTAATGAAGTAATCTTTAGGCATACAAAAATATGACATAATTATTTTAATTAACCCCCAAAAAGCAGATACTGCACTCTGCTGCACAGTTCCCTTACATAATTATACAGGTAATGTACAGGCAAAGTGCAGTAACTTCAAATACAATGTTGTTTTCCCTCCAGCTTTCATAACTTAACCTAGGCATTTTATTTGGATCATCATCATTCCAATATATTCAGGTGTTAAATTTCATTTTCAAAATGGCTAGGTTAAGTTATGAAAGCTGGAGGGAAAACAACATTGTATTTGAAGTTACTGCACTTTGCCTGTACATTACCTGTATAATTATTTAAGGGAACTGTGCAGCAGAGTGCAGTATCTGCTTTTTGGGGGTTAATTAAAATAATGATATCATATTTTTGTATGCCTAAAGATTACTTCATTAATACATGTTAAATCTGGGTACTATCATCTATCTACCTATAACACATTTTGGATGGCAAGTCAAAACACTTATTTTTCACTGTTTGGAAGTTACTGCGGTCTGCCTGGTTTTTGAGTGTGATTTTGTAGTTACTGCAGTTTTTAAAACCCCATATCTCCAAAACTGAGCGACATTAACATCTGAAACTTGGTCACAAGATAAAACATTTATTGACAAGTTCAATTTCACTCATAACTCAATTTTGACTTTTTTTGAGTTACTGCGGTCTGCCTTGAGAGGGCAGTATACTCGGGTAGGCTCGGGTGATGCAATCATTTTTCAGATCGCTAAAAAATAAAAATAAAAAAAATTCAGAGAAATCTCGTGAGTGGCTAGCAACCACCTATAAAAAAACCAGAGAAATCTCGTGAGTGGCACGGAAAGTGTTAAATAGTGATACGTGGAAATAACTTAACCCGTTCACTACCACACTATATAAGGTAGGGCTGACCCCTATTAGTCGATTAGTCGACTAATCGGTCGAAAGGAGCCGTAGTCGACTAACCAACCTCTTAGTCGAATAGTAAAAAAAAATAAAAATAAAAAATTATAATATTATTTTTTTATTTTTTTATCACTTTCCAAAAGAAAAGAGGCCTAGAAGCATGGCTAACACTAATGGCACTCATACCAGAGGCTAACTGCCTACGAAAACAGGCACAGAGGCACTGAAAGAGGATTTCACCCTTCTAACAGTTTCAAGTACCTAGGAGTCCACATATCCGAGGACTTGACATGGACCACACACATTGACAGTGTTGTGAAGAAGGCACGGCAATGCCTCTACTTCCTCAGGCGCCTAAGGAAGTTTCAAGTCAGTCAGAAGATCCTTAAGAACTTCTACTCATGCACAATAGAGAGCATCCTGACTGGCAATATCACCTCCTGGTTTGGGAATAGCACCGCACAAGACCACAGCAGACTACAGAGAGTGGCCCGTTCAGCTGAACGCACAATTGGAGGGGGGCTTCC
Organism: Notolepis coatsorum; assembly: GCF_963971535.1. Classification (NCBI taxonomy): domain Eukaryota; kingdom Metazoa; phylum Chordata; class Actinopteri; order Aulopiformes; family Paralepididae; genus Notolepis; species Notolepis coatsorum. The sequence continues at coordinate 278,093,430 of NC_140165.1, forward strand.
CACTCTCCAGAACATTTACAACAAGCGGTGCATGGGTATGGCTAAGATAATTATCAAAGACTCCAGCCACCCAAACAACTGCCTCGTTGAACTGCTGCGGTCAGGCAAGCGATACCGGAGTCTCATGGCAAGCACAGAAAGACTCAGAAGAAGCTTCTATCCCCAGGCCATCAGGTTGCTCAACGAACAATAACACTATGCAACAACCATCAAAAGCACTCACAGCACACACATCCACACGCACACACTCACTTTAAACAAACAAATCACTGCAGCACCCACTCTACACACTTTAGAACACCTAAACACAATTTATATTTATTGGCAAAGAATTTGCACTACAACCCATACCTCAGTACACCTTACTGTAAATTGTACCTAAATTGTACCTCATCCCATTTCTGCTTTGCACTATATAGTATATTGTAATTAGTATATTGTATAGTATATTGTATGGTAACTCAGTTACTTCTACTCTGCATTGAACATTGTACATATGTACATACTGAACACTTGTGTCTACGTACGTGACTTCTATTTTATACTTGCTATACTTATTTTATTTTATACTTATCCTTTTGTCTAGCACAGTCTCTGGAGCGTAACAGAAATAAGAATTTTGTATAAAAGTATTCTGTACTTCTGTATGACAACTAATAAAGAAACTTGAAACTTGAAACTAATGAACACACTAGACTAAACGAACAATAATCGCTAAACGAACAATAATCACTATGCAACAACCATCAAATGCACACAGCACACACACCCACAAGCACACACTCACTCAAACAAACAACACACTGCAGCACCCACTCTCCACACTTTAGATCACACAAACACACTTACACTTTATATTTATTGATAAAGGATTTGCACTACAACTCGTACACCTACTGTGAATTGTACCTAAACTGCACCTCGTCCATTTATGCCTTGCAGTATATAGTATTGTATATAGTATTGTATATTAGTACACTGCACAGTATTGTATATTGTATGGTAACTACGTCTACGAACATTGTACATATGTCTAAACTGAACACTGTGACCTCTTTTTTTACTTCTAATTTTTACTATGTTTTTATTTCATACTTATCTTGTCATGCACAGTCTCTGGAGCGCAACAGTAAGAAGCATTTTGTACAAAAGTATTCTGTACTTCTGTATGACAACTATTAAAGAAACTTGAACTTGAAACTTGAAACTAGACCAGCGGTTCCCAAACTTTTTTGGCCGTGCGCCCCCTGTCACCTCCCGACCTAGCTGACGCACCCCCCAATGGGTTTCTGTTAGAAAAAATTGTTTTATTTTATTTAATTTTTTATTTTATCTCTTCCCACGGCGACTATGGATAGGGAATTTCTTTATTTAATTAAAATGCTCACGACAACATGGATGCATGTACTCTGCCAGCATATTTAATATCCATAATACTAAAGGTTTGATTTTTATGAAATTGTATTGTAAAATTTAAAAAAAAAAAATTGATTTACCACCATTAGCCTTTTCATGTCACGCACCACCTAGAGGGCGCTCACGCACCACAAGGGGTGCGCGCACCACAGTTTGGGAACCACTGTCTTAGAGCATGGCGATAGAACACCAGCCCTGATTCCAAACTCTAACCTTAACCAACTTCGAAAGAGTCGCCTAAGCTTAACCAGTGATAAACTAGGCGTTAGGTAGTTTGCTGCTGTTCGAGGCGGAAATGGGCGCGTCACACGATTGGGCGCACATGTCATATGACCAGAAACGTCAGTGGCCAATCAGATCGCACCAGAAACGTCAGTGGCCAATCAGATCGCAGAACGCGAACGCGGAACTGGAAATCCGTTGGTAAAAGAATAGACGCGGACCGGCGGCTACTACCCGCCTGTGCCACGCCCTCGCCGTGCACGTTGTGTGTGTGTGTGTGTGTGTGTGTGTGTGCGTCACGGTTCTCTCCCTGCCCTTCTCTCTGGGTTTCCTCTGTAGGTGATAAGAGGAGAGTTGGCGGACCTCTGCCACACACACACACACCTACACACACACACACCTTCGACACATCTGTCCACTCACTCGCTGGAGGTGAGACTGGAGCTTGTTCGGCCCGTCGGCATAATCCGCTCCGTGCCGGTGTCGGGTATCAGTCGTGCAGGGGTTGGTAGAGGAAGGGGGGGGGGGGTTTGGTGTTCGTCTGTGGTTTTCCATTTCATCATTCACCCTCTTCTCTTCTCTCCCTCTCTTCTCTTCTCTTCTCTCCCTCTCTTCTCTTCTCTTCTCTTCTCTTCTCTCCCTCTCTGCTCTTCTCTTCTCTTCTCTCCTCTTCTTTGCTCTCTTCTCTCCTCTCCTTTCCTCTCCCCCCATCTCAGGTCACCCCCCCCACCTCAGCCCCCCCGGTTAACCGTCTGTAGTGTGGTAGTGAAAGGGTTAACCTTCTGTAGTGTGGTAGTGAAAGGTTTAACCTTCTGTAGTGTGGTAGTGAAAGGTTAACCTTCTGTAGTGTGGTAGTGAAAGGTTAACCTTCTGTAGTGTGGTAGTGAAAGGTTAACCCTTCTGTAGTGTGGTAGTGCAAGGTTAACCATATGTAGTGTGGTAGTGAAAGGTTAACCTTCTGTAGTGTGGTAGTGAAAGGGTTAACCTTCTGTAGTGTGGTAGTGAAAGGTTAACCCTTCTGTAGTGTGGTAGTGAAAGGTTAACCGTCTGTAGTGTGGTAGTGAAAGGGTTAACCTTCTGTAGTGTGGTAGTGAAAGGTTAACTTTCTGTAGTGTGGTAGTGAAAGGTTAACCCTTCTGTAGTGTGGTAGTGAAAGGTTAACCCTTCTGTAGTGTGGTAGTGAAAGGTTAACCGTCTGTAGTGTGGTAGTGAAATGGTTAACCTTCTGTAGTGTGGTAGTGAAAGGTTAACCTTCTGTAGTGTGGTAGTGAAAGGTTAACCCTTCTGTAGTGTGGTAGTGAAAGGTTAACCCTTCTGTAGTGTGGTAGTGAAAGGTTAACCTTCTGTAGTGTGGTAGTGAAAGGTTAACCTTCTGTAGTGTGGTAGTGAAAGGTTAACCTTCTATAGTGTGGTAGTGAAAGGTTAACCTTCTGTAGTGTGGTAGTGAAGGGTTAACCTTCTGTAGTGTGGTAGTGAAAGGTTAACCTTCTGTAGTGTGGTAGTGAAAGGTTAACCTTCTGTAGTATGGTAGTGAAAGGTTAACCTTCTGTAGTGTGGTAGTGAAAGGGTTAACAGAATATGAAGCATATTGTTGCCCGTCTATCTGCCAGTTTCAGCAAGTTCAATTCAAGACCCTTTTAATATAATACCACTTGGGAGCTAAATGTACAGTAATACCAATTTCATGACCATACTAGAAAAGAAGAAAAAACACACATAGCGACACTGAACTGGTTTAAATTCTTGTGCGTTCCATACAAGCTCTCACCAGACGCACACAGCTACTGGTAGACCTGCAAAAAATCACTTGAATACAAAAACATTTCATATATTTAATAGCCGGGAGATGAAAGAATGAATACCTGTGCATGTAAGACTTTTGAATACCTTTTAAATTGAGAATTATTTACTTAAGCCTTTTTTAGACTTTTTAATACCTTTTAATACCTTTTCTACCTGCCAGCGAGAGAAATGGAGGGAAAGGAGGAACGCGGAACAAAAAGGGTGAAAAGAACAAGAGGTAACTGCCGCGGGCAGGTTTTGTACATCGCCCGAGAGCGCCACCTGGTGCCCATAGTCGGTGGACCGGCTGCCTGAATACTTTTACCAACGGATTTCCAGTTCTGCGTTCGCGTTCTGCGCTCTGATTGGCCACTGATGTTTCTGGTCGTGCCAATCGTGTGACGGCAAGTTCTTTCGTCGGTTAAGCTTAGGCACTCTTTCGAAGTTGGTTAAGGTTAGAGTTTGTCTTAGAGCAGCGGTTCCCAAACTTTTTTGGCCGTGCACCCCCTGTCACCTCCCGACCTAGCTGACGCAACCCCCTATGGGTTTCTGTTAGAAAAAATTGTTTTATTTTATTTTTAATTTTATCTCTTCCCACGGCGACTATGGATAGGGAATTTCTTTATTTAATTAAAATGTTCACGACAACATGGATGCATGTACTCTGCCAGCATGTTTAATATCCATAATACTAAAGGTTTGATTTTTATGAAATTTTATTGTAAAAAAAAAAAAAATTTAGATTTACCACCATTAGCCTTTTCATGTCACGCACTACCTAGAGGGCGCTCGCGCACCACAAGGGGTGCGCGCACCACAGTTTGGGAACCACTGCACTAGACTAGACAAATATCAAGATGTATCCATCAGTGGACCAATTGCATGCTTTTGCAGAGGACAAGAAGCCTTCAGTCGACTCCTTCAGACATTAAGCACCCCCCACAGCCCAAATGGAATGATTAAAAAAAAGTAAAAAAAAAAAAATTTAATTAATTTTTTTTACCAACAGTCGACTAACGGCACATTTTGGCCAATCATAGTTGTTCTGAAGGATCAGATTAAACCGAATATATATATTTATTTATATATATATTTAATTGTATTTGTATATCCCCTGATATCCCCTGTATATTCCTTGTACAATATGCATTGAATATCCCTTCTAGTCTACTGAACATCCCATAATAGTCTCCATTCTACCATTGGACGAGACCTTGGTGCCAGGTCGCCATACCCCTCAGACCAGGTTCAATCGTACCGCTCAACATGTATGGACAAGTCCTAGTTCCGCGTAGGAATATGTCTACCGCACCACTAATGGTACTATTTGTTCATAGTGCGTATATATACTGCGCTATTAAAGTAGAGCTTTCTTTTAGTCCAGTTCCTTACCCTCCAACAGAGTGACAGACGCAAAAGCCTCCCCGCGAACCACGTGTGGGCAGTAAGGCCAATTCGGCCCAGTATCGGCATTGAGACATCGTGTATATTAATATTTGAATAGTCATATTTGGCACTATATCGTCGAGTTGGACGTATTCTATTAAGCTAATAATAGTCTATTCATATGTAGTGCCTCGTGCGGTAAGAGTTCTATAGTAATCAGCACCCCCATCGTTTCGGGCATCAGCTGGACGCTTATCCAGGGTGGTTGACCCCACGTGAAGCTGCACCCGAGGAGCTCCAGGCCAAAGAGCGAGTGGACCTGTATATTGGATTATTCTACCGACGACGGCTAGCCTTCCCCGGCTTGGATTATGCTTTGAGTACTTTGATTATTCTATGGATAAAGGCCAACACTGCGGTGTGTTGGAAATACCCCCCCCGGAGAGGACGACAGGTGAGAAGACGCTCTACACGACGAGGTCGCCTCACGTCTCTCCATCGTGGACCGGAGGACGCCGGCCACAGAGAGTCCAACTGCTTTCATCTGTGGATCGAGGATCGCTGGGCACCGGGTCGCACAACTGTGGGCTCTCCCAGGATACCCTCGGCCAGACGGGATACAGCCAGACTCTACCCCCCCCCCTCCAGCTGTCCTACAAGCAGTCGGAACCTTCCCCTAGTGTATCCAGCTATATAATCATTCAAGTATCATTGCTATTGTTCCCTAAATATTCCAGGTTGTATATTTGCTTCCTGCGCAATCAGAGATTGGACATTCGATATTGATCTACCTACGAATACTCATTTGCCATAAAAGTGCATACTATTTCAAATCATAAATGTAATTAAGTGATCGTTGTACATACCTTTTGCTATGTATTAAAACTCAAACTTTCGATTTGGTACATTTGTGTTGGATCCGTTTATCAGGTGGGAGTGTTCAACATATTCATACCTAGTACTGGGTGGCCAGAGTCTAAAGTACAAGAGGTAGTGGTAGTAAGTATCATATCTAACAATACAGTCAGGGAATTGTACCCCTCAGTTACAATAGTCGACCATCCAAATCCTTAGACGGGGACAGCCCTAATATAAGGTTAACGTTAGGTTATGACTATAACCAAGTTCTGTTAGTTAGGGGCGATGCTTGGCTTCGCCTTCTGCACTATCTCGCGTACGTGCACGCGTACTGAATAAACCACAAATGTACCTCTAATACCAGTATTAGTCTGACCACACCCCTCATCAGCTTACCTTCATAAGCAGGTGTGTGGTCACCTGCTCTCCTCCTTCCCAAGCTTTCACCACAAGGTGAGGTCAAGGGCTGCAGCGGCCGTCCGAAGCCAAGCATCGCCCCTAACTAACAGAACTTGGTTATAGTCATAACCTAACGTTCTGTATCGTTAGTGGCTTAGCTTGGCTTCGCCTTCTGCACAAGGGAGGCCAAGCGGAGCCACTTGGCTGACAAATACACCCCGCTGACAGCCCCCCAAAACCATCAGAACAGGGAGGGCCGAGCCCCCCCGACCCCCCCTAATGGAGGGTATCCCCCCTATTAGAGGCTTCACGGGAAGGCGACGGACCCGACCGTGCGAAGAGCTCTCAAGCAACTTAACGCACAGGGTGAGCAGACCGTGGCTTGACCCCACGACTACACACACGCACAACCCGCATGCCACCCGGGAACGAACGGAGGAACAACCTCGTTACTGCCCCCAGAATCACGGGGTCAAGGGCAAACCCAACCCCGTGGCAAGGCCGTAGCAGCGGAGCGCGAAGGAAGACCCAGACCCACCAAAAGGACTGGACCCCCGGAATGGGGGCCCGGAGAAGTCCATGATGCCAGCATCAAGACCCCACCAGGGGGGCACCTAGTGACCCCGCCCCTCACATCGCCAGCGTATTCGGACAAAGGCCCCTCAGCCGAGCGGGCCCTGTCCCCCTCAACAGCACACCGCCTGGAACACAAGCCCTGCAACAGGCAGACAGCATGGTCATAACACACAAGAGTTAACCAACGGAACAGGCAGTGCACCGGGGAAGACCAGGCAACAGGCTGTCAACCCAAGCCTGGAACAACTGCGGACGAGGCAGGCGCCAGAAAGGACAGCCGAAACAGCCGCCCCGGCGGAAGGGGCGTATGCTGGCGTTGTCGCATAACCAAGCTTTCAACAGCACGTCAGGAGCGGGATCCGTAGACCACACGGCCCCTGACAGCTGCCCACAGAAAAGCCCATACGATCGGCAGACGTCATGAACGTGCAGGGGCACCCTCAACCGGAGAACCGGGAGTTGACACTGCAGCAACACACCAGAGAACCAACCACCCAGGCATTACCCCATGCAATGGTTGGTCCCATAACCCCTCAGGAAAACCCCGAAACGCACCGGCGGTACCACCGCAGCCCGCGTTCCGGTTCCCAACAGGGCCATCCCGGGCCTACAGGTCAACGGGCATCACCCCGGACCGGGCCCGGCGATACGGGGAGCACAGGATCCCAAAGGAGGTTAACCCCACCCAACAGGCTCCTCAGCGCCAAAACGCAAGAGAAGAGCGTAATATGGAAGACCAGCCCCCAGCACCCCGCACTCGGTACCAACAAGGGGTCCCATAACGCACAACCCTGTGACACCCGGATCGACCTAGCATTTTTCCCCCCGAAAAAAACCCTAAGTCCCTCAGGGTACCAGAACAGCAGATCTGCATCCCCAGCGGACAACGGGTGCACTGATCTGGACCAGCGCGACCAGAACCAGTCCCGTGCCCTAACCACGCCGACCTGCCAACCCCAGGAGAAGGGGCAGATATGCGCGTCTGATCCCAACATAAAAAGAAGGCGCCACCCAGACGTGTCGGTATGAACCGCGTCTGGCGGCCCACCCCTAGGGCGTGAGACCCTTCCCATATGCCCAGACCCATTCCGTCATCATCCCCTGACATGAACGGGAACCCATCGACAACACACAGGATGTCGGAAGAGGAAAAACCCCCATCCCAATTGCTCCATAAAAACGCTGTTTCACCAAAGCAAACGAGGCGCGCCAGTCAGCAACGGCCAAAGCACATCCTGAGCCAGCACTATGTGTGCGTTTGGACATACCCACATCAACAATAGGCCGGCTAGACCACCATATTGAATCCCCAAGACGCCCAGGGAAACGACAAGAGGGGCGAGATGCAATCAACTCCATGAATGAACATTCAACTCTTTATAAAATAAAGAAAAGGCATCACATGTATGACCTAACTGCACAGCTGGGAGTAAAAAACCCTGTGTTTTCACATGATTTTAATCCAGTCACTCTTCTTAATCAGAGTGTAAGACCAGATTCCCCCAGAAACACCTTCCCACATGAGACCACGGTCAAGAAAAAGATATGTAAACTGTGAGACACGTGACCAACAGACTCAAGTTTGACACAAAAACGAGCGCAGCAGGTTAAGTCCTGCGCTCTACCCTCGACATCTTTACGACACCAGCTCATGGAAGGCGTCGCCATAGCAACAACGCTATAACGGGCGGGGAAAACCCACCGGATCCTGTCATAACAGGAGTCGGTAGAATACCCCTCCCCCCCCCCCCCTCCCCCGCCAAGCACTGGCTTGGCCCTGACTGGCTTAGCAGGAGGGTCAACAACCTCTAAACCAATCAAGTGGGTAAAGGAGGGGTTTATCCGACACCCCCTCCCGAAAAACACACCTTCTATCCCTACACACAGAAAACAACCGTAGCCATTTTGAAAACCTCTGGTAGAACAAAACACATATAGCATAAGCTAATACAATGTTAGCTACCCACAAAGTGTAAAAGGGATTACAACAAAAAACACAAGTCGCCTGTGCGTGAATCCCATACCCGCAGCCTAAGCTATAGGAAGACGTTGAACGAGAGTAATGGCTAGGCCATGAAAAGTGTGTACGAGCATTACTGCAACTAACAACACAGCGTTGTGAACACATACTTAGTTAAAGCAATGGAATATCACCAGTTCTAATTGCATGTGGAGCATCAAGCTAATAGAACCTATTACCGAGTGTAAGTTGCAGACCTTGCTTAAAAACTCGTAACACAACACAACTCATTCCCCCAACGTAACAGGGTAGATTCATAAAACACAACCCCACCACATGATTTGTATTGAAGAAACACACAGTTTGTTCGGCCAACCACAGTCCCCCTTATATCAGGGAACTTTTTTATTAAATAAATAATATGTGATCAAGGCACAAAATCATAGGGGGGCCGGGGAGGGTGTAGAGGAGGGGACACAGAGGGGGAAAAGTCACTCAACGGCGCCTGCCACCTCGCGCCGCTCGAGTCTGGCCACCCCGGGGAGCCCCGGAGGGACGATAGGTTACAGTCTGCTGGACACGACGTTCCCTACCGTCTCCTCCGGTCTGGGATGGGCCGGCGGTGGCTGAAGCGTCGTTTCGTCTCCTAGCCCTCTTGGCAGGGCCAGCAGCGGCGGCGGGGGCAGTGGTAGCGGCGACGGAGACAGCTCGACGTCGCGGAAGCCTTCTGCCCCCACCGGCAAGGACGGGAGGCGGAAAATGGGGTTGGAGGATGGATCTCTCCTCTGCCATCTCTCTGCATGTTGAGGTCATCAATAGCAGGGCCTTCCCGAACAGGCCAGCGTCGGAGAGGTCGGCCGTCAGAAGAGGGGCTCTCTTCTTCTCTGGTACACGAGCCTGCTCCAGCCAAAGGTGACGCTGGCCCAGGGTGGCCAGGGCGCGCACTTTACCCATGGCTATGGCTAGCACCTGGGAGAGGTGCAGCACAGCTCCCGCAGCCTGGGTGATCTGATCGCACCTCACCTCGTTCAGATCCGCGCCGCCCGTCATTATCCCCGATACAAATCTAGCCAGGTGGGCGATGTTAGAGGCCGCAGCCAGCGACTGTGTACCGGCGATAAATGACTGGTCACCCCAATAAGCCAATCGCCTAGCCGACCTCCCCTGGAGGACCGGCTTGCATAGGGGCTCCCACACCATATCCGGACAGAGGAGCGCGGCCATCGGATTGTCAAGCCGAGGTACGCCCTCCCCCATACCTTTGACCAACCCCGACACCCGCGTAACTGGTACGTAGGCGGGAGTCAGTCCCATGATGTTGGAGACCGCCTGGCCCCGACGAACATAGGCCCCCATCGATGGGAAAAATGGGTAGACAACGTCCACCCCTCTCACCGGGGGACGCTGCCAGGGATGGCCTATGAGGTCATCAGGGACAGGAGCAGGCAATGGCTGCGGCAGCGGCACACCGTTTGCAGCGGCGGCTACCGCCATGAGCTCGGGAAACAAGGCCCGCAGTTCCCCCTGCGGACCCTCCTCCACCGACCCCGCATCCCTCGCATACAGCAGGCTGCGACTGGTCAAGGAGCCACAATCCGATGCGGCCGACAGTAGGGCATCCTGTTGATGAGGCCAAGGTGGTTCCCCGACATCCTCGAACAAGGCGCCCCGTGGAGCCATTTCCCCCCACCCCGGGGTCTCCGGAGGAGGGATACTCTCCTCCACGGGACCATCATACAAGAACCCGTCCGCCTCCTCCATGAAGTCTTCAGTTTCCATCAGAAATCCAGAGTCGGACGCGGCCTCGCTGGTCTCCAGCAATTCCCCAAACCCAGGCCGTTCGCGTCTGCACGCCACCATGTGACGACGTGAGCGAGCAGACGCAAAAAGTTTTCGTCGCAAATCCCCTGGCTCTAAGACAATCCCCCGTTCATCAACGGGCGATTCCCCAGAAACAGAGGAACCAGAGTCGAGATCAGGCCATCGCCGGAGCGACGGCTCCGAACCCTCGGCTCGTCGGTGAGGAAAACTATCCACCGGCAGTCTCCCGGGCTGGGTCGGCAACCACGAAAGTGGCAACAGCCCAGCACCGGAACGCACGACGGAGGCGGGAATGGAGAATCGGTGGTGAAGAGTAGGTCTAGCGGGTCTACTCTCCGCGGAATACATTATGACCCAAACCTTTTTCTTATATAAACAAGTGAGAGAAGAAAAAGGTTAGGCACAATGTAAACCTAGTCACAACTCTTTTCAACTTATCAACGACACGTCAAGTGGGGTACTACCGAGGCACTTCCTTGTGGTGAAAGCGAGAAGGAGGAGAGCAGGTGACCACACACCTGCTTATGAAGGTAAGCTGATGAGGGGTGTGGTCAGACTAATACTGGTATTAGAGGTACATTTGTGGTTTATTCAGTACGCGTGCACGTACGCGAGATAGTGCAGAAGGCGAAGCCAAGCTAAGCCACTAACGATACAGAACCCTTTGTAGTGTGATAGTGAAAGCGTTAACCCTTTTTAGTGTGGTAGTGAAAGGGTTAACATGCTGTAGTGTGCTAGTAAAAGTGTTAACCCTTTTAATGCTGGTTTAATTCTAGAAATCCTACCTCAAATCAGCGGCAATTGATTTCTCAAATTTGCGTTCCAATTTCGAAGGGAAAATATGAAACAGTCATAAATGATTAATTCATATGAATTCATAAATTAAATTGAAAAGACAAAACCAATGCTGGTTAATTCTACATATCCTCCCTCAATCAGTGTGCCACCCCTCTTTCATCTTCTCTCCCTCTGTGGTCCGTTGTCATGCCATTTCGTTAACATTTCACAACATATTTCAGAGCAAATTCACATTAGACTGCAATGGAAATGGACTGCATTTTATATAGCACTTTTATCCAAAGCCCTTTACAATTCATGCCTCACATTCAAGACAAGGACAATGCCTGATTGACACCTGTTCATGTCTCATTGTGGCCTCATCTTGCATTTCTGATAGGCAGACCTCTTTTAATGGCAGACACTGCCTGGCAAAGATGTGTGCTCTACTGAGCACACTAGTTGTGACTGCTAATGCTGTGAGAGTGGTGTTAAAGACCCCCCTTAAAGAGCCTTTGTTTGTCGAGATGGGATATTAAGTGACTACATTATTGTGTCCCCCCCGCCCCCATAAAAATACTGTAGGTATAAATTGGATTATATCATGGTATAATAGCACTACACTCAGTAGTACTAATTTACTACTAATTATATACTAAGTTTAATAACCATTGTATGTTACTATTGCAATTTGCTGTTACATTTGCACTCTGGTTGGATGCCAAACTTATTTTTGTTGTACTGTACTTGTGCTGTATAATGACAATACATTTTAATCTAATTATTTGAGTATATCAAAAAGCAGGGTAGCCGGACCAGCACTCTCAGGTTCAATGTTTTTAATGGCAGCCTGAATAGGAAACAGACATGTTTCGGACTATGTCCTTCTTCAGTGATATGGCTAGCAATGGAAATACATTCAAGATGGTAGTTATATACACCTGACAGGTAATTACATGACACGGCAGGAAATGGCATCACAACGCAGGTGTGCCTGTGCAATGTGACCAAAGGAATGACCTATCAAAGCTGTATAATGACAATACATTTTAATCTAATTATTTGAGTAATAAAGTGGTACCATGGAAATACATTACTTTTATAATGGCAGTACCATGGTAAATTATTCATCCAATGACCGGTAGCACGGTAAAACTGAAATCACCACAAAATCACCACGACACTCAATGTGAGCAAAGTTCAACATCCGTCTTGACATTTCATATACACTCTCGTGGCCTCCTTCATCGACGGGAGTTGTATCTGTACCTCGACACGATTTCATGTCCCTAATTCAACTTGGCTTGTCATCTTTATGTAGCGAATAGATAAAAAACGAACGCCGCCGCTACTCAAATGCTCTCAAAACAGCCTCTCCTCCTTGAAAAAGGACACGGGCAAAGAGAAGAAAGGCAGCGGGAAGAGAATCCCCAGTTAAGCACCAACAAAACATGGCTAAGGCAATCACCTTAAACACAGTGGGAAATCGATACGATTCTATTTCCCACTTCTGTCCAGGAAAATGGCCTCGGGGGAGGAAAGCATGTGTCCTTGTCTTGAACGGGGGGCTGCTTAGAGTTCAATGTGTTCAACTATCCATGGCAGGGTTTACGACCCTCATTAATACCACCCAGGATATTGCTTACCCTGCGTGTAGACCTCTAGACCGTATTCTCCTCATAATGACTCACACGGTGAAACGGAGACTCTGCGGACTGTAGGCAACGTGTGCGGCCTATTATATGTAAGGCCAACAAAGCAGAACATTACAATATGGGATTCCTCTCTCTCGATGAAAGATCTAACAACGGCGGAAGTGGAATTGTGAATCCACAGCAGGGGCTGGAGATGTGATTTACTGTCTGGCAATTCAAGCAAATCCAATCTCATTACTGGTCAGAAAACAGTTTTTTAATCTCATTCATAATAGAGCAACCGGGTCATTGATTTCATAAGCTTCCAGAGAAGTCTCCCATGCGCTCCTCACCTGAAGATATAGCCTGTGCCAGGCCGCCACCCTTGGAAACCATTTGGTCAATAGAAATGACCCTCCACGTTTTCTTTTTTTATACCGCCACCCTGTCCACATAAGACAGTCTGTTCTGTTTCAGACTCTTTGGGAGAAAGACAGAGTGCCACTAAGCTATCGATCATCTCATCATGCTGCGCTGGCTCAGCGTGGCGGGCTGGGCACAGCTGTTACCAATCATCTGCACTGAGCGCTCAGGGCTGAGATCCAAGATGACAGAAACCACACAATAGATTTCAGCTCCCGCTTGTGATTCAACCCCAAAAGAAACTAGGGCTGCAGGCCCAAAGCTGAAGACATAATGCATTTCCCCAGACCACATTCACAGGTTCCAATGTAAACAGAGAACGGGAGCCTTGTACACACGCTGGCTCGAACAAAGATGGCTGCTGAATTCATATTTGGGTTGTTTTAGTTTTTATAGCCTCCTGGCAGTGGACATTTTTGTTCATGAGAGGATTTTTGCAGTACGTTTTTTCTTCTTTTCTGAGATAGGATCTCTTGGTGATGTAATGTGAAGAAAAATCATGCAACTCTATGATGTGTAAAGTTAACATTTGAAGAGGGGATTTCAGAGACAAACAATTGTGTGTGTGTGTGGGGGGGGGGGGGGGGACGGCGACGCACTGAATGTACACTAGCAGCACTGGTGTAAATGTGCTTAAATTAGCACCTGAAATTAAACAAGATAACTCCAAAACAATATACATGATGTTCATTCTTCCATATTTCAAATACATATATTCTCGTTAGGTGGCAGATTTTTCTTTCAAACTGTGGTGAGAACCTCAGTGTTTTGGAATGAGATCTCGTCAACTTGAGCTATGCACGTTGACCGTGAAGCTGCAGGTGCAGTCTGTGAAGCTCCTCTTCCACCACAGCTGCTGGCAATTACTACCTTCAGGGCTGTCCCTATTTCTGTTTTCCAATTCACCTACTTCCTGTAGTTGAACTTTGTGATGAAGATGCTAGCTGGTGTGATAAAGATTGATTTATTGAAAACTTTATTAACAGATTGCAGAATGGGTACAATACAGTACGGCTCAATACAAACATCTGTTAACTCAATGGACGCCAACCATGTTTATATACGTGTTTGGTGGACAACCGTTGAACGCCAACCATATACGTTATTTGATCGTTTTTCCTTTTTTTCTATTTTTATATCCTATTCAATGTCAGGGACGTGTGTATATTTTCCCTAACGGAGTTGCACTTCCGCGTTCGATTTGCACAATCTGATTGGCCACTGACGTTTTTTTCAGCGCCAATCACGTTACTCCTAACAATCGCACCAGCAGGCTGTTACCTTAACCCTAACCCTAACCTTAACCAACTAACCCTAACCCTAACCTTAACCAACTAACCCTAACCCTAACCTTAACCAACTAACCCTAACCTTAACCAACTTTGAAAGAGAGCGACTTCGAAAGAGTCGCCAAGCTTAGGAGTAACGCGTTTGGCGCTGAAAAAAACGTCAGTGGCCAATCGGATCGCGCAAACCGAACGCAGAAGTGCAACTCCGTTAGGGAAAATATACACGCATCAGGGACCTGTATGTTGCCGGTAGAAGGGTGCAGAGGGTGCAGTACTGGCCAGATCCTCCCAGGTGACGGTATTGAGCACCCTTTGAAACCTTGTATCTTGGCCTGTGCGTCGATCAAATGTCTCCGGTCGGCTTTTTTTTTTGGGTAATCTGGGCGGTTATAGCGGTCGGAGTGAGAAGGATAAAATGCTCCCGATGCATGATGTGTGGTGGATTATGGTGACACGATGGACATCAATACTTGGAATCACGATCAGATAATTGGAACATTCTTTTTGGGGTACATCCTAGTCAAGGTAAGAGCTATATGATATCAATCTTGCATTGATCCAACCATGTCTTCATATCTATCCAAACATGTGTGTGTAACGTTACTCCACAACGTATGCCGTTGGTGACGATCAAAGCTTCTAAAAACTACCCCCATGATGAAACATAATACCTATGATATATATTTCATTTGAAAATAATAGCGGGTCCAGGCAAGAAACGGCAATAGTATAAGTAAGGGATAATGTATAGCTACGAGGTCATTGTCGCAAAATAATTGACCGACACAGAGTTTAAAATACCGAGGTGGCAGATTTTTCTTTCAAACTGTGGTGAGAACCTCAGTGTTTTGGAATGAGATCTCGTCACCTTGAGCTATGCATGTTGACCGTGAAGCTGCAGGTGCAGTCTGTGAAGCTCCTCTTCCACCACAGCTGCTGGCAATTACTACCTTCAGGGCTGTCCCTATTTCTGTTTTCCAATTCACCTACTTCTGCCGTTGCCTCTTTACTTCCTGTAGTTGAACTTTGTGATGAAGATGCTAGCTGGTGTGATAAAGATTGATTTATTGAAAACTTTATTAACAGATTGCAGAATGGGTACAATACAGTATGGCTCAATACAAACATCTGTTAACTCAATGGACGCCAACCATGTTTATATACGCGTTTGGTGGACAACCGTTGAACGCCAACCATATACGTTATTTGATCGTTTTTCCTTTTTTTCTATTTTTATATCCTATTCAATGTCAGGGACGTGTGTATATTTTCCCTAACGGAGTTGCACTTCCGCGTTCGATTTGCACAATCTGATTGGCCACTGAAGTTTTTTTCAGCGCCAATCGCGTTACTCCTAACAATCGCACCAGCAGGCTGTTACCTTAACCCTAACCCTAACCTTAACCAACTAACCCTAACCGTAACCTTAACCAACTAACCCTAACCCTAACCTTAACCAACTAACCCTAACCTTAACCCTAACCTTAACCAACTTTGAAAGAGAGCGACTTCGAAAGAGTTGCCAAGCTTAGGAGTAACGCGTTTGGCGCTGAAAAAAACGTCAGTGGCCAATCGGATCGCGCAAACCGAACGCGGAAGTGCAACTCCGTTAGGGAAAATATACACGCATCAGGGACCTGTATGTTGCCGGTAGAAGGGTGCAGAGGGTTCAGTACTGGCCAGATCCTCCCAGGTGACGGTATTGAGCACCCTTTGAAACCTTGTATCTTGGCCTGTGCGTCGATCAAATGTCTCCGGTCGGCTTTTTTTTTTGGGCAATCTGGGCGGTTATAGCGGTCGGAGTGAGAAGGATAAAATGTAGGGATGCTCGATATTGGCTTTTTTACCGATACCGATATTCCGATATTGTCCAACTCTTAATTTCGATACCGATACCGATACCGATATCAACCGATGCCGATATATGCAGGGTTTCCCCCCAAAAAAACGGAATAATTTCAGGTAATTAATAATTTCACTGGATGCATTCAAAAGGCTTTCTAAATGTAAGCATTATCTGTGCAAAATATGATAATTAAAAATGTAAAAATTAACATTACATATCTCTTGTTGTTGAATTAAACCAACATGCATACTTTTGACAATAAATAAAATAAGAATTGGTTCTTACTTGCTTGCCTGGGTAAATAAAGGTTAAATAAATGTAAAAAAAAAAGAATTTTTTTTTTTTTTTTTTTTTTTTTACCGATACCGATATTTTCCGATATCACATTTTACTGCCGATATCGGCCGATAATATCGGTCGGCCGATAATATCGGACATCCCTAATAAAATGCTCCCGATGCATGATGTGTGGTGGATTATGGTGACACGATGGACATCAATACTTGGAATCACGGTCAGATAATTGGAACATTCTTTTTGGGGTACATCCTAGTCAAGGTAAGAGCTATATGATATCAATCTTGCATTGATCCAACCATGTCTTCATATCGATCCAAACATGTGTGTGTAACATTACTCCACAACGTATGCCGTTGGTGACGATCAAAGCCTCAAAAAACTACCCCCATGATGAAACATAATACCTATGATATATATTTAATTTGAAAATAATAGCGGGTCCAGGCAAGAAACGGCAATAGTATAAGTAAGGGATAATGTATAGCTACGAGGTCATTGTCGCAAAATAATTGACCGACACAGAGTTTAAAATACCGAGGCGCAGCGCCGAGGTGTTTTAAAACGTCAGTGAAGGTCAATTATTTTGCGACAATGATCGAGTATAGCTATACATTATCCCGCTTATTACATGGCTAACTTACTAACAATATACCTAATTCATCGACAAGACTAGATTAAATGCAGACGCAGTTGTTCTGTGGCTCTGTCAGCCCAAATAAAGTGATTATTATTATCGGCAGCCGGCAGGTCTATGGTCTCTGGTCTGATTGCATGACTGAGTGCAGCTGTGCATATGCTGAGCTGCACTGAGGCAGTGTGTCAGTGGGGCTTGATTGCGAACAGCTGCGCACAGCGGTCATTATTGTCCCACAGCGGTCATTATTGTGTGATAACGGACCTCTGACGCGCGCTATTGACCAATCACAAGCAAGCATTTCGGCGAATGTGAAAACGCCATGTAATAATACACGCATAAGGCTATTCCTCAGCATTTCTGGAACTACCCCAGACCAATCTAAAACCATACTCATATTCACCACGGTATAAAACGGGAATGTATGGATGAACAATTTATTTCTTTTTCACATATTGAACGATATATACTCGATGTCAAATGGGCCATAGTATTGTATCCATAGCTATAATATAGAATATAGTTATAGCTCTACAAACAAGGTGACTCACTCCTATCTTTTAAAGCGTGGCAGTGCTACCACAGGGCCAAGGCTAATAGCTGGCAGCCAATGAGTTAAGAGGATGCAGACCAGAGAAAGACTTTCATCTTGTTTACATCAGGGTCCCCCATTTTCAATTCATCATTACATTTATGACATACAAGACATACAAATATACAGTACTGTTTAAGAGAAAGAGATCATAAAACAAATATATACATTCGAAGGGGAAGAAACTGTACATTGGAGGGGGTTGGGTGGGGGGGGGGGGGGTTGGACATTTACCGGGGCCCGTTTCTAATTGCAGCCACCCGTAGGTGCTCTTTGAGAGTGGTTTTGAAGGTGGGTAGGGATTCACATAATTTTACGGCTGTGGATAGGGCATTCCACATTGTTGTGGCATAATTGCAAAATGTGTTTAGTCCCTTGTTTGAGCCGAATCTGGGTTGAACATGATTTGTGGAACTCCCTCTGGTGTTGTGGTCATGGAATTCACTGACCTTTGGGAAGTATTTCGACATGTACATGGGTATCTTAGTGGTGTAGTGTATCTTGTAGACCAGGCCCATTGCAAGTTGCTGTACTCTGTCATCTACTCTAAGCCATCCTAGGTTGTCAAAATGGGCAGGGGTAAGGTGGGTTTTAGGAGTAAGGCAGTCGTCTGACCAGTTTGTTTTGTGATGTTTGTAGCCTTGTTTTTAGGGCCTTTGAGGTGCTTTGGTACCACGAGGTGCAAGCATAGTTAGAGTACCCTTGAATGAGATGCTAGCTAGTTTGTTTTGTGATGTTTGTAGTCTTGTTTTTAGGGCATTTGAGGTGCTTTGGTACCATGAGGTGCAAGCATAGTCAGAGTACCCTTGAATGAGATGCTAGCTAGTGTGATAAAGATGCTAGCTATATTCATTCCCAAACCAAATAAACAATGCATCTATAAGCATACAACTGTTAAGCTTGCACATTCTCTCTACAATAAAGATATCTGTAAGCATATGATACAACTGTTTAACTATTGTTTTTTCATTACAACAAAGATATATGTAAGCATACCTCTAGCCTACAACTGTTTAGCTGTTTTGGTCAAAATTGACAGATTCTGAAGGCTAATGTATCCCTTTCTAGATACAGTGTCACAAGGAAGGAAGTTGAAAGACACAATTGGCAAGCTGGCAGCATCCTTGTTGCCTAGAAACACAAGGTAAATAAGAACAGATGGAGTGAACACCCCATGTGTGTGGTGTGTGTGTGTGTGTGTGTGTGTGTGTGTGTGTGTGTGTGTGTGTGTGTGTGTGTGCGTGTGCGCGCGCGCGTGCGTGCGTACTCTTGGGGTTTGTGCGCATACAGTCCTTCTTGTTAGTGACGTGCTCCTATGTTCTGCAGAGTTCAGTAAGATGTATCAGTCAGTAGAAGCTTAGGCGGGTGGATGATGCAGGCGGATGGAGGCGGGGGGATGTTTGCCAGCTGATTTTCTCATCCATTGAAATGCTAAAATATGCAAGTCTTTGAGAGCGGAACGCAATCGAGTTCCGCACATACCCACTGTGTAATCCCAACTAAAATGCTTAGAGGCTAAACGTTCTCCAGGCACTCATTGGTGAGAAGTTTGGGTTGGATGGGGGGGAGGAGTGAAAAAGTATTCAAACTCCTTGGTTTCTTTTTTTCTTCTTCCTTACTGAGGTATTTTGGCACCAATGGGGCACCATCGCTCATTGATATTGCTCAAATTGGGCCAGAGACCTATAAGAAAGAAGGTAGGCCAGGCCGTGCCAAGTGCGCGTGTGAGAGAGAGAGAGAGAGAGAGAGAGAGAGAGAGAGAGAGAGAGAGAGAGAGAGAGAGAGAGAGAGAGAGAGAGAGAGAGAGAGAGAGAGAGAGAGAGAGAGAGAGAGAGAGAGAGAGAGAGAGAGAGAGAGAGAGAGAGAGAGAGAGAGAGATGGGAGCAAAGATGCACATCATAGCATATGAGGAGAAATTGGCAAAATTCGTGTTGGACTTCATGCTGGCCTACACCTGTTTCTGACTGTAGTAGCTTGTGTCAGTGTGTGTGTCTATCTGTGTGTCTGTGTGGAAGAGAGGGAGACGTAGATAGAGAGAGAGGCTGAGAAAGAGATTAAGTGGGAGAGAGGGAAAGAGATACAGATAGATGGAGGAGACGGAGGCAGGGATATGAGAGAGAGATAGAAAGAGGCAATTGAAACAAGCATCCAACCCCTTGCTGTTTTAACACCTGTGTAAATGTGTATTATGTAAGGGATAATGTATAGCTACGAGGTCATTGTCGCAAAATAATTGACCGACACGGAGTTTAGAACACCAAGGCGCCGCGCCTGAGGTGTACTAAACGCAGTGAAGGTCAATTATTTTGCGACAATGACCGAGTATAGCTATTCATTATCCCGCTTATTACATGGCTAACTTACTAACAATATACCTAATTCATTTTACACCATCGACAAGACGAGATCAAATGCAGACGCAGTTGTTCTGTGGCTCCGCTGTAATCGCCGGCAGCCGGCAGGTCTGTGGTCTGGTTGCATTGATGAGTGCAGCTGTGCATAAATGGTAATGCTTAGCTTTCGTGACTGCGACCAAAATGCTTGATTGTGATTGGTCAATATCGCTCTGTTACCCGTATCAGCGGTCATTATTGCGCGTTGCCCATGGCAGCGGTCAGTTATCGAGAAATAATTCACCGCTGTCAGGGCAAACCGAGCGCTTTTGACCAATCACAATCAAGCATTTTGGCGATGTTAAAACGCCATGTAATAAGTATAAATATGTGTCTGTGTAAATGTGTATGTGTATGTAAATTGTGATGGGTGCTTTGGCTTTATTTTGTCTTTCTGTGAGGGACAGCTGTCTATTTCTTCTTTCTGTGAGGGACAGCTGTCGATCACTGGCCTCTGCAGTTAATTGCCATGTGGCATGGCAGGTGTGTGGGCTTGATTGCCACCTGATTGTTGTCAGGTGTGCAGTGCCTTTAAGTAGGTTTGGCTGACTGTGTTCGGATGCTTGTCCATTTCATGTGTTTCCCTCAATGAGAGTGTCCCAAGCGCATGCTTCTAGGGGTTTTCTCTGTCTCTAGTGCTATTGTTTTTCTTGTTGTTTTCAACTGCTAGGCAGTGGTGGTTATTTTGGGATTTTTACAGAGTTATTTTATACTAGTGTTTTTTGTTTCCTACCGTTTTAATTTTTATTTATTTTTATTCTTGTGTTTTCCCCCACCCTCTCTCATCGCTCAGCGATTCCAGTGGTTACCCCTCTGGGGTAACTTTAAGATTACCCTTTTTGTGTGTCTGCGTGTGTCCTACTGTGTAATCCTGACAGTAAATGTGTATAGGCCTCTCCTCTGTCCTGATTCAACCTAGATGTATCTGCAGCCTTCGACACAGTCAACCATCAGATCCTCCTCGCAGCCCTCGCAGGAATGGGAGTGGCTGGCTCTGCGCTGACATGGCTGACATCATACCTCAATGACCGCTCCTACCAAGTGTCATGGAGAGGGACCCTGTCGGCCACCCGCCCCCCTGTGAGGGATGTCCCCCAGCGCTCGGTTCCTAGGACCCCTTCTCTTCTCCCTCTACAATAAATCACTGGGTAACATTATCACGTCTCATGGCTTCTCGTATCATTGTTATGCCGATGAGCGATGATACGCAACTCTTCCTCTCCTTCCCTCCCTCAGATATCCACGTCTCTGAGCGGATCTCGGCCTGTCTGTCCGACATCTCCGCCTGGATGACGACCAACCACCTCAACTGAACCTAAGCAAAACAGAATTGCTCCACCTGCCGGCCAAATCCTCCCCCCTGGACCGACCTTTCCATCACAGTCGAGAATGCAGCTGTCACCGCGTCCCCGGACCGCCAAGAACCTCGACCAGTTGAACTTCTCTGCTCACATCGCAGCGACAACCAGAACCTGCAGATTCCTCCTGAGCAACGTCAGAAGGATCCGCCCCTTTCTGACAAAAGAAGCCACCCAACTCCTCGTCCAATCGACAGTCATCTCCCGCCTCGGACTACTGCAATCCACTGCTTGCTGGCCTCCCGGCCACTTCCACCAAGCCTCTTCAACTCATTCAGAACGCAGCGGCCCGCCTGATCTCAAACCTACCGAAGTCGGCACATGTCACCCCACTTCTTAGGGACCTGCACTGGCTCCCCATTGCTGCACGATCCGCTTCAAGGCCCTCGACCTGGCATACCGTGCGGCAAAGGGAACCGCTCCCGCCTACCTCCGGTCAATGGTCTCTAATTACACCCCTCAAGACCCCTACGCTCTGCATCTTCTTCTGGCCACCTCAGACCTACTCCTATCCAAGCTCCGGGAGGGTCATCAAAGAGAACTCGCCTTTCTCAGTCCTTGCCCACAATGGTGGAATGAACTACCCACCCCAGTTAGGACAGCCGAAAACCCGTCCAATATTTTGCCGTTGACTAAAGACGCACTTCTTCAACCATTATCTGAAATAACGTTTTTTTTCTTATAAAAGAAAATCTAACCCTAACTAACCTTACTGTCATGTCCTAATAAACTACCTACACTGTAGTGTAGCATGCAACACTTTGATGAACATTGTTACTCAGCTGATAGAGGTTGTACCCTTCCTGATGACTTGTCATACAGAACTTGTAAGTCGCTTTGGATAAAAGCGTCAGCTAAATTACTAAATGTAAAATGTAAATGTATATTTATACGTGTGTGTAAATATGTATATGTATGTGTTAATGTTGAATATTTGTCTGTGTAAATGTGTATATGTATACTGTGTGTGTGTGGCCTCGCCGCTCTCATGTGTGTGTCTTCATTAAGACCCTTGACAACCACAACAGATTGAAAACATGGGATTATGGGGCCCGACTCCGGCACCCATACCAGGGCAGAACACAACTCCACCCCCCATATCCCTTTATTCCTCTCATCCTTCCATCCCTTGCTCCTACATAGGAGCCCCTCCTCTCTTACTTTGCATTCTCTTTTTTACACCAACATAGGCTCTCATTAAGCGTCTGTCACCTGCACTTTTCGTCGACAAGCCCCGTACCCTCTCTCTCTCTCTCTCTCGTTCCTGCCTCACTTTACCCTTCAAATCATTATCCCTCCATCTCTCTCTCCATCCGCAGTCTCACACTCCCTCTTTGCACCTTCACGATTCTATGTTGCCGGACCATTTTTCCCCTCTTCTCCTCTTCTCTGTGCGTGTAGCTGCCATCCCTTCTTAGTTATTCTGTCACTTCCCGCTCGTAAATTAATCATCCATCACTTCACTTCTCTCTCTTTCTCTCTCTCCTCCTTTTCTCTTCTACTACTTCTCTCCTCTGATCCTTCACGGGAGGGAATAGAGATGGATCGTCGGAACGCCAGGGGGATGCCATTGCCAAGCCCCCCTCCCCGCTATTCAAAATACAGACGTCTTCCAGTGCCGTCACGTTGGGGCTGACCTGCGACTGTGATTAAAGTTGGCAACACAAAGAAGCCCTTCCCCCTCCTCCCCCTCTCTGTGATTAAAATGCTTTCCCTTCTTAGATTGACAAGGGTCACACTATGTACGCTGTCGCTCATCGTTTCAGAGCTCCGTGCTTTAAAAGCCAACCGGAGACTTTGAGAGTAGGCCGGGACCCCGTCAACGACAAGCCCGCCGGGTCAGTATGCCAGATTCATCCGGCTCCGTTCAGGGACGGATGACCTGGTGTAATTGAGGAAGTGAACAAACAAGAGACTATTCCTCCAAATTGGATCGTCGATTAAGGCATGTCATGGGCGGAGGTAACGACGCTATCAAGCAGTGGGTTTGGAATTGGATTTGCAGAGTAATTTCGTTTTTTCCCCCACGGCACAGCCGGGGAGCACCAAGTGGCATTTTCAGGTCAGTCAGTCAGTCGTCAGGGCTTTGTACTCGTGGGAGCTCACAAGTCCAATTTTCCTTGTTTATTCATGTGGTTTACAGCTTGACAATGAAATGGAATTAAATGTAATTGAATTCAATGAATTAATTGAATCAATGGAATTTAACACTGGCATCAATGGGCCTGTACAGGATCTATGCTTGGTTTACCTCCCATAAGTTTAAGATTAAATTAAACTGGACTTTTGAAGAAGTCTTCACGCATTGACAATGTAGTCATGCAGCAACACACACATGCGATGGGCGGCACACATAGGAACACACACATGCAATTTTTGGGTCGCCGATTACATTTAGTCTCTGCGCTTGACCCATCCCGTCGTTCTTCCCACTAAGGGCAACTGGGAGAAGACATGGGTTGGCTGTGTAAATGTGTATGTGTAAGTGTATGTAAATTGTGATGGATCAAAATGGATATTTCCCCATGAATTCTCTTTTGTGGCTCTTTGTAGCAGAGCAGCAAAATACAACCACGCCGAGTGACTGTAAGGGTTTCACAGTGGGAGTTTTCTGAAACAAAGGAAAATGAATGAATAATGCAATAATAAGGAAGAAGGCACATCATTAGTATACAGTATGTACATAAAGTAGCACTATACAGTAGCATTACTGAATACATTTCTTGCAACTTGTAGTCTGCACTGTAGCCTGTACACCACAGTTTTCAGTTCTCCCAGCGAGCTGTTCAGCTCCTAGAATAATAACCCCATGGCCTTGTGGGAGCAATCCAATTCCCATCATGCAACAATTACCACTAGTTTACATTAGAAATGGCCCTGATTGGGACGAACAACAGGACACTTTTCCGGGTAAATCGCAGGGTTATTTTCCACACTGTACACTCCTGACCCATTATAACACCCCCCCCCTGCCAACAAATGAGCCCAATTACCACTCTGTTCTTGTGTTATGAAATGAGGTGTGGACGCCCGCGGTCTCAGGGAAGCCAACAAAAACGGCAGCTAAGTGGGGGAAGCAGCTTTGTGCACTACAGCGCAATAAACCTGCATTGGTCCAGGGTTGCAACTGGACACTCGTCTCCTATTGAAAACGTTTTCAAAAGGAAGTTGTCGTGAACGCGGTTTTATCTTGATATATTACTTATTCCATATGCACAATTCTGATGTATGTGCACAGTGCACAGTTTGTTTCTTGTGTATGCAGCTTCCTCCTTATTTCCACATATAAAATGTCCACACATATGGAAATATGATGCAATAAAGCATCCAAATCAGGCCGGGCTTCACTAGGATGCTGCTGTTGTTGTTGTTGGTGTTGTTGTTGTTGTTGTTGTTGTTGTTGTTGGATAATCCAAGATCTTGTGGAAAGCAGCGAGATGATTGTTAGAGATGCCTGGGTGCTTGTGATCGGGAAGTTTAATTAGATATGGATCGGGGCGAAATATCGAAGCGACCCGCGAAATGAACATCATGGTTGACAACGCCCGGCTACGGTTCCATCCCTCCCCCACATACCTCGTGTGAAGCTTGACAGAGTACTTTTTAGACAACACCTGGACAGTGTCAAGGCAAAGACAACCGTCTAGCCGGCACCACATGGGGAGCCACCACAACGACACTGCGCATTTCCACCCAGGCTCTGGTGTTCTCCGCCGATGAGTACTGTTCTCCGGTCTGGTACCGTAGCCCCCATGTCAGAAAGCTGGACACTGCCCTCAACACTGTCTGCGGGTGCCTGAGAGCCACCCCAACAAACCACCTACAGTACCTGTCCTTGCTGGTATCGCTCCAGCGGAGGTCAGACAAGAAGCAGCCACGCTGGCCCTTGCTCGAAAGGTGAATCCCACCTCCTCCACAAGATCGTTACGGAAACACTGCAGCACATGTGCCTCTCGTCCCGGCGCCCCTTTGTCACACACGCCAAAGAACTGCTCCGCACAACACACACTGACAACTCCAAGGCCTCCTGGGTCAAGGCAAGATAGAGGGACCAGTGGAAGTCTGCAGAACCATCCACGCTTCACCACTATGTTGAAGATCCCACAGATGTTCTGCCCCAAAAGCAATGGACAACCCTCAACCGCCTGAGGACAGGCGTAGGATGCTTCCGAACAACAATGCAGAAATGCGGTCTCGTGGACAGTGCCCAGTGTGAATGCGGGGACCCATTACAAACTGTGGAACACATGAGCAGCTGCCCCAAACACCGGCCACCGGTCGTGGTCTAATCCAGGGGTTCCCAAAGTTGGGGTCGCAACCCACAGGAGGGCCGCGAGCCGCCGCGCGCGGGGGGGGGATGGGGGGGAGGGGTCGCCATATGATTACAAAAAATTATATATATTTTTTGCAGTCAGGCCACTGAACTTAGAAGCAGGCCAGGACAGTGTTTCTAGTTGCAGCAGCGCAATAGTTAGAGATAACCTAGGTGGGGAACAACCAGGAGATCACTGCAACTCACACAAGTTGGAGAACTATCTCTCTCTCTCTCTCTCTCTTGCTCTCACACACACACACAAAAGGAGCCGCATGTGATTGGTGGAGGCGGGACCCTTTGCTAATCATTGACACATAACACATCACATGTGCATACAAATAAATGAAAAGGAGCTGTCAAGAGTGGCGTCCACAAAATTCCTGGGGGTCATCATCGATGAGTCACTCAACTTCAAATGCCACATAAAATACCTACAAACAAAACTGTCCAAATATGTTGGCTTATTCTGCAAAATACGTCATTTTCTTCCCTTGCCTGCCCTTCTCACTTTATACAAAACCCTGTTTGAACCCCTCATTAATTACTGTAACGTCATATGGTGCAACACATACCCCAGCCATCTCAAAAAACTAGAAAGCCTACAAAAGAGGGTACTACGAGTGCTGTCATGGTCCGGGTATCGAGCGCCCTCAAAGCCTCTTTTCCATCGCTTTGGTCTCCTGAGGCTCGCTGAATTTAACATTCATCAAAACGCATCAATTATGTATCAAGTTGTCAACAACATGAATCACAGACTGTCTGAGCTTATCCCAGTCTGCCAACCACTGCACATCCACAACACAAGAAACAAGCATCTTATATCTGGCAAGAGGAGAAGGCTAAATTGTGCTAGCCTAAGCATAGCATGCAGGGGTCCACAGATCTGGAACAAGCTTGATGAAAATCAAAAAATGACTAATACCTTTAAAACCTTTAAAAAATCATTGAAAGAGGAACTGCTAAAATCATATCTCTAATTAAAATTATAACTTAGGAATAAAATTGTCTGTATTATGTATCTCTGTTATATGTCAGTTAGTAGGTAGGTGTGTAAACCTACCCACGTTGTAGTTTTTTGTTTTGTTTTTGTTTGTTTGTTTTGTTTATTTTGTTATTGTTTTGTTTGTTCATATTCTGTTTGTATCTGTGTTCAGGCTCCCTCCAAAAGCTTTAAATAGCTTCTTGGGAGACCTGGCACATGCACACAATTTGCGACATGTTATCACATGAGGATACTCGCATGTAAAATGTATCGTGTGTGTGTGTGAATAAAAATTCATTCATTCATTCATTCATTCATTCATTCATTCATTCATTCATTCATTCATGCTAGCCTGTAATAATCCCCCCCAGAAAAATCTACTTTGCATTTGATATATTGCAAATATATGCCATCACACACTGGCATTTAAAGGGTTAGAATTATAAAATGTATATGTGGTGTTATGATCAGGGCTGAAGTTGAATAAAAGATTGTATTATTTTCAATCTGACATTACAAAAAAACTGAAAATCCATCAAAATCAGTGTTGTTGCTAATCATACATATGCTAGCCTGTTTTTTAACAATAATTTGTGATGCCATCACAAACACTGGCATTTAAAGGGTACAAATAAAAAAATGCCTGCACCAGAATGCAGGAAATTAAGTCTTTGTAACAAGAAATGTCCTGGTTGGGGACCCCCTGCTTAAAAAGTGGCCTGACTGGGGCTATATTTTGCACTATATTTCCTGGCCTGAATGATTTCCCCAGTCCGGCCCTGGTTAAAAGCCTCCAATGCTTATTAGTGTGTGTGCGTTTGAACGTGTGCATGTTTCAATCATATATTTCCATTTATTAAAAAAAAAAAAAAAAAAAATGTATTGTGGCTTCCTAAGGATTTTAACAAAATGGGCCTTGGATCAAAGCCATATAATTTTAACTGTTTACTATTTTAAAAAAAATGTCCCCCATGATTAACATTAATAGCCTAATCTCAAGATATCTGTAACAAATTACATATATTTCGGAATTTTAACCACTTAAATTTGTGTTCGTTTGATACCACGTCCGTTTTTATCGAAAAAAAAACTGAGAAACAGTCATATTTATCATATTTCTATACATTTCTGATACCACATTACAATGTATGTAAACTCGACGAAATACCTCTGAATAAGAATCTGCCATTAGAAAAAAGAAAGGTTGACTAATTCGGTCAGAAATAGCGGAGACGCTAAACGTTAGTAAGCGCTGATTATTATTAATATATTCTGCGGGAGAGCAATACTCAATCTCCCGGTATAATTCTGAACACAGATCGCTGTCAGCCGACTACCAGACTACTTCCGCGAAGAGAGCTCTAGTCACACTTCCTCATAGAAGCGGAGGCGGGCCTGGGGGTCTCGTATGTCAGCCTGTAACACGCGCTAGGAGAGAGGACGCGGAAGATAGGTGGAAATGTGGTTCATTTGTGTTGAGCGCTGCCACCCCCACCCACCCGAGCAGAGTGGTGAAGTTGCAGCCACATTCGCCGGCATGATCACCGCCCCCTGGCTGCTTATGTGCCGGCAAAGTTAGCTGTAGAGTAAGTGCGCCACCGTGTGTTCGACATCGTGAACAGCACATTTAAAAATGTGTCCTAGGATTGCATTAGACATTAGACATAGCATTTGGTAATTCTATCTAGAATTGAACGAATGAGAGCAGATTAAAAATGCCTTTTAACATGGGAGCGGTGCAGATAAAAACTGACGCCAGGCCCATGGTGGGTACCCTATGCTAATAACTTTTGTTTTAGAGCGTTTCAAATCATAAGCTTTTGACATAATGAAAATATATGTAAAATGAAGATATTTTCCCAATTTCATGAAATAATAATAAACACAGACACCGCTGTGCTCACACACACACACACACAAACAAATTCTAAAAAGTAGAAAACGGTACCAAGAAGTGACAAGGGGACAAAATTGTCCTCTTCAGAAATGCCATACAAATATTATATGTTGAAATCATTTTACACTTTTCTTTCATAAATCGTTTATTCAACTTCAGCCCTGATAATACCCACCAAATATATAATACATTTTTCAATTTGTACCATTTAAATGCCAGTCTGTGGGATGGCATCACAAATTATTGTAAAAAAAACACACATAAATTGAAATATTTTGAATATATCAAATGCAAAGTGGATTTTTCTGGGGGGGGGGGGTTATTGACAGGCTAGCATATGTCAATGATTAGCAACAACACTGATTTCGATGGCTTTTTAGTTTATTTGAAATATCAGATACAAAATATACTCTGCCAATAAATGCCAGTGTTAGTGTTAGCTAGAGACCAGTGGCGGCTGGTCCATAGAGGGTGCTAGGGTGCCACCCCCCCTGGTGGAAAGTGGTTTTGGATTTTTCTATAATAGTAGATTTCGACCGCTAAAAATATAATAAACATTTTTAAAATAAGTAATAATTACAAATGTTTAGTATGTTTGTGTTTAAAATGCACAATAACGTGTAATATATTAAATATAAATCGTTGTTTGTGCGTCCTGTTTATCCCCTCTCTCTTCCGGGGTGCTAGAAATATCGCCCCACTGATATTTCCAATTCGTACGGATAAAAAAGTGAGTCTCACCCTGTTATGATATTATGATATGAAAATGTAATTGTAGTGCTGTCAGACCCTGATACAGGTTTTCTTTTCATTTATTTTATTCTCTGAGTGCTTCATTTACAACGATTTTCTTCTGGGGGACAATGGGTTTAGTATACAAACATGTCAAATTTTTAACCAGTTTGCAGGTCTGGTTATATACTGTAGTTACTGAAACTGATTGAATATGGCACCGCCCCACCTAGATTAATTAATAATAATAATTCATTTAATTTATATAGCGCTTCTCAATAACCCGAAGTCGCTGACAGTAGTCGGGAGCAGGAGTACAAACAAAGAAACGAAAGCAAAGAAACAAAAACAAAAACAACAAAGAAACAAAAACAAAAGTAACATGAGACCATGGGGGGAACAGGGGAGACAGCCTGATAGCACAAAAAAGACTGGAGACAGACATCAATCAGGTTGGAGGGGAGGGGGGGGTTTAAGGGTGGGGGGGGGGGTTGAAGGCAAGGGAGAACAGGTGGGTTTTGAGGCGAGCTTTGAAGGTGGAGAGTGTAGGGGAGTCTCTGATGGACTGGGGGAGGGAGTTCCAGAGTCTGGGTGCAGTACGAGAGAAGGCCCGATCTCCGAAGTTTTTAAGCTTGGATGTCGGGACAGTGAGGGAGGCAGTGGAGGAGGACCGGAGGGAACGGGTGGGGCGGTAGGGAAGAAGGAGATCAGTCAGGTAGGGGGGGGCCAGGCTGTGGAGGGCTTTGAGATAAATGTTCACCAGCCGCGACTGCTAGAGACTAGGCCTGTCCCCGACTTAGGATTTGTATAGTGTGTTCATTAGACAGGTGAAATCCTCTTACAGTGCCTCTGTGCCCGTTTTCTTAGGCAGTAAGCCTCGCTGGTATGCACGCCATTAGCGTTAGCCATGCTTCTAGACCATCTTCTAGACCGGAAGAGGATGATCTTGATCTCCATCATCACCTGGTTCCCTGCAGCCACTGTCAGGGACAAGGCCAAGCTGCAGCGGGTGATACGATCAGCGGAGAGGGTGATCGGCTGCCCCCTTCCCTCCCTCGAGTCCCTACATTCCACCAGGGCCTTGAGGAGGGCGAGGAAGATCATGGCTGAACCCACCCACCCGGGTCACAGCCTCTTCATCATGCTCCCCCACGGCAGGCGGCTACGGCTGCCCAAGACATAAAAATCCCGCCATAGACTCAGCTTCTTCCCCTCAGCAGCTCGCCTGGTAAATGAGTCAGGTGTCCCCCTGCTCCCCCCCCTCCCTCCCTCTATGGCGAGCTGCTAGGGCTGGACCTCTGGACTTGAACTGTGCTGCACTGTATCCATGTCCCCAACCACTGCACTTTACTGTCTTATTGTTGTCTCACTGTTCTGTCCTGTTTTGCACATATTTATTTATTATTATGTTTATTCCTATATGTGAAAAAAAATCATGCACTGTAATGTCGAATCACGTTCCATTTGTACCTGTACAATATGGTGAATAAAGTAATCTGAATCTGAATCTGAATTTGCTTTTGGAAAGAAAAGCCATATAGTGGCCTTGTTGAGGGCCCAGGATCCCCACTGGCACTGGCACTGGTCTGCCCTCGTGCTTCAGCCATCCTGGCAGCAACTCTTGGTCTGCGCTGTCGTTGCTGCATCTGTGGAGTCGCCAGTCCTGTTCCTAGGTCCTCCAGGAACAGGCAACGCCTGTACAGCTTGCCCTGGTCCCGGGTTGGATCCACAGCCATCCACAGCACAAAGGTATTGAATGCGGAGACGTCCAGGATGTTGTAAAACACCGCATTCAATGCCCTTGTGCTGTGGATGGCTGTGGATCCAATCTGGAACTGGCAACTCCACAGATGCAGCAACGGCAACGATGCCATCACACACACTGGTATTTAAAGGGTAACATTTCTAAAATGATTTTGAATATTTGGTGGTTATGATCAGGGCTGAAGTTGAATAAAAGATTTATGAAGAAAAAAAGTGGAAAGTTATTTCAACATATAATATTTTTATTGCGTTTTTGAAGAGGACAGTTTTGTCCCAACACTTTCACTGTGTCTGTGCTGATCAGGAAATGAGATAATCGATTTTTCAGCTCGCTTCTATAGCGTGCATAAGTACACATATACTATCGATAATCTAGCGTTTATTTGAAAACGATTCATAAATAGGCGAAAAAATTACAATGTTTTTTGTGTATTCCAGAATATTCCAGTAAAGGGTGATTATCACAGAATCTTTATATTTTCCTGACATTTTCAAAAAACTAGCGTTTTTCAAAATGGTATAACACGGAAATGAACCGATTAAAAAAACATCCGTTTCGACAATGTTGACTGCAAACAAGTCATTGATAAGCGACGGCCAGATTAGACACATAGCCATCATTTAAGACATAGTTTATGCGTTTGCAAATATGAGAGCTCTATCATTGAAGTGGGTGGTGGCATTCAATGCGGGTAAGGCGCACCGCACCGCATGGCTGGCAATGAAAGTGTTAATGGTAAGAGTGTAACACTTTAGTTTTGAGACACAATGGTTACTTTAGAACAAATTGCAGTTGAAAGAGCTGCTCTTGTATTCTATTAAATGAATACTGAAGATACACAAAAGCTTCAGCAGGAGTGGATACAAAGCAGTAGATAACAGTAGTATCATCAGCATATAAATTAACGGTATAACTAGCATGCATTATGCTGGTCTTTGCTGATCATGCTGGTGACCCTATGCTTGTTTTTCTAGCAGGGGGATGGAGAAAAAGAAGGGTCAATGTTTCTCCTACAATGGTTGTGATGTTTTCTGTGGCAGATTTTCACACATACAGTAACACTTCCAAATCGTATTTTAATCCACCAAATCTACCTGTCAGCTCAACACAGTCTACCGGAATGATCTTGGACAGATGTGATGGTTTGTGAGATCCCTTGACATCACATCCCCACAACGTCTGGATTTCCCATAAGCATCTTAGTTCTGTCGCTTATATGTACTTTCTTTCT
Organism: Notolepis coatsorum; assembly: GCF_963971535.1. Classification (NCBI taxonomy): domain Eukaryota; kingdom Metazoa; phylum Chordata; class Actinopteri; order Aulopiformes; family Paralepididae; genus Notolepis; species Notolepis coatsorum. Next base: position 278,126,018 of record NC_140165.1, read on the forward strand.
TTCACTTTTACATGCAGACTTTCTACAGATGTTGTGAGAAGACTGTCCGAGCTGGTTGCTATCAGACCATCTGAGGCTAGAGGGGTGACAGTTGAAGCGCCAGCGGTCTCAATTTGTTCTATACATTCTTCTGAACTTGATTTAATTAATAGAACAATTACACATTGTCACTTTGAACTGTAACAGAACCCACAATTTGTGATTGAAAATGGCTCAGGAAAACATTATCTTCTGTTTCCTGCTCTGCATTCTGATTGAAACGTGAGTCATTTGGGTCAGCGATCCCCAGCTATGTTCATTTTCTTTATTATGAATTGTGTGATTATGCTCAATACAACATTGTGCTTTGTTTACTGATCCACAGAGCATTGTTATTATAATTTTTTTGAGCTAAAGCCTTGAATGCTGCTCTGGAACTCGTTTAAATTTTAGAGTGGGAGAAATTAAACAATCTTCCTGAGTGTGAAACCCGCCCACCCCGAGTTTAAATGGACCAATGATGGTGCAGGTAAAACCACTGGCCCCGCATGAGATTTTTGGACTGTGAAACCAGGGCCCTGTTTCTTGTACCTGGATAACTGAGTTAGCCGGATAACTTTAACTGGATAACTGAGTTAGCCGGACTTTCCGGTTCCATGTACGTGGATTTTCCAAATCACCATGACAACAGATCCAAAAGTTTGAGCCTGGTCGAAAGCAGAGTTCAAGTTCAACTTAGCCTGAACCATCGCCACGCCCCCGCAAAGAAGTGACGGCCCGTTTCCTGAAACTATTCCCACAGTCTACGATCTGCATTATACCATTCTGAATTACGTTCTTGTGCTCCATTCTTCCAGAGGGGGCTTTTGAAATGTAAAATAGACCCAAAATGCTGATACTAAATTCACTTTGTCCTAAATAATGCACGTTATATATACCGTGGCGACGGTGGCGCTCGCTCGTGCGATGTACACATTATGTGGTTATTTCAATTGTAACTGGGATTAAGATGTCTGATGAGATGCGCTGTTTGACGGATTTGAGAAATTGAATGAGCCGTTGACGTCACATTAATGAATGAGGATAAAGAGATAAACTTCATTCATAACAAAGGATATTCTAAACACGGGTCTCTCGTTCATTAATGTATAAACAATGAATTTATCCCATCTGGCACAGTGGTCCGGCGGTAGTGCTCAAGCCTGCCAACCCAGCGACCGGGGTTCAAAACCCGGTCTTTCCAATATGATTTTTTTGAATATAATATTAATGATTATACGCCAAAGTAGCCTGGTTTTAAGTTAAAATATTATAAATCTACATGCATTGAGGATGTCATTCTTTATATAGCTCTCAACGTGCACCAAATTGAATTATTCCTATATTGCAAAAAGAAGGAGACGACTAGGGTCTTGAACCCCGGTCGTCTGTGTGAAAGTCAAAAGAACAACCCGTTAGACCACATTGGAGATAAGTTAAAGATTGACTATACATCAATCAATGGGTAAGAGAGCCGTATCGTAATTCTGTATAACAGTTAACTAATTATTTTCGCTAGCAAGATCTCATTTGATTATTCAATCCAGCAGGCAAGTTTAAAGAAATATAATCTGATTGATTGAGGTAATGAGGGACTTAAAATTAGCCTATAGATAACGCATTTAACTTGTCGGCGAGGCGATTGAGCCGTACTGCAATATGTTAATAAAGTTTTAAATCAATTAATCAATCAATACCGCTAGAGAATCAGGATTTCTGCGATCGACACCTGCTGTCTTCTCAGCTGAGGCGGGCGCGCGCACTGATCCTGAGAATCAAGTCTGGCTTGAGTTAACGAGACTGAATCCACCTTCTTGGAACAGGAAAATCCCGGCTTCAAACATCGGGTTAACTGAAGCTGGATAATGACATCTTGATCGACTTAGTTGAACCACGTACAAGAAACAGGGCCCAGTTGGAAAACCCCACTTGAGTTTCTCCCTCACAGATCGCACTGAAGAGGAAGATGTCCAGGGCCTCATGGTTCCTCCCAAGTTCTCGCCTGGGCCAAAGGCTTATAACCAGGCCAAAACTATACAGTATGAACTGAATGCAGCTTTTGCAGTCAGACACATGCATGGACACAAGTATTTTTGATTTGATTTGATTTGTCTCGAACATAGAAACATAAAACAAGTAAAAAAAAAAAAGGTAAATAGTCAAAGACTATTTCCATACAATAAGTGTTCGAGCAGGAACAGGGTGAAGTAAAAAAAACGTGTCAAGCCCTGCCCCTTCCTTACAATATTTTACATTATAATTGAATACAAATAAAAATAATATAAGAAATAATGAAAAATTCAATAAAAGTACAGTTTTTTATATATCCATATATCCAAATGAGAAAAAATATGTATTAGGCAGTCACATTACTGCTCAAGCTTGAGCTTGTCAATAAGTGCTTGTTTATAGCTACTTTTAAATTGATTGATATTATTGCTTAATTTTATACTCACATCCAGACCATTCCAGAGTGATACCCCACATACTGCAATGCAGATACTAACATACTGATGCACAAGTGAGAACCATAGCATACATCGCACATTTTTGGCACTGTGTACCTTAAACAGAATGCTTATCTGAAGTTACTTCAATTAAGTCAGAACATGGAACTGCCTAAGAGGCTAATAATCTATTGTAATATGATAGATTAAGATTGTAACTCGCAGGTTACAAAAACCAGGAGAGCCTGCGCTCCTTATTAGTCAAATGAATTAAAGCCCATACGTGCTGGCAACTCATTTGATGTGCTATGATTTACTGATATGAATCATATTTCATAAATTGGTGTTAATAACCTTTAAAACACACTTGTTGCAAGGCACTTAACCCCCAACACGGTGGCCAACACCTACCCTCTGAGTATGCAGTATATCATTACGTTTATGGAAAATGGGTTTTGCCTCGTATTGGTGTTGATTCGGCAGTCTTAAATGTTATTTAGACGCACAGGGATACAAACGAGTCGTCATTTGAACAGGGTTGTTGCCTGAGAAAAGTCTCCAGATCCAACAAGCCGCCCAGAACGATTCCGCTTTGTGATAATCACACCAAGGACACAAACAATCACTTAGCTTTATTATTAATCAATTAGCTGCCCTTTTTACTGTGTAGGAAACACAGCCTGATGTACTGCCCAGTTTGGAAAAGCTTTTTCTTTTTCTTTTACTTTTGGGTGTGGGCTAGCCAGGCAGGGAAGGGGATAATACCTGTCAAATGTGCTGTGAGCTACGCCCACCAAAACCTGTTCAATGCAAGGGAAGAAAGAGGTGCTTAGAAATAAATAATTTGTTAGATTTAGACAAATTTCCTCTGAAAAAAAAAAGACTATTTATTATATTGTTGAAAAGAGAAATGTCATCAATCATCTCTACAATATTCCTAAAATATTCGTAAAAATATAAAAGATATGTACATGATAAGTGTTGTGTCGTGCACATGTATGCTGACAGCTGTGGCATGTCAGGGTGTCTGGGTCCTGGTTAGGCATGCTAATTTCAAGCTGGTCCAACAAGAGGTGGCAGCAGGGAGGAGGATGGAAGCTGGACGCTATTGTGGAGAACCCCTCCCACCCCCTCTATGAGGACCTAGCCAAGACGAGGAGCACGTTCAGCCACAGACTCATGAGCTTACAACCTGGTATTAATCCACACAGACTTGCGCCAATGGAATGAATGTTTCATCAGTAAGACTCTGTCTCTAATGTACCGCTTGCATGTATTTGCATGCTCGTCAGTCTTTATGAATGAATACTATGAATAATAAAAAAAAAAAAAAAAAACATCAGTTCACAACGCACATTTTTTGGGGAGAGATATTGTTTGACTATAATTGCACTCGACATATGATATGACTAAGATTAACCTGGCCAAATCCGATTGAGTGAGGAGAGGAAGAAAGGACAAGTCACCTTGATATCTTGAAGGAGAACTGAGGGGAGAGATTCATGTTTGTAGAAGGCAGAAGTGTGTATATGCACACGCATGAGTGTGTGTGTGTGTGTGTGTGTGTGTGTGTGTGTGTGTGTGTGTGTGTGTGTGTGTGTGTGTGTGTGTGTGTGTGTGTGTGTGTGTGTGTGTGTGTGTGTGTGTGTGTGTGTGTGTGTGTGTGTGTGTGTGTGTGTGCGTGCGTGTGTGTGCGTGTGTGTGTGTGTGTGTATGTGTGTGTGTCTGTGTGTGTGTGCGTGTGTGTGTGCGTGTGCGTGTGCGTGTGCGTGTGCGTGTGCGTGTGCGTGTGTGTGTGTGTGTGTGTGTGTGTGTGTGTGCGTGTGTGTGTGTGTTTGTGTGTGTGTTGGTAAAAAACAACTTTGTCTTTAGACAAGGCTGATATGATGATATGATATGACTGGCAAAATGAAGAGAATGTAATAATTTGACAAAACACAGTGGCCATTTCAACACAGTTCAAACTAGAGTTAAATGTCTTTTTCGACATAGTGATGTCATTGTGAAACAGCGCAATTAACTGTTTAGCCAATATGATTAGTCAGTGAGAATTCTACGGTTAATTGGTTAACCACTGACTATCTCTAGTCCTGGTTTATGTCGGAGGTGCATTTCTTGTTTTTCTATGCTGAAGTGAGCAACCACTTGGGTCAAAACTAGTTCACAGCTGGAGACATGAAAGGAGAGGAGAAGGCCTATCTAGGCTAGATGAAAGGTTTTCCCCCTGTGTCAGACAAAAGGTGAAGAAGAGAACAAAGGGTTAACAAGCCTCCAGGTTCAGACGCAGGTCCTATGGCAACGTGGGCTAATTGGCAGCTAGCGGAGGTGAGAGGCGGGGAATTAACGCTAATTTATTTCCATTAACGACTCGTATTTCGCCTCACAACAATGTTAGAGATCAAAGCTGTTCAGCCGTCGCCAGGCAGATAATAATAATAATAATAATGGATTGGATTTATATAGCGCTCTTCTCTGACTCAGAGCGCTTCACAGAGTCCATTATTCGTTCATACACAGTCATACCGGTGGTGGTAAGCTACAATTGCGGCCAGAGCTGCCCTGAGGCAGATGGAACCCATTAACAGTATGACACAGAGAACAGGGCTTTTTGGTGATGAAAATAGCCATGTCCTGGTTTGGTGGTTCTCCTTGGCTGACGAACTTTGAACACTTTTTAGTACATTAGACATTTCCTTGTTTCTTTGCCCTGCTCATCTGGGTTGGGTTTCCCCAATGAAACTATATAATAAGGAAGGGTCATCACGTCACTGTATAGTGAGTGAACACACATAGGTGCCAAGTGTGGAAACTTTCAGTTCAGCCCACATTGAGTTGAATGGGATCATCATCTCCTCGTTTATGACCATTTAAACAGGTTATTACCTCGGATGTCAGAATCATCTGCAATTTGTTGCATTGTTAATAGTTCATGTATATTTCCTCAGATAGTTGGTATATTTAGCTTATTCCTGCATCTCCCATAGGCTTCTGGTATTCTGATGTGATGACCCTTGCTTCTTTTATAGTTTCCCAGAGCCTCCTTAGCACTACCTTAATGTTTTTCTTTAGTTGCCGAGCTGTTTGCCCTTCTAGAAGGTGTACCTTTGTCTGAAGTCGTACATCCCCTTAGCAATGCACAACCCTCCTGTCACAGTCTTAGCCTTGTTAGACAAACATTTAGCTTTTCAAAATGACAGTTGCGCTAACAATGTGCATCTACTACTAACCTACTTGTGTAAATGTTTAATATCAACTTCATCAAAACAAATTTTTATGTGCAGAGCATATCATGAGAATGTTGATGTCTTTCTTTCCCCTATGTCCCAACATAATGATGACAATAAAATTGGCCTAGAAATTGTATAAGATTACATTCAGGCTAGCCTGCTATCTAGATTAAAGTGTGTTACTTGTCCCAATTAGCCTATGTAAATTCTAAAAGCCATCCATAAATGTCTGACTAGAACCAAAATAATTAACATGCTTTGTTATATTATTCCCTTTGCTTGCGCCTGCCATTGGTTGTGAGCAGACAAACTAGGCTGTGTTCTGTTCGCTTCTTTTTTATATCCCCATCCCTTTCTTTGCCTGACTCCCTTTAAGTGAGCCCTCTATAGTATTATGATAAGGCCTTCTGTTCATTTAAGCCAGGGCAAGGAAGGTTGAAGGAAGGAAAACCACATAAATGGAACACACCTCGGTCATGTCTGTTGCTGGAGTGGAGAATATTTGCCACCACATTATGTTTGCTGGGCACATTATGTTTGCTGGGCAGACTAGGCTATCAAATGCTTCGGCAATATTTCATGTAGTGCTTTACTCTACTGACCCAGGTTAAAATGTCATTGCATACCCCGTATATAATTAATCATGATCAATTTCCACAGACGTGCTTTTGCCTTTCATCTATGGTAATTTTTGCACTGCAGAGAAAAGTCAGCAGGAATCAGTGGATATCCTGCTACAGTCTATATCTTGTGTTACAACCATTAACATTAGACCTTTGTTTCAATATCAACAAAACAATTCACCCATATCCTTTTTCCTGGTCTCCCAAGAAGTCCCAGACTATGGCTTATTACATCCTGATTGATGCTTTATTGTATCTTTTGTAGCCTATATGTATTTATTGGGTCTATCACATCTATCTCACAAGGTCTCCTCTTGACTCTTAAAAGTGATTAGCAGATGATCTTTAGTAGGCATAGCTTCCTCTTCTGCAACATTAGATTAGATGTGAAATGATTACGACAACACTTATATATTATTATATTACAACTTAATTCATACACCTATACAATTGAGAACTGAGGTCGATCCTGGCGGATCGATACACGTTTCAGCACCACAGTCAAGGACAGCTCCAATATGACATCTCTTTGCAGCTATCCAGGTAACAGGGACCTGTTAAGGCAGACCTGGGCATTGTACGGCCATCCGGCCCGCGGGATGATTCTGACCGGCCCGCGAAAGATTACATGATAATAAAAAAAAAAAAAAAAAAAAAAAAACTTTTTTTTTTTTTTTTACTTTTTTTTTTTTTTTTTTATGTCAACGTTCACACGCACAGTATACGCTTAGGAGACATGCTCAGAAGATGTTGGTTCTCTTTGGATCCACCTACATATGTGAACAGACATTCTCAGTCATGACGTTTACCAAGTCCAGGTACAGATCCTCTCTCACTGATGAACATCTGGCAGCTGTGCTTCGCATCTCCACCTCAGACATGCAACCTGACTTTGATGGACTTGTTAAAGCTCAACAGAGACTGGATTTCTCACACTGAATGAAAAAAAAGAACTGAAGAACACTAAAATGTGGAAATATAACAAGTGAAATGGGACACTTGATTTTTTTTTTCTTTTTTTTGCACAGTTCTGAAAACATAAAATGTTTAATATAGGCATGTAAAGTAAAAAAGGCTACAAAACTGGGACACTTTTCTTTACACAGTTCAGTGACATGTCTTGTTTATTTTTGCTATAAGATGATGTGATGTCTTTAGAAAGCTAAGAAAATCCTTGTTTCAATAGTATATGAAACTCAAAATTCCCTTTGTTATTAATGTTTCACATTTTGTTTATCATTTTGGAAATAAATTCTATTTGAATAAATTATATTTTTGAAAGCTATAACCTCACCTTTTAATTGCCAAATAATAACATACACTCTTACCAGGGGTCAAAACAATGCCATTTACTGCTTTTTATATAGAAATAAAATGTATATTATGCATAATTGAGTTTGGAATTTTGGCCCGGCCCCCCAACATATTTTCAGTTGCTCATTCGGCCCCCCGGGAAAAATAATTGCCCACCCCTGTGTTAAGGTATAGTCTGGGAAACACTCACAGAGAAGCGAGCTCCGTGTGAAAGGGAATGCTAAGGTACATTGAAACTGGGAAACCCAAGGAAACTAGATGCCAAGTGTGGAAACTTTCATTTCAGACGATATTGACTTGAATGGGATCAGCCATCTCCCATCATTAAAACAGGTTATTACCTTGGATGTCAGAAACATTCACAATTTGTTGCATTGTTAACTAGCTAACATTTTATATATTGGTTGATTATTAGACCCACTCCAGTTCGCCTACCAGCCCCGACTGGGGGTAGAGGATGCAGTCATATACCTGCTGAACCGAGCCTACACTCACCTAGACAAGCCGGGGAGCACTGTGAGAGTCATGTTCTTTGACTTCTCCAGTGCTTTTGATACCATAAGGCCTGGGCTGCTGGGTGAGAAGTTGGAGGCGATGCAGGTAGAGGCCCCCCTGGTGTCCTGGGTTGTTGACTATCTGACGGGCAGACCACAGTATGTGCGCCTACGGAGCTGTGTGTCAGACAGACTGGTCAGCAACACCGGGGCCCAACATGGGACAGTCCTCTCTCCCTTCCTCTTCACCGTCTACTCTACACCAATGACTTCCACTATCGGTCAGAGTCCTGCCGTGCCACCTTCATACGTTTTCTGATGACTCTGCGATAGTGGGATGTATAAAGGACGATGGCGAGAGGGAATACCGGGAACTGGTAGTGGACTTTGTCACATGGTGCGATAAAAACCACCTGCAGCTAAATGTGGCGAGGACCAGGGAACTGGTGGTGGAGCTGGGGAGGAGGAGGAGTGCACCTGTGACCCCCGTTTCCATCAGGGGAGTCGATGTGGACATGGTTGAGGAGCACAAATACCTCAGTGTGCACATCGACAACAAACTGAACGGGTCAAAACACGCATAGGCACTGTACAAGAAGGGCCAGAGCCGATCCTTCAATGTCTGTACAAGGATGTTGAGGATGTTCTATGAGTCGGTGGTGGCGGGCGCCTTCTTGTACGCTGTGACCTGCTGGGGCAGCGGACTGAGAGCAGGGGATACAAACAGGCTGGATAAGCTGGTCAGGAAGGCCAGTAGCGTGGTTGGGGTGGAGCTGGACTCTCTAGCGAGGGTGGCGGAGAGGAGGAGCCTTGCTAAGCTCCAGGACATCAGGGAAAACCCCTCCCACCCACTATACACAGACTTGGCTGACAGGAGGAGCATGTTCAGTGCTAGGCTCACACTACCTAAATGCAGCACTGAACGGTCCTTCATTCCGACAGCCATCAGACTATACAATGCATCACTGTGCCTCACTGCATCACTGAGCACAGAGTGACAGTTACCATCTTCCTGTACGCTTACTTTTGAAACAGCACTGTGCAATATTACACCTACTGTAGACTTCAGTATATTTTTTACTGTATTTATTTACTGTATATGTTATTCTATTTTTATTCTATCTTATTTGATTCTATTCTTATTCTTAGGCAATTTGTTTTGTTATTCTTATTCGTGACTTGTTCTGTCTAAATGTTTAATTGTAAAAGTATTTAAATGTAAAAGTATTTCTATTCTATTCTATTCTATTTTCTCAAATAGCTTGCATATTTTGCTTCCCCATGCATCGCCGATGGGCTTCAATATAACTGCCACAAAGTCTGGCACCAAGCAGAGCATAGAACTCTGTTGTTCTGACGTAATGACGTTTCCTTCTTTTATAGTTTCCTTGGGGAAACCCAGCCCTGAAACATTGTCATACTTTTACCCTTCAAAGTATTTGATATGTTTTGACCATGGCTTCTTTGTGAGCTCTATAGCCTCCTTCCACATCTCCTTCACAACTCTCCCTCCCTCCCCGCCTGTCCCACGATTCAACTGAGGCCAATCACCTATAGTACAACATTCCTGCTGGCTCGCTAATTAGCTTTAGCGCTTTTACAACTCCTACATTATCTTTACTGCAGCTCCTCAGCACGCCACATTAACTGTGGTATAGATGCTGTCAGTGCGGCTGGAAATAGCCATCGCTAAACCTGAGCCAGCGGGGCCCGTCCTAGGGGCGAGTCGATGCGGCTAAAGACAAGAGGTAATGCCAGATAAGGTGTCGGCCAATAGGTGCGGTGTGAAGGGATAAGGACTTTTATTCATCGTGTTCGATCGCAGACCATCTGGGATCACGAAATGACACATGATTGCAATCAAATAGCGGGTGATTATCATTAAACGACAAGCGCGGCCAATGAGTCGTGGCATTGTGCCATATTATATGACAAGATGTTTCATGAAAATACTACGAATAGCAGGTACACTGTTGGTACCTGCTATTCTTCCAACAGGTACAACCAGGTACACTATTGAGTAAAAAAATAAACGTTACTTAATTCACGAGTGTGTGAGATGTGAATGTCGGAAACAGCATATTTCATGATAAATGTATGTAAGCAGTAAAGGTAAAGGCATGTTCAGTCTGATTCAGGTCACATGATGCCCTCGTATCTCACTGCTTGGAAGTACTCCATCTTCAATGTGTTAACCTCACATGCTCTTGTTTCGAGAGCCTTTTTCTTCAACCACTTTTAACTCCACTGCGATGAAAACGGCTCTAGTGAAGTACAATAAACTCTACTTTTAGTTGCACAGGTACTTATGTGTTCTCTTCTGTATCAAAGAGCACACGCCAATGGTAGGAATTACCTCTTTGCTGTGGAAGGGCTGCGAGCATCACAACACAACAGGCGTCTGTTTATATGAGCATAAGCCTGTCTCTGTTGGATTGTAAACCATTCTCTCTGAATTGGCCTGGACTGCATTCATATAGCATTTTATCCAAAGTGCTTTACAACTTGCATGCAAGGTGCCAACCTGCTCATCGGGAGCAGTTAGGGGTTTTGTCCTTTGCTCAAGGCGTGAATCTTCCGATTACCAGACAACCGCTCTACCTCCTGAGCCACTGTTGCCCGAATTAAGGAAACTATTTCTAGGTATTAATTAAAAGTGTGGAGAATGAGGTAATGTAACTAGATGAATGAACTGTTCCTGCACTAGGGTGGCAACAATATTGAGATTAACTTGATACAGTAGCATTATGAGGACTACCATATTTTATGTATGTCTTACTGATCAATTCCAAGTGTAAATATAGCTGGTGACACCTTTACAATGGGTCTTATTCCATTCTATGAAACTGCAACTTTGGACATAAATGTTCTCAAAGACATGGTTCAGCGACACATGATATTCAACATAGATGACTTGATATTAGGAGAGGAGAAATAATAGCGGTACGTTTTACAAAGCATCATCTTTCATCTTAAAAAAAATTATCAAAGACAGATATCATTACCCTACTCATCTCATCGATCTGTATTGTTTACAGTATACTAGTATTATATTACTGCTTGCCCAGTGATACAGGGCAAATTCCCTAAATGCCTTGTAAGAATCATATAATGTGCATTTATTGCAATAGTTTTACTTAAAATCTTTCCATATACAAATCTTTGTATTTATATTTTCCATATGGGCATGTTGGTTACCGCATTGCAAAGTAGTCTCCTCCTATGCATCTCAGTGCTTAAATACATTTCAGTGTGGTGCTGAAATACATTTCAGTGTGGTGCTGAAATACATTTCAGTGCAGTGCTGAAATACATTTCAGTGTCAAACGGGGAGCTCTCGCGAATACAAATCCCTGTATGTATTTTCATATACAAATTGCCAATCATCTGGAAGCTTGAACAACAGCACCCGGCTTATGAAGCGGCGGGCAGGGATTAATAATACATCACAGGCTGCCTTCGTCCCGACGGTCCCGGACGGTATGAAAAGCAATTAGTCGCAAGCCTCTCAAACCCGGTTTTGATGGGAGATCAATAGGCGTAGTGAAACATGGGGGAGATGGACTACTGTGTCTCAATCCATCTTCCAAGCCGCAGTCGCGTTTGCCACGTTAGTTTTTTTTACCAACCCGCCTTTGAAACTCCCTTCTCTTCCAGCAGAGGAGTGGGTCATTTTCGGAGGCGATACGCTGGGAATAGTGATGTGAATCATGAAAGGCCAGACAGCCCACGTGTCACTTTGACAGATTTTTCTTCAGGCTCTGGAGGTATTGTGAAGACAGACAGATCCAGATCCCCCCCACACACACACACCGCTATTTGTGTTTGTATGTCTGTGTGTGTGTGTGGGTATGTGTGTGTGTGTATATGTGTATGCATGTGTATACTTTCTTTTGGTGTTATTTCTGTTCTTCTCTGTATTCTTGAGGCATCCGTCCCCTGCATTTGACCCATCCCAACTATTTAGGAGCATTGGGCCACACAGTGTGGGGCCTGGAGACCAACTCCAGTTGTAATGCCAGTACGGCAATGGCCTTCTTGCTGTGAGGCAACAGTTCTACCAACTGTGTGTGTATGTGTGCGTGCGTGCGTGCGTGCGTGCGTGCGTGCGTGCGTGCGTGCGTGCGTGCGTGCGTGCGTGCGTGCGTGCGTGCGTGCGTGCGTGCGTGCGTGCATGCGTGTGTGCGTGCGTGTGTGTGTGTGTGTGTGTGTGTGAGTGTGTGGGTGTGAGTGTGTGTGTGACTGTGTGTGAGTGTGTGTGTGCGCCTTCAACATGTGTCACCATCCTTTCTGCACGGCATCACACCAGCAGTGTGTGTGTGTGTGTGTGTGTGTGTGTGTGTGTGTGTGTGTGTGTGTGTGTGTGTGTGTGTGTGTGTGTGT
>NC_140165.1:278143523-278166883 GCF_963971535.1 Notolepis coatsorum
TGTGGTACTTCACTTAGGCAGTTCTCAGTGAGGTATGAGGGTCCAATCTTTGGAATGCAGCTGATCCTATGCTGAGGAAATCTCCATCTCTGCTTATTTTTAAAGCAAACTACAAACGAATTCTCATCCAAAAGTAGTAGATAGATAATATGTCATACATGTAGGTATGCATTTGGTTATGTGGGTGGGTAGGTTTGTAGGCAGGTGGGTGGGTTGTTATATATTATTATGTACACAGTATATGCAGTTATGTACTGTGTGTATGTATGTTTGTATTAACACAAATCTTTTCAATGTATTCTGGTATTTTATAATATGCATATTTTTGTATTTTTGTATGTTTGATTTTATAAAACAGGGGAAGTTCTTGATAAGCCTCTAGGCTTCTAACTTCTCCTTCACAATCGTTATAACTTATTATGTATTGTTTTTACTTCTGTTTAACTGTGTTAATAAACAAACAAACAAACAAACAAACAAACAAACAAGGTGTAACATGTGGGAGGCTCACACTACCCTTGCTATTTCCTGTCTCTGCTGTGCAGGCGTCCCCCAACCGACCTGTAGGAGTCACTGTCCACAACGCCCAGATTACCACCCATCGACTTCCACCCGCTGACTCTGCCAATTGAGCCAGTATGACGGCCGGCCCAAGCCGGAGGCAACGCCGAGAGAGACACGTCACACACACTTTACATTACCACGCAGTTCGATGAGATTAACATTGACTGGATTACATAATGCTCTGTTTCACTACATGAGCAGATATTGCTATTTGCATATTATTGGTATCTAGGGACATCTTTTTTGTATTTTATTTCTTTATTATTTTTTAAACAAACACATAAACAAACATGACAACACACGATAAGATATACAAGCATTAGTTGTCAGTGCACATCCAATGAAATCACATTTTAGTTAATTGTCTTATATAGGATATACCCTTAATACCTGTTATCTAAAAACCTACACACATATGCTCCAGCTCGTACCCCCCCCCCCCCTTCCGGACCCTCCATTGGATAATCCATCCATTTTCCCAGTAGGAGTTAGATCATTTTGTGTACTGTACTGTGTAGGGACTGTCCGGCTCCACTAGGGGCAGGCTTTTCTCATTCACTAGGCTGGGGGCGGGGCTGGCTTTTCTAATTCACAGGAGCGATCTTTTCTACTCTACGTTGGCTTTGAGAGTTGTGTGAATGAATGAAAACTTTATTTAACAGATTGCAGAATGGGTACAATACAGTACGGCTCAATACATACAATTGTTAAGGGGATGCAGACCTGAGAAAGACGTTTGTCTTGTTTCCATCAGGGTCCCCCATTTTCAATTCATATAGACATTTATGACATAGACAACATACATGACATTTATGGCATAGGGACATATAGGTATTTAGTACTGATACATTTGTGACATAACCGGTATTCAAATATACAGTACTGTTACCCCTAGATCCTGACAGAGAGTATATACATGATGGGGAGGGGACTGTACATTAGGAGGGGGTGGGTGGGTGGGAGAGAAATATACATACGGCGGGGAGGGAATATATACATGTTTGATTGATTGAATTGATTGAAAACTTTATTAAAGATTGCAGAATGGGTACAGTACAGTACATAGATGTAGCAGTAGGCCTACTGTCTATCTGTATGTCATGTATGGGGACCCTGATGTAAACAAGACGAAAGTCTTTCTCTGGTCTGCATCCCCTTAACAATTGTGTGTATTGAGCTGTACTGTACCCATTCTGCAATCTGTTAATAAAGTTTTCAATCAATCAATCAAAACAGCTCAATACATACAATTGTTAAGGGGATGCAGACCAGAGAAAGACGTTTGTCTTGTTTACATCAGGGTCCCCCATTTTCAATTCATCATAAACTGTACTGTGCAGGACAGTGATGCAACAGTAGCAGGACAGTACATCACAGTGATGTAGCAGGACAGTGATGCAACAGTAACAGGACAGTACATCACAGTGATGTAGCAGGACAGTGATGTAGCAGGAGTCAGGACATTGGATCACAGTGATGTAGCAAGAGAGTGGATCACTGTGATCATTTTGTGTAGTGTACTGTGTAGGGACTGTCCTGCTCCACTAGGGGCAGGCTTTTCTCATTCACTAGGCTGGGGGCGGGGCTTGCTTTTCAATTAAACAGGAGCGATCTTTACTACCACATTGTACAACAGAACTGCCGAGTCCCGAGGCTGGTAAGTGCTAGTTAAAATGTACAGTAGTGCACAAACTCTACGTTGGCTTTGAGAGTTGTATTATACTGATATAAAAGTTATGCTGTAGGTTGTATGTGGGAGGGGGGCGGGGGGCTGCGTCGCCCACAGTATTTGGTTAACGTTACTGTGGGAAGTTATGCTGTAGGTTGTGTATGGGGGCGGGGGGGGGGGGGGGGGGTACGTCGTCCACGGTCTATTTAATTTAACGTTATGTACAGTAGTTGTGTTTGATTGATTGAAAACTTTATTAACAGATTGCAGAATGGGTACAGTACAGTACATAGATGTAGCAGTACTGTCTATCTGTATGTCATGTATGTCTGTCCTGATGAATTGAAAATGGGGGACCCTGATGTAAACAAGACGAAAGTCTTTCTCTGGTCTGCATCCCCTTAACAATTGTGTGTATTGAGCTGTACTATATTGTACCCATTCTGCAATCTGTTAATACAGTTTTCAATCAATCAATCAAAACAGCTCAATACATACAATTGTTAAGGGGATGCAGACCAGAGAAAGACGTTTGTCTTGTTTACATCAGGGTCCCCCATTTTCAATTCATCATAAACAGGGGTGTAAAAAGTACCCAGAAATTATACTTTACTACTACTATTATACTAAGTACACTGTACAACTGTACAAGCAAAACTTTACATTGGAATATTGACGAAACCATACTTGGTCATTTACTGTACATTGGAGGGGGTTGGGTTAGGACATTTACAGGGTCCAGTTTCGAATTGCAGTCTCCCGTAGTTGCTCTTTGAGAGTGGTTTTGAAAGTGGGTAGTGATTCACATTCCTTTACAGCAGGGATCAGCAACCTTTTTGATACGAAGTGCCATTTTAAAATGTTCTTGTTAACCAGTGTGCCATATCAATGTTAAGGTTAATTATGAAACCACATCACAATGTAAATCTCCAACAGATCTGTAATTCTATTCCATCCATATAGGCAACGTGCATAGCAATAGTTTTAATAACCATTTTCCTCTCATAAATATATAAGAGAATGCTGCCGTCTTTATGAGATGCTTGCTTGCCATACCTGGACACATTCAGCCTTGTCTGCCTCATCCTTTAAAGTTCTCATGTTTGGTCTCAAAATGGCGTTTAACACTCAATGTTCGGCAAACAACAACAGACTGACCCTTCTCATTGGCTCTGACCATGAAATATCCCTGGTATATCAGTCAACCTACAGTACCATAAATAACAGGCTGTGCAACTGCCAATGGCTGTGAAAGAGGTAACTGCATGGGGAGGTAACTCAACATTTCCAAAAAGGTTCCTCTTACACATTTGCTAGTGTGCCATGTTGGTTTAGATAATGTGTACCAATGGTGGCACTCGTGCCTAAGGTTGCTGACCCCTGCTTTACAGCTTTGGGTAGGGAGTTCCACATCGATGTGGCATAATTGCGAACCGTGTTTAGTCCCTTGTTTGAGCCGAATCTGGGTTTAACATGATTTGTGGAGCTCCCTCTGGTGTTGTGATCGTGGTATTCACTGACCTTTGGGAAGTATTTTGACATGTACATGGGTACCTTAGTCGTATAGTGTATCTTGTTGACCAGGCCCATTGCAAGTTGCTGTACTCTGTCGTCTACTCTAAGCCATCCTAGGTTGTCAAAGTGGGCAGGGGTGAGGTGGGTTCTAGGAGTAAGGTCAAGCAGTAGTCTGACCAGTTTGTTTTGAGATCTGCCAGGTTATGACATTTATGCTTCTACCTAAAACCAGGTTATGTGAGTAGCTGGGATTGGTTCAGGTTCTGATATTGCTGTACAGGCCAAGATTTCACTGATCGCTTTAGTACTTAGACACATAGCACTATGTTGTATCCTCTCACCAGGCTCCAATGCAATGGGGCACATTTTCACATGATGTTGCTGTCAATGACGCATTATACAAAATGGTCATCAGTAGTGGCCACAGAAATAAACCCATATTCCATAATGGGACTTGAGTATACTGAATATTTGACCATACCAAATATCTCATATAAAAGGCCTTCTAGTAGGCCAGTTGACTAACTCACATAATTAGCATCATATAGCCACAATACTAACTAACAATGCTTTACTTTTTCTCTTTCCTTGGCATGTCTCCCAGGGGGCCCGGAATCACTACTTACTGGTCTGTTTAGTCCTATCTCATTCCTCATCTCTCCTGCTCCATCCCTCATCTGCTGACTGTGGTCATCCTGTCCTGGGTGTGTTTGGTCTCCTGCTCCACTCTTCTTCAGGCTCTGTGATCCTGCACCTTTTTAGGGTGGATGATATCGGCAGCCATTGGACGTGGTTGGCTGCCTGAATTTAGCTTAAGTCTATTGCTCTTTTTGCCCAACAAAGTAACTGCAATTTTTTTTGAGGACCAGCACCATGAAAGGACAAGACAATCTGAATGTGTGCACATAACCTCACCATGCTCACTGAGAACACCTGCACAATGAGGATTACAGTTGATCACAAATGATGTGCTTGTTTATGTGTTGTGCTTGAGTGTTAGCTTGTGTGCTATTTGATTGTTATTATTTACACTGTTTCTAAACAACTCCTAACTGATCAGAAAAAGATACTGGAATATGTTGTTTCTTTACACATATGTTGGATTATGTAATTGGTTTGTCTTTTTTATTGGTTTGTCATGACAAACCAATTACATAATCCAACATATGTGTAAAGAAACAACATATTCCAGTTAACGGTATATTTTTTTAATGATTCGTTACGGCGAAATCAATACTTCCATTTGTATAAATTGCATTAAGCGGACCTTAGTATTGCTGCCTGGCTGAGGGGCTTGTTGCGGCTCATGTGCATGCGCACGCTCGGCCAATCAGAGCAACGCGGAAGGGCTTGTTGCTTACCGAAAGTATTCACGCGGTTGGGGCTCCTTTTGCACAAATTACTGCATCAATACAGCTAAATATATACTTTTCCACGATATTCTAATTTATTGAGCTGCACCTGTACATCACTGTGCTCAGGAGGCAAAACAATGTCTAACATGCCTGCCATGTATCACAAACAGTACTGTATTTGCAAATCTGGTATGTCATAAATGTATAGATGTAGCAGTACTGTCTATCTGTATGTCATGTATCAAGTTTCAAGTTCAAGTTTCTTTAATAGTTGTCATACAGAAGTACAGAATACTTTTATACAAAATGCTTCTTTCTGTTACGCTCCAGAGACTGTGCTAGACAAAAGATAAGTGAAATAAAATAGTATAGCATGTAAAAAAAATAGAAGTAAAAATAGAAGTCACGTACGTAGACACAGTGTAAGGGCCATATGAGTGTTTTGATTATGTCGGTAGCTTCTCCGATATATATATATATATTTTGTAATTGTGTTTAGTTTAAGGCACAATTAGGCGCCGGTGTGTAGAGGCCAAGGCCAACTTGTTGGATTTGTATTGCTAGAATATTAGAATTAATTTAGTCTAGAATAGTGTCTTATTTATGTTTGAACACTAGAGGGCTCACCGCCTCCATTATAGCCAGCTGGAAGTCATGAGATTACTTGAATGTAATTCAAGCATATATACCTTTAGGAGTTGAACATGAAGTAGTATTTTAACTTTGGGTGGAATAAAGTTTTAGAAACATTTGGGATGAATACACCTTTAAAGCTATTTGTGGGAATACACATACAAAAATAAAAACGAAAGAATGGAAAAACATGCAGAACTGATCGCTAATGCTGTCACGTCCCTGATGAAGATGAACAGGAGCACTTGGATTGGCAAGGTATTGTATTGGAGCGGACCCACGACAGGATGAAGGATGACAGGATGGGTCAAGCGCAGATGACATTTCAATGGCAACCCCCCCAAAGGAATGCGTGTGTGCTGCCCATCTCACATGTGTTACAAATAAAGACTTCATAGTCCCATTTCATTCATTTATTCATTCAAACGATTTGGGGTTATAAGCTTTAAAAGGATTTGGGGAAGACACCATAACACAATTGGGTATTCGAACCTTTAAAACCATTTGGGTGGAATACACCTTTAACTGTCCTGCTACTGTTGCATCACTGTGATGTACTGTCCTGCTAACCATTTGGGTGGAATACACCTTTAACTGTCCTGCGACTGTACACCTACTGTACTGATACTGTACACATACTGTACTGCTACTGTACACATACTGTACTGCTACTGTACACACCTACTGCACATTGTGATGGGGCTGTCCTGCTAACCATTTGGGTGGAATACACCTTTAACTGTCCTGTGACTGTACACCTACTGTACTGCTACTGTACACCTACTGTACTGCTACTGTACTGCTACTGTACACCTACTGATACTGTACACATACTGTACTGCTACTGTACACCTACTGTACTGCTACTGTACACACCTCCTGCACATTGTGATGGGGCTGTCCTGCTAACCATTTGGGTGGAATACACCTTTAACTGTCCTGTGACTGTACACCTACTGTACTGCTACTGTACTGCTACTGTACACCTACTGTACTGGTACTGTACACATACTGTACTGCTACTGTACACCTACTGTACTGATACTGTACTGCTACTGTACACACCTCCTGCACATTGTGATGGGGCTGTCCTGCTAACCATTTGGGTGGAATACACCTTTTTAACTGTCCTGCTACTGTTGCATCACTGTGATCCACTGTACTGCTACTGTATTAAAACCTTTAAAACAATTTGGGTGGAATACACCTTTAAAATCATTCGATTTGGGTTATAACCTTTAACACTATTTGGGTGGAATACACCTTTAACTGTCCTGCAGCCATTTTACCACTGTCCACTGTACTGTACAGTCCTGCTACATCACGGTCCTGCTAACCATTTGGGTGGAATACACCTTTAACTGTCCTGCTACTGTTGCATCACTGTGATCCACTGTACTGCTACTGTATTATAACCTTTAAAACAATTTGGGTGGAATACACCTTTAAATCATTCGATTTGGGTTATAACCTTTAACACTATTTGGGTGGAATACACCTTTAACTGTCCTGCAGCCATTTTACCACTGTCCACTGTACTGTACAGTCCTGCTACATCACTGACCTGCTAACCATTTGGGTGGAATACACCTTTAACTGTCCTGCTACTGTTGCATCACTGTGATCCACTGTACTGCTACTGTATTATAACCTTTAAAACAATTTGGGTGGAATACACCTTTAAAATCATTCGATTTGGGTTATAACCTTTAACACTATTTGGGTGGAATACACCTTTAACTGTCCTGCAGCCATTTTACCACTGTCCACTGTACTGTACTGTACAGTCCTGCTACATCACTGTCCTGCTAACCATTTGGGTGGAATACACCTTTAACTGTCCTGCTACATCACTGTGATGTACTGTCCTGCTACATCACTGTAATGTACTGTCCTGCTACATCACTGTCCTGCTACATCACTGTGATGTACTGTCCTGCTACATCACTGTCCTGCTACATCACTGTGATGTACTGTCCTGCTACATCACTGTCCTGCTACATCACTGTCCTGCTACATCACTGTGATGTACTGTCCTGCTACATCACTGTCCTGCTACATCACTGTCCTGCTACATCACTGTGATGTACTGTCCTGCTACATCACTGTCCTGCTACATCACTGTCCTGCTACATCACTGTGATGCTACATCACTGTCCTGCTACATCACTGTCCTGCTACATCACTGTGATGTACTGTCCTGCTACATCACTGTGATGCTACATCACTGTCCTGCTACATCACTGTCCTGCTACATCACTGTGATGTACTGTCCTGCTACATCACTGTGATGCTACATCACTGTCCTGCTACATCACTGTCCTGCTACATCACTGTGATGTACTGTCCTGCTACATCACTGTGATGTACTGTCCTGCTACATCACTGTGATGTACTGTCCTGCTACATCACTGTCCTGCTACATCACTGTGATGTACTGTCCTGCTACATCACTGTGATGTACTGTCCTGCTACATCACTGTCCTGCTACATCACTGTGATGTACTGTCCTGCTACATCACTGTCCTGCTACATCACTGTGATGCTACATCACTGTCCTGCTACATCACTGTCCTGCGACATCACTGTGATCCACTGTCCTGCTACTGTTGCATCACTGTCCTGCACAGTACAGGACACAAAATGATTTAACTGCCTCTCCATTTTCCCTCGCTCCTAACCAGACATTACCATTATATGCTAGCTTTTATTTTCTCCACCACTTCTAACCACAATGTCATTTTGGATTCATTGAGACCCAAAATTCTTGCTGTAGATATTTCTTGATAGATCACATCGAGATATGTAATAATCCAGACCTTTCGGCAAATTTTTTTCCGGTTGGAACCATCGTGATGCTATCAGCTTTTTAGCCACTGTGATACCCGATAAAACCAATCTCTTTGGCTGTGGATGTACTGCACACTCAAAAACATCATTCAGCAGTAGTACAGAGGGGTGTACAGGTATATTCCAAGTTAAGAGATTTGATAGTTGCTGGGTCACCTCTTTCCAGAATATCTTAACTGGTGGGGAGTCCCAGTACATGTGCATAAATGTCCCCTCTTCCCCATTTGTACATAAGGAGCATTTGGAGTCTTGTATAAGACCCATTTTTTTCAGTCTTATAGGAGTCAAGTATGTCCTGTGAATATAGTTAAGATTGATTTGTTGATGGTCTGGGTTCCTTGATGTGAATCGAATATTTGCCCATGCTTCTTGCCAATCAAAATCACTTTCCAGGTCTGGTATATCCCTCCTCCAGACGGAGTCTAGGTGGAGGGTTTCATATGAGGACGTTAGTAATTGATGATAAAAATCTGAAACAAAACCTCTTGATGTCTCTCTTTCATAGAAGAATTTGTGGTATCTGTGGTGTACAATTGGTATATTTAATGGAACACTGTGAGCCTTCAAACATGCCAATAACTGTGCGTAAAAGTAATATGTGGACTTGGTGAGATACAATTTTTTGCGTATTTTATTGAAACTACAAAAACCCTGTTTATTGAAGACGTCTCCTAATGAGTGTATGCCTTGCTTTTCCCATCTAGGGAATCTTATAGGTTGTTTTCCTATCCAGAGTGCATTGTTATTGAATAAGGGAGTATGATGTATCTAGGGACATCTATGGACCTCAGTGAATGTATTCCCAGTGTCAGAAATATTGTGTCTATTACTATGCTTAAATTGTGATGAAACAAAGGAGAATATTAATTATGATTTTTCTTTGCATCTTTGACAGTGAATAACACCATGCTAAAAATGACCAGATATGAAAAACTGCCACAGATCTCGTGCAGTACCTTCTTGAGATTATGTGTACAAAATATCTAAGGAAATGAATAAAGGGAAGATGATTAAACAGATGGTTTTGTAGATACAGTACTGAATTTTCCCATCCGGACCAATGCAATTTGAAATATTATTATAGAATATAGAATAGCAGACTTATAAATGACCTTATTATAGCCAATTCGCACATTTATGGATTGTGTCAAATCTTATATTTAAAATGTCCAAGTTCAATTTGGATTTAGTATCACCAGGCGTGCATAAGAACAGATCATGAAATCTAGCATTTCTATTTTTGCCAGGGTGCCACCATTTTGAAACTAATTTCAAATCTGATTGTTGCTACATGCTAGAAATAGGGGAGACAAACTAACTGCGCTCCCATATATGCCAATAACGTTAAGTTTTGTGGTGTATTATCCCGAGTAATAAGAGATATCAAAAAAATTCATACAGAAGTAATTAGCTTGAAGCCCCATAGAGGCCTTTGGGAAGTGTAGTTCGGAAAAATTCCAACGCTCATCGAAAGCTGTCAGTTTCCTCTTCAAAATGGCGTCAAACAATTCCCGACGTAATTTTTTTCCAGAATGGCCGACTTTCGCGACCAAAACAATAGGAAAACGAAAATCTATCTAATAACACTTTAACCTATTGGTAAACTAACATTGATGATAATATACATTAGAACTGCTGTTGTGACATGGTTATGATGTTTATACTTGAATACGTTTGAAAAATAAAACAATACTATTGTCAGACAGTCTAGACAGATTTATTTATGACGTGATGTCATTTGCGGTCCGGCCCCGGACCGCACGGGTGGAAGAGGTTAATTAATCAAAATTAATCACATTTTAATCGTATATCAATATTTGATGCGAAAAGCAAAAATGTTCAATTCAAATTAATTTTGGTATACGAGTGAATCAATGAATATACATTATACGTATACGTGCAGCAAAATCCTGTATTAGCTACTACACAGACCAACAGATTAAGGCGAGACACTGCAGGTGAATAGTCAAATATACTTTTTTTGTTGATTTTGAGATTTTGTTATATTTTGCTTCCTAAACATGTCTTCTATGAAACTAGTGACAATAAAACGTCAATAACACACATTTAGTTGTTTATTTTACATCATTTTGCCTTATTGCATCCATAAATGTGCACATATTTAATGGGGAAGTGCCTCATTTGCATATATAAACATACATTTCAGAAAACTTGCAATATATTTTTTCTTAGTTTATATGTACATAACAAATTGGGAAAGTTTCATAGTGATATCTATTCAAATATTTTTTGACTATTAGGGGGTACTACACTGTACTACACTGTTTGTAGCCTGTGTGTAGTTCTGTTCAGTTCAATAACATCATTATTATTATTCAGTTATCAGGCATGTGTTTAGGTTGTCTATTACTAATGGTTTGATTAGGTATTGTGTTTGTAAATATCTGTTTAAAAAAAAAGTATGGCATTTTACAATACAGAACTTTGAAGGCGTTTTCCCAAAAATGAGTTTTAAGAGTTTTTCCCTCATACTCTGAGCCAGAAATCTCCACTTCAGTAGCACTCACATACACCAAACCTTCCAGTTATATTCATATCTATGTTCTGAAGGTATTTACAGAAGGGTTTGTTGATATCGCATTCATACCCTGATTTATATCACATTTTATTCCTAAAAACATGGCGAAATATAGAATTTTACCATAAAAATGGACTGAATGGAGTATTTTCTGATTTATGGAGTGATAAAAAGAGATATCCAAAATCCCCTCTGTAATAACCTTTGGCTCTAATATGTCAACAAAATGAAACTATAATTTTGAAAATGGCTTTATCCAATGTTCAGATTTCTGTCCTGGAATTATATCCAAATTAGTGCATATTTAAGTAGATCATGCCTCATTTGCATATTTAAACATACAATTTCAGAATACTTGTAATACAAAAAAGTCTTGTCTTAATATAAGTAATCAACTGGGGAAGTTTCATTGTGATATCTATTAGTTAATTTGTTTACCCTATTCACCTGCAGTGTCTCCCCTTAATGCAATTTTTGGAATAATATACAGATGCAACCATTCATTTCCTGTCGACCGACATTTGGGCACCGTATTAATGGTAACAATGACCAGTAGGGACGCTCGAATACAGCTGGTGACAATGGCCCAACGCGCCGCCTGTCTGTTCATTCAGGAGCTCCGCGCTCGACAAAGCTTTTTGTGGGGCAGAGAGAGGCAGAGAGAGAATGAACAAAATGCACTGCAATCTTGTGTTCTGACCACGTGTTTTGGCTAAAATAAATGTTTTGTATGCCTCGTTTTATTAAATGTCCTTTGGGCGCAAGCGATTGATAACTGTGAACTTTGAAACGGCAAGAGCTCTCGTTTTTTTTTTTAACCGGCCGCTTTTATTATGAAATTCGTAGCACCTCTTTTATTATGAAACAGCTTCAACTCAGCTCACTACTACCTCACTATGCTTTTTGGTAACTAGGTTTGTTTAAACACGCAAATATTTCCACCAGAGTAAATGTGTTAGAGTTACTATAATGATATTTCTCAAGCATACACACACAGCATTTATAACATGTTGGCTGTGTGTTAGTCACCATTGTGGGCATTCATTATAATTATATAAATGGCCACATCAGAACCAGGAAGTATCTAGGGCAGCGTGAGCCTCGCACGCGCTACTCCTCGCCACTGAGAGATCGCGCAGTCAAGGTGAAAAGATGCGACGGCTGCCTCCTCGTGTACCGGAGGGGACACGTGATGCAAGGCTTCATCCTCATTGCAGCCGACAAGTGGGAGGCATGGTCTAACAACGTTCGAGACAGGGGAGGGTAGAATTGGATAATACGAAATTGGGATGGGAGAAAAAGTAGATAAAAAAAAGGTTAACCTTTCACTACCACACTACAGAAGGTTAACATTTCACTACCACACTACTACAGACGGTTAACTGTCTGTAGTGTGGTAGTGAAAGGGTTAACCTTCTGTAGTGTGGTTGTGAAATGGTTAACCATTTGTCGTGTGGCAGTGGAAGGGTTAACCTTCTGTATTGTCACAGTGAAAGGGTTAACCCTTTGTTAGTGTGGTAGTGAAAGGGTTAACCCTTGTGTGGTGTTGTTGTTACTCACCCAGTGTTCACGAGACTGGTAGACCCACAACAATATTGGGATTTTAAAACAATAAAGCCATAAAAGATGTGAACTTTATCTCAATTACAAGCAATCTATACAGCATACTATACGTGTTTAATATTTGCCATGTACCCCTGCTAGATTAAATTTTTTAAAGGTGTTAATAATATTTTTTTTGTAAAATATGCCACACAAAAAGAATCCATTATAATCAAGACATGAATGGAATAAATCATGTTTATCTTGAAAAATATAAATGAAACCAGGTGGAGGCAGACAGTGAAGTTGTACTATTTACTATTTACTTTTTTCACCTACAATTTCCACACTCTTGGGTCCAGTGGACCCAAACACCACATATGTGACTGGGCATGGGGGCGCGGGACTTGTTGAGGTAAGGTCCAATCTTTTTTTTTACCTATTGTGAAAGTACAGATTCTTACCTTAAAAATAAGCCATCACTTGAACATTTTGGTGGGATATTTTGCAAGCTACATCCTATAAATCATGGTGATATCAGTAAACACATTCAGAGATGAATGGTCTTCGAACTTGTGGAGAGGTTCACACCTGTGATTTAATCAACTACAACCCTACCCAGAATGCATTGTATTCCATGGCCCCCCTCTCTCTGGGGACATTAACACCTTGCATCAGGCTATTTTGTTATGGCAATGACTCTGTCTTGTGGCAAGTTGTTGTGGCAGTTGAAGTGTAAGTCTAAAAGCCTTGTAAGTCTAAAAGCTAAATGACTGTATTATAAGGAAAGGTTAACCTTCTGTAGTGTGGTAGTGAAAGGTTAACCTTCTGTGGTGTGGTAGTGAAAGGTTAACCTTCAGTAGTGTGGTAGTGAAAGGGTTAACCTTCTGTAGTGTGGTAGTGAAAGGTTAACCGTCTGTAGTGTGGTAGTGAAAGGATTAACAGTAATAGCATAATCTCAATATATCTCTAACAGATTACTCATATTTCGGAAATTATCTGTGTTTGTTTGATACAACGTCTTTTTTCATCGAGAAAAAACGGATAAATAGTTTTTTTTACCATATTTCTACACATTTCCGCTGCCACATTACACATTATGAAATCTCGACGAAATACCTCTGAATAAGAATTAAAAAAAATTAAAGATTCAATGACTAATTTGGCCAGAAACGGCTTTGAGGCGAAGCGTTACTAAGCGCTCATACATACCTAAAAGCCCTGGTAGTGAAAGGGTTAACCTTCTGTAGTGTGGTAGTGAAAGGTTAACCTTCTGTAGTGTGTTAGTGAAATGGTTAACCTTCTGTAGTGTGGTAGTGAAAGGTTAACCGTCTGTAGTGTGGTAGTGAAAGGTTAACCTTCTGTAGTGTGGCAGTGAAAGGGTTAACGCGCGCCTCATCTCTCCTGCCTCGAGCTGCACCACCAAGCACCAAGCACCAAGCAGCAAGCAGCACCAGCAGCATGCGCCGCGCGATTGTACATTTGTAACGTCAACACAGCCCAGCTGTCAACTATGTTATTTAGATGTATTTAGCAATTAGGTTGCAAAAAATGCACCCTAACGAAATTCGTTCGCTCATAAAATTCTAACTGTGTTTTAATGGTTTTTAATTAAGTTAAAACACTCGTTTTATAACGGCCGTCAATGCCTCTTTTTTATTTAGACACTGCGTTACGTTGCTTATAACTTATAACATTAAGATAGTGTATTAACATTGTTATTCTCTCTCTGAGAAAGGAGAGCTAAATAATGTGTCTGTGTGTTAACACAGCAAGACATTTTCTTCATTTCAGAGAACCTCCCCCTTGCGAATCAAATCGGGTTTGGTCACGTCGAGTCACATATATTAACTGACTGTGTAGGGGGGGAATGTGTTCTTTTATATGTGCTTCACATGAAATGAGCCAAGGAAATTCAGCATATTTTTACCAGGGTTCTTTAGTTGCTCGAAACAAACTTCTTCTATTTATTAGCGGAAACCACACAATATAGTCAAGTTCATAGCATAACAAACCCCCGTTCGGATATTAGCAGGGGTATAAAAAGTACCCAGAATTATACTTAAGTGAATGTATGGGTACCGTATGAAAATCGTACTCAAGTAAAAGTCAGAGTATCTGTCTAAAAACACACTTGAGTAAAAGTAAAAAAGTTTCTACTTTTAAATGTACTTAAGTACTAAAAAGTCAAAGTAAAAACTTTGAATCAAAGACCCCAGCTTTCTAGTCTTGCACAAGGACCAATCAGCATGGGTATGGGCGGGTTCATTTTCCATTGATGGGGATTTGATTGGCTGTTTTTAAATAAAGTGCGGCCGCAGGATTAATAACGTTAACGTTAGTTCGGCCAGAGAAACAAATATACTAATTAAAATAGTTGGACCTGCAAGATTTGTACTTTGTAGGTCTGCATTTTAAATGTAAGGAGTAAAAAATATGTTTTTTCTCTCTGAAATGTAAAAGTACAAGTATACAAACCTAATAATACTGGAATAAAGTACAAATCCCCCAAAACAGTACTTAAGTATTATAACAAAGTACAATTACTCAAGTACTTTACACCCCTGGAAACCACACAATGTAGTCAAGTTCATAGTATTTCAAACCCTAGTTCTGATATTAGGACATACTGTAGAGAGGCTGTAGTATTACCAGTCCCAAATGGGCTTGGTCTTTGTGTAGCGCCTGTCTAATTTCCCCTGGAATCAACGAATGGCCAAAATTAGTCCACGTTTGCTTTTATTCTATGGGGAGGTGGGGGCAGGTTGTACATCTGTTTCATGCTGCTGCTGGCAACAGAATAGCAACATCTGACCGATTTGCATTGATGCAGACCCGCAAAGAGCTAGAATTATAGATCATTACTTGGGTCAGTTGTTTATCCCGCCACTAACAATCCCACATAAATAACACAATGTCCCTCCTTTAAACTCCTTGTGTTTGTACTCAATACTTTACTTTAACAATACTTTATTTATGTTCAGTGATTTATTTATGATTTATATACATTATTTATTTATCTATGCATACAACCCTTAAAGTAACACTCACAAAGCACAAACATAAAATACTGGTACCTCTCTGGGTATTTTGTATAATGCAGGTCATTCAAGGAACACTTCAACCAATCTAACCATATATACAGTATATATCTCTTCACCTCATCGTTAACCCAGGGTGACAACACGTTTGTTACAATGGCATCACATTTTGTTCTGTGCGTTGAATATGCATTTCATCTTCTTTGAAAACATAACGTTACTGAATTGAATAAGGAATTGAAAACATAACGTTACTGAATTGAATAAGGAATGCAAATATGTTCGCTAGCTTAGCAACTATACCGGCGTATTTTCATTCATATCTGAGTACTGAAAGTGAC
Source organism: Notolepis coatsorum (assembly GCF_963971535.1). Taxonomy (NCBI): domain Eukaryota; kingdom Metazoa; phylum Chordata; class Actinopteri; order Aulopiformes; family Paralepididae; genus Notolepis; species Notolepis coatsorum. The sequence goes on from NC_140165.1 coordinate 278,159,573, forward strand.
CGAAAGTGAGCACTTTCAAGGTAAAAGTAAGTACTTTCAAGTACATTCCAGAACAGTTGACCATTGGGAAAAAAAACTCTTGATTGATCTCAATTTCTCTTATTTTAGTTTTTTTTATGAACAAACCAGACTAAGAAAAAAAGTTATTTGTGATTTATTATATTTTATACTTATAGCACATGCATGGTCTGGTCTCCTTTGAAAGGTAACATTCTTACACAATAAAGAAAAATCATCATGCGATTAAATGCATAATTTATTTTTTACTTTTAATTCTTTCTGTAGTTAATTAATCAAAATGAATGCGATAAAGTCTCAGCCCTAATATATAGATATCAGGAGATATCGTACTTAGGATTATCGTAATACCGATTTCTTCCATGTCGCTCAGCATAGGCCGTGGCGTTCAGCGTGCTGCACCCACACAGAACACATGGGAGAATTAAAAGTTGACAATCACGTTCATTGTTGCATTCAGTATGCATTGCTGTGGTCAGGGGTAAGCAACATTAAATAACATAGAAATACCATAGAAAAATAGTAGCTCACGTCTCTAACAAGCCCCCTGTCACCCTCACAAACTTGAACTCCCAGAACAGCCTCCTTGACGCAACTCATCCAATGAGATCTCTCCGCCAATGCCGTCCAATCAATGTATCTGTAATTAGTCTTTCACTAATTGTAAATCATTGTTCTGAGCTACACATGGGTTGAGGCGGTTCATTCATCAATATGAAATGAAGCAGCAGACACGCGGGGTTGACGAGCGCCGGTTCATTTGGATCTGAATCAATTATCAATCAATCGTGCCTCGGGGCACACATGGGACTACACCACCCTAACCCCTCACATGCGCCCTACCACCACCCCAATGCCCCCGCCATCACCACCCCAACACCCCCCCCCATACCAACCAGAGGCATGTGTGGCACATAATTCATCAGGTTTGTCACATTTCACACAACTGTACTGATGTCAGAGAGAGAGAGAGAGAGAGAGAGAGAGAGAGAGAGAGAGAGAGAGAGAAGAGAGAGAGAGAGAGAGAGAGAGAGAGAGAGAGAGAGAGAGAGAGAGAGAGAGAGAGAGAGAGAGAGAGAGAGAGAGAGAGAGAGAGAATTTTTTTGAATTTTAACAACACTTTATTTATAAATCATTCCAGCATTACAACAAAAAGTGTTACAGTCAACTGTATAACACTCGTCTTTCTTTCAATAACAATTTGACCATACATTTTTAAAAGCACAACAACAACAAAACAACAAAAAGAAAACACCACCAACAACAACAAAAAACAACCACAACAAAGAAAAAACTCAAATCAGCTCAATTGCCAACACCAACTCATCTTCCATTACAGAGCACAACACTCCTTTATGTGCCCATATATCAGTGAACTGATCTAGGTTGTTCAATGCTCTATAATAATTAAAATCTATGCTCAGTCTGGCTTTGATCATTTTTCTGAACAGACATACAGCATCATGATCCAAGATCTGCCCTATCTTATTCCTCCTACTGAGATACACAGCCATCTTTGCTCTCCCTACAATGAAATTAAAAAGATGACACTTGCTTCTTTCCCTTCTACAGTATTTAAAACCTAAAATGTACCTCTCTTTCGAGAACACCTCCTCACCGGACTGGAAAAGTCTCTCTAGTAACCCTAGCAGAGGCAGCAGCCTGGAACAGTCCAGAAAACAGTGGAAAACTGTTTCCCTTTGCGCACAAAAAGGACAGTCATGTGAGACGTTAGGGTTCAATATGGAAATAAAAGAATTGACAGCCACTATACCATGTAAAACCCTCCACTGCAGATCGCCAATTCTTTTGAATAACGGTGGTTTGTACAGTGCTCGCCACTCTGGTTTCACCTCATCACTGAGACCAAGGTGCGCTCTCCAGGGAGTGTCACCTCTCCCGTTGAGCTTCTCCTTGTTGAGAACCTTGACTAACAGTCTGTACAAACATTTTCCATCACCCTCATCAAAAAACACACCAGAAACATCTCCCATTGCTAAAAGAGGCCCTGTGCAATTTTTTAAATCAGGCTGCAGCTTAAAACTAGGAAACATATCCTCATCACTAGGATGAAGAAACCCGTTTTTAAACTCTGTCAACATGCAACGTTCTATCTCACTGAGCCCCTGCTTCCATTTTCCCAGCATCATGCTGACCGTCCTGATGGATTTCACTCCCAGGCGTGAAGCAAGAGCAGCAGCATTGTCCATGTTCGCTCCTGTCAATTCCACAACATGGCCCAGTGTGGTGATCTTTGACCTGCAGAGCTGCCCGGAAAATGTCAGACCTGGCCCACCAGCTACGTCCAAACGTGCTCCCAGCACAACTGGCTCCTTCAAAAGCCAGAACAGTGATTTTGAGTAATCCAGCGGTCCTTTATCGAACAAACTCCATGTTTTAAAAAGTACACGATAAAAAACAGGCAGAACATTTAAACGAGCACCGCTAAAATCCATCAAAAACAGAGAGTTCGACAGTCCCAGCCCTCCAAGTTGTTGCAGTATGGCACAAGCCACCGGCCTCCACACCAAGTCTTTTGGTCCATAAAAAAGTCTCTGAATGAACTGGAGTCGAAAAGTTGCACCCCTACTGCACAGATGCACAAGACCCTGCCCACCCTCCTCCTTGGGCAGGTACAAAACACTCTGGGGCACCCAGTGCAGCTTGTCCCAGAAAAAATCTAAAAAACAAGCTTGAAGTTTAGGGAGAAGGTCTATTGGGGGATCAACACACATCAGACGATGCCACAATTTAGAAGACACTAGGTTATTGATTACCAGAACACGGCCCCTATACGACATGTTTGGCACAATCCACTTCCATTTCTTTAAACGGCCTTGAGCTATTTCCAGTACATCTTCCCAGTTTTTCCTTTTAAAAGTCTCATCCCCTAAAAACACTCCCAGATATTTGAAACCTCCCTTTTTCCAATGCAGGCCCCCTGGTAAAGTGAGTCTGTTGCACAACGTACCCACCATGATTGCTTCGCTCTTCCCCCAATTGACCTTAGCCGAGGAAATCAAAGCAAAACGTCCCACATTTTCAACTAACACATTGATGTCCTCTTGTTTATTTATAAAAATAACCAAGTCATCTGCATATGCTGAAAGCTTAAAAGGTGCAATACAACCAGGGACACTTACCCCCGAGATGCCTGCCCTGAGCCTGTGTAGCAGGGGTTCAAATGCCAGGGAATACAGCATTCCCGACAATGAACACCCCTGCCTAATACCCCTCTGGATTTTAAAAGGAGCACTCAAACCACCATTAATCTTAAGCACACTCTCAATGTTACTGTACAAGGCCTTGATCTTGGCTATGAGACCTGGGCTGAAACCAAAGGCCTCTAGAGTTTTCCACAAGTACTGGTGTTCAACCCTGTCAAAAGCCTTTTCCTGATCTATGGAAATAAGACCAGTTTCCAAACCCAATGCACTAGAGATGTCCAAAAAATCCCGAATCAGAAACACATTGTCACTGACCAACCTGTCAGGCACACAATAGGTCTGGTCACGATGGATCACCTGCCCCATTACCTCTCTCAGCCTGGTAGCTAGCACCTTGGAGAGGAGCTTATATTCTGTACACAAAAGTGAGACAGGTCTCCAGTTCCTGATCTCCATTAAGTCTCCCTTCTTTGGCAACAGTGTGAGTACTGCCCTCCTGCAGCTCAGCGGCAGCTGCCCTCCAATAAGACTGTCTCTGAGCACCATCAGGAGATCTTCTCCCAACACTGCCCACATGGTTTTATAAAACTCAACAGGTAATCCGTCTATACCCGGAGCTTTCCCATTTTCCATGCTCTGCAGGGCAGTATGGAGCTCATCAAGAGACACATCCGCCTCCAACTCTGCACTGGACTCTTTCTCTACCTTTGGTAGGCCTTCATAGAAACCATGAGATTCCTCTTGCTCCTCTCCAAGTTCAGACTGGAAAAGGCTACTATAAAAACCCACAGCATGCCTCCTGATGTCAGTGGACTCAGACAGTATCTGACCTGTGTCTGAGCGCATGCTGTGGATGAGCCTCTTCTGCCCATTCTTGCGCTCCAGACCGAAAAAAAACCGGGAAGATGCATCCATCTCTGAGATGTTTCTGAAACGTGACCTCACCAGAGCACCCTGTGCTGAAATACCTAACAGGTCAGCCAGAGCAGACTTTTTAACTTTGAGAGCTCCAATATGGCCTCGATCTCCTGTGGATTCTGCTAGCTCTTGAAGCTCCTCCACATCAATCTCCAGAGCCTTCATAGACCTGGCGATATCCCTAGTAACATTTAGAGTGTACTGTTGGCAGAACTGCTTAATTTTACACTTCCCCACATCCCACCACTGCTGTAGTGAGATGAAACTGGTCTTTGTCTGCTTATGAACCTTCCATAAGAAGGTAAAAGCGTCCACAAAATTTTTATCAGTTAAAAGAGACGTATTAAAATGCCAGTAAGCACTTTGTGGCTTTACACACTTGATAAAAACAGAACAGTACACAAGAGAATGGTCAGTAAAACCAACAGGGGTTATATAACAATTATTAAAAACACTAAAATGGTGTTTAAAACAATAAAACCGATCAAGTCTGGCCAAAGATAATAAATTATCTCTAGTGTGAACCCATGTGTATTGCCTCTGCTTTTGATGCATTCGTCTCCACACATCACTCAGCTCATACGTCTCAATCACCCTAGAGAGACGACTACGAGATGCAGAGTGAGGCTCTTGATGGTTCCTATCTAAAACGGGGTTAACAGTACAGTTAAAATCCCCTCCCAGAAATAAAAACTCTTCATTATCACAACCCTTAATAACATCAGCCAAAGAATCTAAAAAACACATTCTTTCCAAACCAATATTTGGGGCATAAACAACAATAAATACCATTTTCACCTTCTCATATAACACTCTTACTTTTAAAAGACGTCCCTTTACAACCTCCTCAATCTCACATGACTGCGGCAAAAATTGTCTGGAAAATAAAATCCCCACTCCACCACTAGTACTGGTGTTATGGCTTAAAACTATTTCCCCATTCCATTCCCTTTTCCAAGCCACTGTATTATCCTCAGTACTGTGTGTCTCTTGGACAAGCATCACATCAATATTTTTTAAATCCATTAGTTGATAAAGAGATGCCCTCTTTGCATCATCTCTTGCACCATTTAAATTTAGGGTACCTACTTTAAATTCTGCCATGAGAAAATATCCAAATTGCAGGACATAAAATGATAAAAGGAGACCAGATAACTTAACCATCATTGGAGATTTTTGATCTTGACTTTTGCACATGTTTCCTTAAACGATAAATCTCCTGATCAGAGAAACCTTCGTCACTCCTGTCACTGCGTTTCATTAGCCACTTAGCGGACTCAATAAACAGCTTTACATCAGGAAAAAAACTTTCCACCTTAACTGCCCTTGAGCCTTTAGTATCCTGTAGAAAACTTTTTATTCTAGTTAAAGAATACCCATCCCTCCTGTCAGCCTGAGACTGAGTGGGAGGCAGAGACTCCGCCTCATCACTGAAGTCAGAGTCTCCACTGTCACTGTCTACCTGCTGCTCAGGTTGACACTCTTTTTTTGCTTTAGAGTCAGATTGACTGACCTCAGTTTTCCTTTTTTGGGAAATTTTGGTAATATCAGCATCAAATTCCATTTCCTCCTCATTTATGCTACACTCTACTTATCCAGCAGCTGATCCAGTGCATTTGCCCAAACTGATTCTTTCTTCACCTCCGACCCCTGTCTTCTGACCTCCCACTCCTTCACCCTCCTCGACCACAGTGATCTCCTCAACAGCCTTCGCTCTTCCCCTTTTCTCCGCTTTTTTCCAATTAGAATTCACATTTAATCCTGCCTCCGCTACCAAACCTCTTTCTTCCTGCACCTTCTCACCCTGTTCTGCCCCCTCTACCAGGTCTACCCCCTCCTCCTGTTCACCCTGTTCTGCCTCCTCTACCAGGTCCACCCCCCCCTGCACCTTCTCACCTTGTCCTGTCTTCTCCACCAGGCCTCTCCTCTCCTGCACCTGCTCACCCTGTCCTGTCTTCTCCACCAGGCCCCCCCCCTCCCCCTGCACCTTCTCACCTTGTCCTGTCTTCTCCACCAGGCCTCTCCTCTCCTGCACCTGCTCACCTTGTCCTGTCTTCTCCACCAGGCCTCTCCTCTCCTCCTGCACCTGCTTACCCTGTTCTACTCCCTCCACCAGGCCTCTCCCCCCCCCCTGCACCTTCTCACCTTGTCCTGTCTTCTCCACCAGACCTTCTCCTGTACCTTTCCTCCCAGAGGTTCTCTCTCGACCCTTGTTGATGCTCGAGCCACTTGGACCTGCCCTGGGTGATGGCGGTGTTTGATCAGACGACCCAGGCCTCTTATTAGGACAGGACCTAATCATATGACCGTCCAGCCCACACCCAAAGCACTTCATAGTGTCTGAAGTTATATAAATAGTGTAATCAAAGTCATCCACTCTAAAATTCATGGATAAATTCAGATCACTTTTTTCATTTTTTAAAATCATGAAAACCTGTCTTCTGAAAGATAACACATGCTTTAACAGAGGGGATCTACAACCCAGAGAAATCATCTTCACTGGGGAAACTATCTGTCCGTGTCTAGCCAGTTCCCTTTCCAGGACCTCATTTCTGATGAAAGGAGGAACATTGGAAATGATTATTCTTTGTGCAGGACTCACTAGTGGAAACACGGGGGTAAAAGTGTCCTTGATTACCACACCCTGCTCCACCACCAAATTCACTTTATCTACACAATCCAGAAAAATTACAACTGCATTATTCATCCGCGATGCAGATTTCACGCTATCATGACCCACAATAGCCCCGACCGCAAGCCCGCACTCTTCTACGGTACAATTCAGTCCCGGGGAGAGCTTTATAGCGTGTCTGCGCGTCAGACGCTCCAAACTCATAGCTGCTGCGGGCGGCATACCGACCAGCAGAACTGGTGGCTGCTACTCGCTCCAAAACACACCAAACGAACAACACTGACAAAAGACAAACAAAACGTACATATATAATAGACACACAGATAGAAGATGGAAATAACTTTCAGAAAGTTTTAACTCACGCCACGCGAACCGCTCAGTCAAACTCGCCCGCTCCAACACACTCGCTCCGAAACACACGCATGCGCACAGAGAGAGAGAGAGAGAGAGAGAGAGAGAGAGGACGCTTCATGTCATTCAGTAATTTATCAGGTTTCTCACATTTCACACAACTGTACTGATGTCAGAGAGAGAGATAGAGAGAGAGAGAGAGAGAGAGAGAGAGAGAGAGAGAGA
>NC_140165.1:278167083-278222083 GCF_963971535.1 Notolepis coatsorum
CGCACTGCTAGCTGGCCTCCCGGCCACTGCCACCAAGCCTCTTCAACTCATTCAAAACGCAGCGGCCCGCCTGATATCAAACCTACCGAAGTCGGCCCATGTCACCCCACTTCTTAGGGACCTGCACTGGCTCCCCATTGCTGCACGTATCCGCTTCAAGGCCCTCGACCTAGCATACCGTGCAGCAAAGGGAACCGCTCCCGCCTACCTCCGGTCAATGGTCTCTAACTACACACCCTCAAGACCCCTACGCTCTGCATCTTCTGGCCGCCTCAGACCTACTCCTATCCAAGCTCCCGGAGGGTCATCAAAGAGAAGCCGCCTATTCTCAGTCCTTGCCCCACAATGGTGGAATGAACTACCCATCCGAGTTAGGACAGCCGAATCCCGTCCAATATTTCGCCGTCGACTAAAGACTCACTTCTTCAACCATTATCTGAAATGATAAAAAAAAAAAAAAAAATCTAACCCTGACTAACCTTACTGTCATGTCCTAATAAACTAACCTACACTGTAACACGCAACACTTGATGAACATTGTTACTCAGCTGATAGAGTTGTACCCTTCTTGCTGTCTTGTCGTACAGAACTTGTAAGTCGCTTTGGATAAAAGCGTCAGCTAAATGACTAAATGTAAATGTAAATGTAAATGAAGACTATTCATCATTAACAAATGTCTAATACAGTTTGTTTATTATTTGTGGACTTTTTACTCACCTGTTATGAACGATCTGGCTTTTATGAATAGACATGAAGCAATGTCCAGAATGGCCTGAGACCGCGACTGTTCATCTGCGTGGTTGGCAACAAGTCTCTCAAGAATAACCTTCAAGTTCGATTGTTCATCAGTGTGGTAGATCTCGCTCCTCTCCAACATGGTCTTAGAGCTCAATTGTTAATCACATCGCAGAGTATTATGGTCAACAATCTTGTTGTACAGTTCCACCTGGTTGGCTTTCATCCTGGCCATGTCCCTAGCCAAAGGATCAACCTTCCTCCGAATTAGATTAAAGCAGTACCAAATCCAACTGCTGACCGCGCCCAATCCGATCAACATGAAAATTAGTAGATATACGTCCTCAACATCATTTATTTCCAGAGGAAAAAAACATATTGCATTCCATTTGCCGTATGTATCGATTGTGTACCCCGCCTGATAGCTCCCGAGTGGGCAGAGCGGATCAGCCGCATTCTGCTTTCTCGTGGAGAATATGCTATCAATCGCTGTAAATGCCCAGCTTACTAGATCCATATTACGGTTGAAAGTTGAGTTGATTCTGTTGCAAAAAGAAAATGTCTTTAGTCAACATGGCCGAATGGTTCCAGGGAGGAATGGAAGGAATGAAGCGACGAGAGGCTGGGGGATCCACCCGGCAATCAGACAGCTGTAGGAGGCTGGCACGGAGACTGAAATGGCCGCAGGGGGGGATAAGAAAAAGGCCTTGGAAAGGTCTTGGAGAGGAAAAAAAATGCTTGAAAGTTGAAAGTTCAAAACATTTGTTCTCATCAGTTTGAATGGAGCTACATGTTATATTAGTAGAGCCAAGGAATTTGTGCTGCCCCACTCCTTTAGCACTTTGGTTGCCAACGAGTTTTCTCGTTATTTCTCGCCATGCGTTGGTTGCCAATAACGAGATTTCTTGTTATTTAATCGTTATTTCTTTTATTAGCGATATCCATTCATTTTTCACCGTTGTATTCGTTTAGTACACAGCCGTTCAGTACGGTATGGTACACACTGAAATGGTTTGGTATGGATACGTGTACCTTTACACCCCTACTATATACAGTATATGTAGTATGTTTTACTACTTACTATTCAAATTATTTTAACTGCTGAAGTTGTCTGTCTTGACGCTGTTTCTGTTCTTGTCTTGTCTTGTCTTGTCTCTGTTCCTAGTTGTAAATCTTGGACCTCTGTGGACCCCGTTGGAAATAAGCAGGTCTTCACCAGACATTCATCTCTTGTGCACTCAAGTCATATAATGAGTTGTTTTTTATGATTTAGCTTTCTGTGAAAAGCAGTCAGGTCATCACATTTTTTTCGTGCTAGTATTGTACCCGTGGCACGTTTTCCATAAACTCTGGCTTCACCCGTCGACGCAAATATATATTATGTGTTCCTGAACATCTTCACCCTGGCAGGATTTTTTAAAAAGGTCCGGATTCAGTTAGATAAAAATGCAGTTTTGTCGCGGACTAAGCGCTCGTCTCCAACGCAAGAGACACTGGTATCGAATCCGGCTGTCAGTGTTGCCTCCGGCTCGATTGGCAGAGTCAGCAGGAGGGAAGCCGGTGGGTGGGTCCGGGTTGTTGTAAACAGCGACTCCTACAGTTCGGTAGGGGCGCATGCACAGCGAGGGAAGGATCTGGAGGGAGGTAGTGTGACCTTCCACACGTTACACTCTCCCAGTGAGAGTCCACGCTGCCAGGTGAAAATAAGTGGTGGGCTGGGTACACATGTGTCGGAGGAAGCATGTGATAGTCTCCGCCCTCCCAGACCGACGGTAGGGGGTAGAGTGCGCAACGACCAGGAAGGGGATTGGGAATTGGCATAACGACTAACATTGGGAGGGGAGAAAAATGCAGTTTGTCTGTCGACTTTAAAGCCAAACCACATAGAAAAGGCTACGGCTTCAAAAATACCTGTGTGGGTGTGGACAAGACCTCATGTAGCCTGAACAAGTATTGTTAGTCCAATATTGGGACTGTTTTCAATGAATTAGTTGAACAAATAAGACCAAAGGAGACCAAATCCAGGTAGGCAGGAAGGCCTTAGTGCTGCTACAGTTTAGACTTTCATCTGGCTACATTCATTCGTCCCTTTATAAATGGCCTTTTCCAGTGGTTTGCATTGTTTTCTAGCAATGTGGGGTTGTACCAACACTGACTAGATGTGACATCTCTAGCCAGTCCCGTTTCTTCAGTTCAGCTCAGACAAGAACCTCCCCCACTGAACCAAGCCATTCAGAATTGACTCGCTATCCTACATAGCAAGGCGCTGCTGATCTGCATATCTCAGCCCCCTCTGTGGTTGTAGCCACTGCCCACAATCAACTGTGATATGTTTATATGAGCAGCGAGTGGAAATAATGTAAAAGCGGTTTCGACAGCAGAGACCTTCAGCTGTTCACACACAGATAACTAGATAAAACTGGTGGGAGGGAATGGGACTGGGGGGGAGCTCTCTCTCTCTCTCTCGCTCTCTCTCTCGCTCTCTCTCGTATCAGCACTCGCTGTATCACCGTCAACCTGTTGCAAAATATCATAGCGCACGCTCCCACGCGCGTGCCCGTATTCCATGCAATAATATTCACGGAGGTATATATTTCCCTGCAGTGAAATTAATTAGTCCCACAGAACCATGCGTCAGCACTAGGGCTGTCCCCGACTAAGGATTTGGATGGTCGACTATGATTGGCCGAAATTTGCCGTTAGTCGGTCGACTGAAGGTTTATTGTCCTCTGCAAAAGCATGCAATTGGTCCACTGATGGATACATCTTGATATTTGTCTAGTCTATTGTGTTCATTAGATGGGTGAAATCCTCTTTCAGTGCCTCTGTGCCAGTTTTAGTAGGCAGTTAGCTTCTGGTATGCGTGCCATTAGCGTTAGCCACGCTTCTAGGCCTCTTTTTACTTTTGGAAAGAATGAAAAAATATTATAATTTTTTTATTTTCTTTATATATTCGACTAAGAGGTTGGCCAGTCGACTACGGCTCCTTTTGACCGATTAGTCGACTAATCGACTAATAGGGGTCAGCCCTAGTCAGCACACACACACAGACACATGAAAACACACAGAGACACGCACACACAAATTGGCCAGGCTGCTGACACCTTGTGTGTGAGAAAGCCTCTTCTCTCTCCCTCTCTCTATCTGTCTCTCCCTCTCTATCTCTCTCTCTCTCACTCCCCCAAAGGTATCTGCCAGTGCATGTGGGTGACTGTCACTCAAAGCGCATTGCGATTATGGGCGGAGCCCAGACAAAAACAGCTTGGACTTTGCAAGGGCAGAAAGTGGTGCACCAAAGTAAAAAGAAAATATCTTTATTTTTTACCCAGGGACAGTGCACATTAATCAACATCTTCAGTTTTTACATCAATGTAAATGTGCCAGAATTAGCTAATGAGCTAGTTCTATTTCATACTGGCTGCCGCTCAGCGTCATCTGCACGCACTTCACTTCGTGCACGAGCACTGAATAAAAAATTCCACAATGTACCTTTACATCCCAACATTCGTCTGGCCACACCCCTATCCGCTTACCTTCATAAGCAGGTGTGTGGTCACCTACTCGCCTCCTTCTTCACTTTCACCACAAGGAAGTGCCTTCGGTAGATCCCACATTTGACGAGGTTGTTAGCTGAAGAAAGTTGGAAAACAAAAGAACGGGAAGATACGTTGACATCATATCTTTATTTTCTCTCTCACTATTTTCTAGAAAATACGGCGATATTGTTTTCGTCACTGGAGTGTCTGGAAGATGATGATCATTCTGACCTCCACCGGCTTTTTCGTATTAGGGGCTCGCGCCGCTGATGTACTCCCCGACTGCAGTCCTCCTTGCTGCGGCTGGATGGGGTTGCCCTCCGGTCATACAGCTGGACTGTAGGAAGCACCGGCTGTTGTGAGAAATCGGTTTGCTTCCGGGTGGGGTGAGTATTGTTTTGCTTGCGAGCACCGGTTGTCTGTTTATGCTATGGGGGTTAGCTGACAATTTTACGAACGCCGACTCTGGACTGGGGTCCTCTGCTCGGCTTCTTAAGCAACGGACGGAGGATCTTGGTCTGACGCCCATGATGGTCAACCTAGTGGGCCGCGACCAAGACCTGGGAAAAACCCGGGATTCTCTGGACGAGCGGATGCTTCTCTGTCCCGTGCAGGCCCCATCTTTCACATAAATGTGGAAGTACACCCTAACAAGGAAATGTGGGCATAGGATCTTCTTTATCGGGAGTTCCATGCTCAAAGTCGGCTACAGCCCGGATGGGAATTGTGGCTCCGCTGTATGTCTGGTAAATCACAGTTGAAAATTGTGTTTGACATTTCTTTTTCTTTTCCCTCTTAGGATGGGGAGGGACTTGGACAGCGGCCTGTCTGAAGTGTGGCTTGTTATGTCGTTGTGTACAGTTCAGGTGATAGCTGCTTAGCTGGCGTGCTAGTTTGTGGCTTACTGTTAGCCAGTCAGCTGTTAGCTGCGGCGCTAGCTTGTTGTGTTCACCAGGCTAGTAAACGTTAGCTTGTTGCTATCAGTCGGACGACTGTTAGCTTAATGCTACACTGCTGAAACGTTCTGTGACTATAACATGCCTTAAACACTCTGACTACGACGTCATCTTTGACAGAGGATGTTAGTCGACCCTACACCCGGGTGCCAGTGCCAGCGAGGACTTTGTCAACATGGATAACGGCGGCTGGGTGGCGTTGCGGACATACCCTTGTCACCGGTGCAGGAGATGCTGGGTTCAACTCGGTGTCCCGTTAACCAGTGTTGCTGTTCTCTCTGCCTGCGTTCCGGGTGGAGGTAGGAGTCCTCCGGACTTTAAACACTTCTTCTTTTCTTCCCTTCTAAATGTTTTGTAATAACGATGTTTCCAAAACATGTGTTGCTGCAATACATTGAGGATACGACGCGTGTTGTGTGTGAATTGTCTTGTCACTGGTATAGCTTCTCTCTGTAGTAAATCGGCGTTGTTTTTTACATGTGTAAAAATGAACTGGTTTGGTTGTGATGAGAACATGTGTGTTCATGTAACGTTGTACCATGGGTGAACTCACAACTAAGAGGGTTATTAACCTGTAAAGCTATGCTTAGTGACATGTGATTGAGGAATGAATCTTTTTTCTCAGCCTGTGATGACAATGAACAGCATGTTCACACATTAACAGAGGTGCCTGTTCGCCTTGGTCGTATCAAGGGTAAGATACTGTAGGAGGGGTGACCCCCCGGTTTCCCTGGGGCTTCCCCCCCTCCTCTCAGACATGTTTTGTTACAATATATTGTGTCACTGTGTGTGTGGGGATACGATGTAACCCTCAGCTTAATTGCTGGGGTTGTGCTTTCTGCTTGAGAAACTATTTTTTCCTAAAGAAAAGGTTGTTTGGTCACTTATCATGTGTGCTTACAATGCCTGTGGCCAATACATAATCGAGGACTTCTGTCTTCTCTCGTTATGAAAAACGGCGTTCCTCTGTAGTAAGAGTGTACTTTTGCCATTTTTTGTTGTGATGAAGGGTTGTGTGTGTCGTTGTGATCTACAACTGGGTTAGGTTTGGCCCACAGAAGCACATGTGTAAGTCTGGACCGGGGCTCTTAAAGGGGCCCTCTCTGTTCTGTGTTTTTTCCTTAGTAAAACTCAGGTAGCAGGTTAGCGCATGAGCTATGTGAGGCTGTTAGATGCTTCATGTAGCATGCTATGACTGTGTCATGCTCTATTTGTCATTACATCGTATCGTGGGTGAGGGGTCGTAAAGGGGTGAACTGGTAGGAGAGGACAGCAGGAGACACACACACCACTGACGATTAACGGGGCTACCGTGGACAGGGTGAGCAGCTTCAAGTACCTGGGGGTCCACATCTCAGAGGACCTGACATGGTCAACACACATAGACACAGTAGTAAAGAAAGCGAAGCAGCGCCTCTACCACCTGAGACAGTTAAGGAAGTTCAGAGTATCGGGGAAGATACTCCAGTCCTTCTACTCAGGAGCTGTAGAGAGCATCTTGACCGGAAACATCACTGCCTGGTATGGGAACAGCACGGCACAGGACAAGAAGGCCCTACAGAGAGTGGTGCGCTCAGCCGAGCGTACCACGGGTATTGCGCTACCTCCCCTGCAGGCTCTATACAACAAGAGGTGCAAATCCAGAGCCTGCAGGATAATGAAAGACCCCCACCACCCCAATAACAGCCTGTTCCAGCTGCTGAGGTCAGGCAGACGCCTGCGAACTCCAGCTACTAGGACGGAGAGGCTTAGGCTAAGCTTCTTCCCCCAGGCCATCAGAGCCTTGAACAATGAACATTGAGAGACACATAAACTGAACTATCCACACACAAGCACATACACGACACGCACGCTGAGCACGCTCACACACTAGCAGCCACTTTAACACTCATGCCGCACACACGCACACTTATGGCCAGAGGAAAGGCCACTTAAAGTAGTATAGCATCAGGAACAGTGTATTGCACTACTAAAGCTACCTAGCATGTCCTATATGCTCTGTAAATACTAATGTACAGATACCGAGATGGCACACCATGTACCTGTTTATTGCACTGTTTTATTGGATTCTATTAATATGTTGTACCACTGTATTTTATTGGATTCTATTATATGTTGTACCACTGTATTGCACATCGTCGCGGGCAAGACCAGCCGCATTTCATTGTATACCTGTATGCCGTGACAATTAAAACTCTTGACTTGACTTTACTTGACTTGGTAATCCTTTCCCCCCCTTTTCTGTTGGTCAGGAGTTAAAAACACCTGTCCTTCAAGGTTCCTGTCACGTTGCTGTTCGGCACGTTACAGGGTAAGGGGGGGGGGGGAGTTTCCTGGTCCCACGCCCTGGAAGATTGGGCGTGTGCACCGCGGAAATTCCCCCGCCATAGAGTATGTCTGAGCGCGTCTCTATTGGTAAGATTTCCGTGGGTTGTTCAGGTCCATGTTATGGATCTGTTTCAGGGAGTTGTCAGAGCTCCTCCTCACGAAGCTCCTCCTCAGGGAGAAGTGTCTTCTGTGAGTTCGGACTCTCCTTCCCAGTGAGGGAGCCTCCTCAGAGTTCAGAGCCTCCTCCTCAGATTGTCAAGGTGAGTAGAACTTCAAACAAGGAGTTCTGCTCTATTGTGTGTGTATTCGATTCAATTCGATTATTGAGTGTGTATTGGTTCGGTGCCTCCTTCTCGGAGAGCTCTAACCCAAGTGTTACATAGCTCAATGTTGCAATATATTCTTTTCAATCTATACAGCTCGCGTGGGAAGTCTCTCTGGGGATTTCCGTCTCCTCCCTGTGGCGAGGGTGGCGGGATGTAAAAATGTAAAACAAATTTACCCTCAGCCGCGTCATGTGGGATTCATGTCAGTCTGTGTATCTTTCTTTTTTAAATAAAAAGAGGAAAGAACATGAAGCACGACGGCTCTGTGTCGTTCTCCCAGGCGACTTGGAGGAACAATGTCTGGTGTCTTGCTAGACTATCCATTGATGTGTTTGGGTCTCGACGTGTACATAGTGCTGGCTCGGGGTGTTTCTGTTAAGAATCACGCAGGGGGCTAAGTACGCCTTGGTTGCTCGTTATTAAAACAGCGTTTTTATAGGGCAACTGGGATGGAGTTTTGTCTCTTCTGAGCGCCAGTTTACTAGGTTGTCTCGATGAATTCTCGTTCATATCTGGGGGATGTCTGGGGGACGGAATAGATCAGAACATAGGTAGAGGGGTCTCACGCCCTTGGGGTGGGCCACTGAGCGCGGTACAAATGGGACCGGCTGGGTGGCGCCCTCTTTTCATGTTTTAGATCGACACGCATACCTACCCCCTCTTCTGGAGTGGGCATGTCGGCGTGGTTAGGGCACGGGACTGGTTCTGGTCGCGCTGGTCCAGATCAGTTAACCCGTTGTCCGCCGGGGACTCAGATCTGCTGTTCTGGTACCCTGAGGGACTTTTTCGGGGGGGAAAATGCCGGGTCGGCCCGGGTGTCACAGTTAGGCGTTATGGAGACCCTTTGTTGGGTACACGTTGTACCTGGCACAATCATAAGGGGCTGATTCTCCTTTCTTTCGCTCCTCTCTCACGCATGGCGAAGAGGGGGCTGTTGGGGTGGTCTTCTGGACCTCCTCTGGTAACCCTGTGTGCTTCCCGAGCCGCCGGGCCCGGTCCGAAGTAATGTTTCGTTGAAACCGTAGGCCTGGGATAACCCTTTTTCTTGAGGGGTTATAGGAACAACCACCTACCGAGAGGGTGGTTGATTCCCTGGTGTGTTGGAGCAGAGTCAACTCCCGGGTTACCTGGTTGAGTGTGCCCCTGCACGTTCATGACATCAGCCAATCGTGTCAGCCTTCTCTGCCTCGACCCCTCTGGGTGGGTTTTTTTTTATGGAGGCTTTGTCATGGTGCTCAACAACACCAGCATACGCCCCTTCCGCCGGGGGGGCTGTTTTCAGTTGACCCCTTTGACGCCTGTCTCGTCCGCAGTGCTCCAGGTTCAGGTCTACAGCCTGCTGCCTGGTTTCCCCGGTGCGCTGCCTGCTTCCGTTGGTTAACCTTTTTTGAGTGCTTTACGGCCATGCTGACTGCCTGTGTTGCAGGGTCAGTGTGCCAGGCGGTGTACTATTGGGGGGAAAGGGCCCGCTCTTGGAGGGGCCCTCTCCGAATACGCTGGCGATGTGGGGGGCGGTGTCACTAAGTGACCGCCTGGTGGGGTCTTGATGCCTGGCATCATTGACCTCTCCGGGCCCCCCTTTTTCCAGGGGATCCAGTCCCTTCAGTGGATCTGGGTCTTCCTTCGCGCTCCGCTGCTACGGCCTTGCCATGGGGTTGAGTTTGCTCTTGACTCCGTGATTTTGGGGGCAGTAACGAGGGTTGTTCCTTCCGTTCGTTCCCTGGTGGCATGCGGGTTGTGCGTGTGCGTAGTCGTGGGATCAAGCCACGATCTGCTCACCCTGTGCGTTGAGTTGCTTGAGTTCCTCTTTGCACGGTCGGATCCGTCTCCCTCCCGTCCTCCAATAGGGAGGGTATCCTCCATTAGGGAGGGTCGGGGGGCTCGGTCCACCCCGGTCTGATGGTTGTGGGGGGCCTCAGTGGGGTACATTTGTCGAGCTTCAGGCTCCCGCTCAGCTCCTGTAGTGCAGATGACGCTGAGCGGCAGCCAGTATGAAATAGAACGTAAGGTTATGTATATAACCAAGTTCTATGAATACTGGTGACGCTCAGCGTCAGGACGCCACTGTGGCCCTTGATCTCGCCTTGTGGTGAAAGTTTGGGAAGGAGGCGAGTAGGTGACCACACACCTGCTTATGAAGGTAAGCGGATAGGGGTGTGGCCAGACGAATGTTGGGATGTAAAGGTACATTGTGGAATTTTTTATTCAGTGCTCGTGCACGAAGTGAAGTGCTTGCAGATGATGTTGAGCGTCACCAGTATTCATAGAACTTGGTTATATACATAACCTTATGTTTTCATCTGTAGTCCCTGCCTACCATGCATGTCTTTAATCAAGTACTTGATTAAAAGTATAACAATGAATTTTATTGAAAAAAACCTTACAGATGTGTTCCATAGACTCACAGGAATTGTGTAAAATTGCCCAAATAGTGAAAAAAATAGCTAAATATGAGCCCTTTAATAATAATAATAATACACTTTATTTGTATAGCACCTTTCATACAAGAATTGCAGCTCAAATTGCTTCACAGCAGAAAAAAGACAGGCACGAAATGAGCACATAAAGTGCAGACATAAAATCACAGTTTTACACATTAGGATACTGTAACAACCCAATAGGCCACCTTGTTTATGGTTTGATTCTATAGCAATTTTAAAATAGACAATAATAAAAAGAGTAAAATAGAATAGACAGAGTAAAATAATGCAATAGTGCAGTGCAATAAAATAGTAGAATAGAATAGAACGAGTAAAATTATACAAATGCTTAAAACGGACCCTTTTCAAAAATGAGGACCAACCTTGTACTTTACATGTGGCACTCAAACTTACCCTCACATGTATAGCAGTACAAAAGTATGCTCACCCCACACCATACACACACACACACCCACACGGCGTGCTGGGGCATTCAGTGCACTGCTGATCAGGTACATTTCTATCAAAATGGGAAAGGAAAGCCCTAAGTGCCCCTTGGACACAGGGCTATGGGGATATTGACAAATAGACTAGAGCCGGTATGTGTCGGCTGTGAGCCATGTCACTTTGTTCTCCTTGTTGACAGACATCACTGCAGCCGTGGCCTCAGAGCATGCTCAACGCAACAGGCAGCTAGCTTTTATTTCATTAATTTTTCTACAGGCAGCTGTATTAGAACAGAGAACAGGACATAATGTCAACAGGTAATGGTAGGAATTCTTCCAAATCCATTAGCAGCCCTTGAAATGAAGTGAGTCTCCACCTGCACTGTGCAACAAAATACCTTACGATATGGACTCATGGATATATGAGCATAGGCGGCGGGTAATGAAGGCTAGGGTAGGCTAAGCCTACACAAATGTTATGCTGGGAATTTGGAAAATGATATATGATATATGTGCGCAGCATTATATACTGTAGGCTACTATATTGTGTGTGTGTGTGTGTGTGTGTGTGTGTGTGTGTGTGTGTGTGTGTGTGTGTGTGTGTGTGTGTGTGTGTGTGTGTGTGTGTGTGTGTGTGTTGTCGCTGCAGCCCCGTGGTGACAATCTGGTGATTATGGGTAGGCTCAGGTTAAATAATGTAGCCAATTACATCCTGATCCCGCAGAAAAGCATAATAATGTTTTTGTAAACTTCTGCATTCTTGACTCTCCGCCCGCCAATCGCTTTGTAGTGAACACCAGCATGCTATTTTGAGTCAAATTTCAAAAAGCAAAATGGATGTATGTCTTTTTCCAAGGCAACATATAAACAAAGTAATTTAGAAGCTGCCAGCAGCAGCACCAGCTACCACACGGCACACCTGCAGGCAGCTACAGCTAGCCCTGCCCGGGCTGTCCTGGGCATAACTACGGATCACCTGAGGCTATTGTCACAAACGGGTCAATTGTGACAAAAACCACCATATGCTGTGATATATACAAAGATGCTTTAACTGCTTATAATAAAACCATCCGCTTAGCAAGGAAAGATTACTTCTCTAAAATCATTACAGAAAATGCTGGAAACTCCAGAATCCTCTTTTCCACTATTAATGTACTACTCAACACTGCCCCTACACCTCCTCAGTCATCAACGGTTAAGTGTGAAGAACTTGCACTATTCTTTAACAACAAAATAACCTTGATCAGGGCCAGCATTACTCATGATGGAAATAAAGTTGATTGCGGCAAACCGTGCAATGTAACCATGAGAAGTTTCACATGCATCACATTAGATGTACTCTGCAAAACTGTCTCAGAATGTAACTCCTCCACCTCAGACATTGACCCTATACCTACAGCTTTCTTCAAACGGGTATTTAATAGTGTTTCAAGCCCTGTGCTAGATATCATAAACACTTCCCTTAGGACTGGTATTTTCCCGGATGCCTTCAAAACAGCAGTTGTAAAGCCATTACTAAAAAAACCTAACTTGGATAGTAATGAAATGGCAAATTATCGTCCAATATCCAACCTACCATTCATTAGTAAAGTACTTGAAAAGATAGTTTCAGTTCAAATAAATTCCTTTCTTGAAGAAAACAACATCTTAGAAGAATTTCAGTCAGGATTCAGAAAATATCACAGCACTGAAACTGCCCTCACCAAAATAATCAGTGACCTCAGACTAAACTCTGACGAGAATAAGATCTCCATCCTTATCCTGTTGGATCTCAGTGCAGCATTTGATACAATCGATCACGATATTCTAATCGATCGTCTTGAAAACCATGTCGGTTTCTCAGACCATGTGCTGGGCTGGTTTAAAACATACATCAGAGGGAGGAAATTCTATGTTAAACTAGGAGATCACATGTCTGATATATACGACAACAACTATGGAGTTGCACAAGGGAGTTGCTTAGGTCCTTTACTCTTCTCCCTTTACATGTTACCGCTGGGTGATATCATCAGAGAACATAATGTAGATTTCCATAGCTATGCGGATGATACACAACTGTACATATCTGCTGAACCAAATGATACAGCGATTAGCTCCATTACAGACTGCTTACTGTCAATAAATAAATGGATGAGTAAGAACTTCCTGAAACTAAACGAGAACAAAACTGAAATTCTAATTATCGGCTCCAAAACTAAAAAAGAAACATTAATAAAGAACCTGGGGGGACTAACCCCTTGGATCAAATCTGAGGTCACTAGTCTTGGGGTTATCATAGATTCAGAACTGAACTTCAATTCTCATATTAGCAAAGTGACGAAAACATCGTTCTTCCATCTCAGAAATATAGCAAAAGTACGACCATTTATTAATCAGAACGATGCTGAGAAGCTAATTCATGCATTCATATCTAGCCGGTTAGACTTTTCACAGGTCTCCCTAAGAAAACCACAGAGAGGCTTCAGCTAATCCAAAACTCTGCAGCCCGACTGCTAACTAGAACCAAAAGGAGAGAGCACATTAGTCCAGTCCTAGCCGCTTTACACTGGCTTCCTGTAACATTTAGAATTGACTTTAAGGTCCTTCTCCTTACATACAAAGCTCTAAATGGACAGGGACCTAGCTACATCGCCAACACTCTAATAAATTACACACCAGCAAGAACACTGCGATCATCAGCTGCTGGACTACTAGAGGCTCCCAGAAGCAGTCAAAAGAGGATCGGTAATGCAGCCTTTATCAACTATGCCCCAAAACTATGGAACAAACTACCCCAAAACATCAGGGAAGCCAACTCGCTAGACATCTTTAAAAGACAGCTTAAAACCTATCTCTTTGCTCAGGCATTTCACTGATAGATATCTGCTACCACCTAGTGGCAAGAGGAAACATCAGGGATATCCTGACGCAACTTGTATTTATTCTTACCCTGCCTACTCTTTTACACTGCCTATCAAATTCATGTGTCGGTTATTGCACTTTTTACTTCTTACTGATGACTATTTTTAAACTGAATCATTTTAAACTATTCTTATTTATTGCTAGATCCAAATGTGAAACACTGCGGGTTGTGACGCACACACACACAGTCACACACACACAGTCACACACACACACACACACACAATCACACACAAACACACACACACACCGACATACACACATACACACACACACACACACACAGACACACACACCGACATACACACACACACACACACACACACACACAGTCACACACAGACACACACACACCGAGTTGTAGTAGCGTTGTAGTTGTAGATCTAGGTTAACTGTGTCCTGGTAGATCTAGGTTAACTGTGTCCTGGGGTAGAGTAGTAGTAGATCTAGGTTAACTGTGTCCTGGAGTGGTAGTTGTAGAGTAGATCTAGGTTAACTGTGTCCTGGAGTAGAGTAGTAGTAGTTGTAGCGTTGTAGTTGTAGATCTAGGTTAACTGTGTCCTGGAGTAGTAGTTGTAGAGTAGTAGTAGATCTAGGTTAACTGTGTCCTGGAGTAGTAGTTGTAGAGTAGTAGTAGCTGTAGTAGTAGTAGATCTAGGTTAACTGTGTCCTGGAGTGGTAGTTGTAGAGTAGCGTTGTAGTTGTAGATCTAGGTAAACTGTGTCCTGGAGTAGATCTAGGTTAACTGTGTCCTTGAGTGGTAGTTGTAGAGTAGTAGTAGCTGAAGTACAACCACACACACACACACACAACACAATAAACACACATACACACTAAACAACGATGCATACAGGATTATTTATGACTATTTTTAAACTGAATCATTTTATTCTTATTATTTGCTAGATCCAAATGTGAAACACTGTGATTATTTGTTCATGAACTACAGGAGTATTACTGAATAGAGAGCCTATTAGGATGCTAGATCCTAATGTGAAACACTGTGATTTGCCATATCTTGCTATGCTCGCTCATGCCTGTATTTTTTATGTCCGTTCTATTTTATAATTTTTTTACTATTTTTAAACTGAATCATTTTAAACTATTTTTTACTATTTGTGTTACTGAAAACTGTAAGCGGAGAGCCTATTGGGATGCTAGATCCTAATGTGAAACACTGTGATTCTACCCGTCTATCTTTTTATGCTCGCTTATGCCTGTATTTTTTACTGTTGTGAAGCACTTTGAACTGCAACCTCTGTATGAAAAGTGCTATACAAATAAAGTTATTATTATTAAACAGGGAGTCCAATCGTGAAAGCAATTTAACAAAAACATTTATTGTAACCTATCTAAGACAATTATTTACATAAACAACGAATATGTATGTATCAGAATCAGTGATGAAATGCAGTGTGTGTATGAGTGAAACATGAAGTGTGGTGTAAGTAGTAGTATTATTTATAATATCCAAGATCAAATGGGTGGTGGATAACCTGTTCCTGGGAGATGGGAAAAGCAGATAGAGGGAGTTAGACAGGGACACATAAAAGCACAATGCAGCTCTCACTGCCCAGGTGAGTCAGATTGGGGCTAACGAGCCACCCACTCCACCATGCTTCCTGAGTCAGCAGACTCACCCATTAGCAGGTAGAGTGGGGGTCGTCACACCCTCCCCCTAAAGAAAGGGGTTCCACCCTATCTTTAGATAATAAAGTACTCAACCTCTACTGTCTATAACTATGAATGAACACAACACTCTAACTGACCATCTTTAGATAATCAAGTACTCAACCTCTGAATGAATGAATGAATGAAAACTTTATTTAACAGATTGCAGAATGGGTACAATACAGTACGGCTCAATACATACAATTGTTAAGGGGATGCAGACCTGAGAAAGACGTTTGTCTTGTTTCCATCAGGGTCCCCCATTTTCAATTCATATAGACATTTATGACATACATAACATACATGACATGTATGGCATAGGGACATATAGGTATTTAGTACTGATACATTTGTGACATAAGCGGTATTCAAATATACAGTACTGTTAACCCTAGATCCTAGACAGAGTATATACATATGATGGGGAGGGGACTGTACATTAGGAGGGGGTGGGTGGGTGGGAGGGAAATATACATACGGCGGGGAGGGAATATATACATGCGGTGGGGAGGAGACTGTCTATTAGGAGGTGGTGGGGGTTTTGGGCATTTACGGTGGCCAGTTTCGAATTGCAGCCTCCCGTAGGTGCTCTTTAAGAGCGGTTTTGAATGTGGGCAGGGATTCACATTCCTTTACAGCTTTGGGTAGGGCGTTCCACATTGTTGTGGCATAATTGCGAAACGTGTTTAGTCCCTTGTTTGAGCCGAATCTGGGTTTAACATGATTTGTTGAGCTTCCTCTGGTGTAGTGGTTGTGGTATTCACTGACCTTTGGGAAGTATTTTGACATGTACATGGGCACCCCGGTCGTATAGTGTATCTTGTAGACCAGGCCCATTGCAAGTTGCTGTACTCTGTCGTCTACTCTAAGCCATCCTAGGTTGTCAAAGTGGGCAGGGGTGAGGTGGGTTCTGGGGTCAGGTCAAGTAGTAGTCTGACCAGTTTGTTTTGTGATGTTTGTCATTTTGTTTTAAGCGCCTTTGAGGTGCTTTGGTACCATGAGGTGCACGCATAGTCATAGTACCCTTGAATGAGTGCTCCTGCCAGAGTCTTCAGGGTATTCTTGTTTACCAGAGAGGAGATCCGGTACAAGAATCTAGTTCGTTGGTTGACTTTTTTTATTACATTGGATGCCATTTTGTCACAGGAGAGATTTGCCTCTAGGATGGAACCCAGGTAGGTAATTTCGTCTTTCCTTGTGACAATATTGTCACCCACTGTGACTGAGAAGCCGTCGGTCTTGCTGAGTTTGTTATTTGAACCGAAGAGAATGGACTCTGTTTTGCGCATGTGTAATGATAGTTTGTTATCAGCGAGCCATATGCAGATTTTGCCTAGTTCCGTGCTGAGGGTTTTTTCAACCTGCAACTTGTTCTTGTCAGAGACCAGCAGGGCTGAGTCGTCCGCAAACAGGAACAAGTTGCAGTCACAGGCTGACGACATGTCATTTGCATAAATTAGGAAGAGTAGCGGTCCTAGTATGCTTCCTTGTGGAACACCACAGCTCACTGTGAGGGGGGGGGGATAGAGTACTGTTTACCTCTACCATCTGTTCTCTCCCCTCCAGGTAGGATTGCATCCAGCTCACTGATAAGCTATAAAACCAATTGCTTTTAGCTTGTCCATTAGAATGGAGTGATTGACAGTGTCGAAGGCCTTTTGTAGGTCCAGCATGACCATGCCGCAGTATTTGCCCGCGTCCACCTCTTGTTTGATGTGGTCGTTCAAATAGAGGAGGCATGTGTCAGTGGAGTGGGACGTTCTGAAGCCAGATTGGAATTCGTAGATTAGATTTTTTTCCGCCAGGTACTTTTCGACCTGTTCGTAGACTATTTTCTCCATGACTTTCGAGATGGAGGTAAGAATAGAAACAGGGCGGTAGTTGCCTGGGTCTAATTTGCTGCCCTTTTTGTGCAGAGGGGTCACTCTCGCAATTTTGAAGTCCTTGGGGACGTGCCCCTGTTTTATAGAGAGGTTTATTATGTGTGTGATGACTGGGGTGATGGCGGCTGCTGCGTCTCTGAGGAATTTGGAGGGGATGTTGTCATGGCCAGTGGCCTTGTTAGGTTGGAGGGCGCTCAATTTTTTGAGTACCTCATCGGTTGTTACCATTTCAAGTTTGAAGTCGTCTTTGTGGACCCCTAGGTTTTTGTAGTATGCTACTATGTGTTCTACCCCATAATGCCCTGAGTGGGAGGGTAGTTTGTTTACCAGTGTTGTGGCTATGTTTGTGAAAAAGATGTTTAAGTAATTGGCTACATCCAGCTTGTCTGTGATGAGCATGTTGTCCGTCTTTATGTTTATGTTTGAGAATCTGGTTTTAAGTTTTTTACTGCAGCCTAGTTGATTATTGAGTAATTTCCAAAGTTTGCGGGGTTTGTTTTTGTTTTCCTCAGTTTTGTCGTTGATGAAATGTCTTTTTGCGGTTCTGATCATGGTGTTTACGTCATTTCTTAGTCTGTTTCTTTGAATTTTTTGTTCAACCACGTGGGCTTGGAGTTCACTGTTTGAGCTTTTGGAAAGCTTTGTCTGACTTTTATGAAGTTCAGAGCATTTGGTCTACTGAATGAACACAACACTCTAACTCACCATCTTTAGATAATGGTTTGACAGCATTGTTCCTCTGAAAACTTTAAATGTAGTTATGTGGCTCTTTGTCTGTGGTACTCAATTAGTATCAAATACTATTGTAAATTACTATATGGAATGTGAGTGATTCATCATAAATGTATAATATTCCACTGCAGAAATGCTATGGGAAATCACTACAGTATGTGTGTGTTCAATCTCTGCTGTGTACACATTACAACAAAACTGCAAGAGTCCCACCAGTTTTGCTGTAGTTAATTTCCGTACGGGCAGCTAACTCTCTCTCACACACATCCATCTGATTTAGTTCGACACCCAAAACCACTGCCGCTCAACACTAGGGGTGTATAACGATCTCGCCGTAGAATGGAAACCTTAAGAGCTCTGTAGTTTGATTACATTTCAGCACATAGTCGAAAATGTAATCGAATTGTGACCTCAGAATTCGGTAATTTGGTGACCAGATGATGCGAGTGCATCCTTGGTGTGGTGCCAATAGGGCAATCAAATCAGTTATTCTCATTCCCTTTAAGAGCAGTGGAGCAGCGTATTGAGTCCACACCAGGGGCGTATCTAGACCCAGCACTCTACTGGGGCACAGGGGGGCACAGAAGTATATGAAGCGGGGGCGCGCAGCGCGTCTGAGATTTCTTTTTGCCGGTTTTGGCCGGTTTTTGGTCGAAAATGGGTGGATTTTGTAACAATAATTTTTTTTTACTTTATTTCAGTTTTAGGGTTAGGTTAGGGTTATGTTATTTAATTATTTTGGGGAGCCAGCCCCCCAAACTCCTGAAATGCATAGAAATCTATGAAATAAATAAAACAATCTGACATTTATATTAAAAAGAGCTAGCCCCCCAAACCCCTAAAATACATAGAAATCTATGCATTTTGGAACAGTTACTATTTATATAGTCAAGAAAGCATTTAGTCATACTTAAAGTTTAAAGTGCTTTACTTGCATTGAACATTGCATTGAACATTGAGGAGACATCATTAGAAAGCACAATGTATGTTTCCATAGTTACGCAGATGACACATCTCCGCTGAACCAAATTATCACACAGCTATAAACTCCATTTCCGCCTGTCTCTTAGCAATAAACAAATGGATGACGAACAACTTCCTAAAATTAAATGAGGGCAAAACTGAAATCCTACTAGTCGGTCCTATAACAAAAAGAGAAATGTTACAGAGCAATATGGGGCAACTTACTCCTTGGATCAAACCCGAAGTTACAAGTAAGTAACCTACACTGGCTTCCGGTAACATTTAGAATTGATTTCAAGGTCCTCCTCCTTATATACAAAGTATAAACATTGCGATCATCTACTACTGGTCTATTGAAGGTTCCAAGCCACAGTCTAAAGAAAATCGGGGATGCAGCCTTTGCTAACTATGCACCAAAGTTATGGAACACACTACCTACAGTATGGACATTATAGTGCGGTGGCTTAGCACCAGATTTGAGAAGGATGTGGACGCGCCGGACAAAAGCACCACATTTTTCCCACGTGTTCCTCATCATCATAGCTTTCATTTTGGGGTAGGGGCCACGTCATCATGATGGATTTCAAGATGGCCGCCATGTAAAATCAAGGTTCTGCCCATTAATAAATATCTTGGTCCATAGCGCGCTCAATATTTGAGCGAACACAAAGGTATTGGTATCCCTGTAAACTAGAGAAGCTAAGCTTTCCATCAGGTATCATTTTCATTAAGCCCAACTGTTGGGAAGGGGGTTTTAATAGGCAATGATTCAAAATTATGTTAAATTTTTGCCTAGAAAAAACTGCCATGCTCATCTTCCAAAAGGTCCCTTGGCTGTTCACATGAATATATCAGAGTGAACATTGGTTTTATAGGTACCCACAAGCCTCTTCTTTCCAGACATAACCACTTTGTCCAACTTGCATGCTATTTGGAGCAATAATCAAGCAGGTTTGTGCATGTGGTACAAATGTGTCGAACATTCTAACAACTGCCAAAAATGTTAATGTTGGGTTAGGGTTTGTTGTTAGAATGTTGAACATAGGTCAATTTTGGTGTCAAACTATACATTTTCTGGGTCAATAAATGTGTTAATGCTATGAAGAATGTCACCAGATGAATATTTGTACCATTCTAACAACATATTTACATCATTTTTTACTTGTTTAACAGTCAGACATGCATGAATCGAATAGACATTTTATTAGGATCACTTGTTACATTTATTATTAGTATCATAACTCTTTAGCCCGTATAGGCGTATTTAACTGTTATGGAGATATTTTCGCAGGTCTTGTGCAGTGGTCTCATGCCTGCGAAAATATCAGAATGTTTCATAAGAATTCCCGCGGTATACTGGCCAGCTCTCAGTGCGCGTCTCGAGTCGTGACAGCTGTCGTGGCTTAGCGCAGCCAGAGGACAGCGCGATAAGGGACATGTTTAAAAAGGCAAAACATAATATAACAGGTAAGTCAAGTGTCATTACTTTAGTTATCAAAGGTGGAATCTCTGGACATAAGCAATAGGGATGGGTACCGTTCACATTTGAACCGATACGGTACCGGTACCTGTGAATCGATATCGGTACCCAACGGTACCCTTTTTCTGTACTTTAGTCTCTAAAAATGTAATCTACCTACCTCAGTCGGAAAAAAAAATAAATCCAAACTGTTTTCGGCTTGCCATTGCCCCGACTGCTTTGTTGTTGAATCAAGTCAAATCCTAGGCAAGCGTATTGTAGACGAGCCAAAGCTATATATTTAGGTTATTGTATTATATGAATGTTTATGTTTATTTTTATAACCTTACATTGAAACGGCAGTAGGAATATTGATTTGATTTAGATAGTCATTGAACCGTATTATTTGTCATAATAGAACCTTCTAGAACATTCGTGATGTCACAGTATGATGTCATAGTCAAACATTCTAGAACATTTGTGATGTCACAGTATGATGTCATAATCATCATCATCATCAAACATTCTAGAACATTTGTGTATCTATATTCAACAATTCTCTCTGAAGAGAAGATGGAGAATAGTGGGGAGGAGAATGAGAGAGAGGAGTGGGAAACGGTGGGGAAGAAGAGGAAGAAACAGACGGAGAGGAACGACAGCGATGGGGGTGAGAATAGCCAGGGCAAGAGTAGGGGGGAGGAGAGTGGGGGAGAAGGGTGGAAGAGGAAGAAAGTGAGGGACGATAGCTCAAGTGGGCCAGGAGGCGAGGGTGCTGTAAATGATGTGGCAAAAGTGATTCATATGGTGATTAGGCTTGAGTTGGAGAGGGGAGAGTGGAGAATAGGTAGGCTCGAGTTGCCCAAACTCATTGACGAGGAATTAGGGGAGGTAAAGTACCCAAGAGTTTTGTGGGATGGGAACCTGGCCGTAGGGTGTGGTAGTGAGGAGCAGGCGGGGACGGCTAGGAGGTTGAGGAACATTGGTGGGGTGGGTATACGGGAGGTGGTGAGAGTAGGGGTGAAGAGGAGATGTAAGGGGGTGATAGCTGGGGTGCCGGTCGAGATGGACGTAGGGCAGCTGGTGGACGAGTTAAGGGAGGACAGCCGAAATGGCACAGTTAAGAGAGTAGAAAGGATGAAGAGGGGAGCGGATAGGACAGAGACGGAGACGGTAGTGATTGAGTTTGAGGGTGGGGATGTTCCTAGGGAGGTGTTTGCAGGGCAAACTGTGTATAGGGTTAGGGAATTTGTTCAGAATCCTCTTAGGTGTTATAGGTGCCAGGGCCCTCATTTATCAAGTTTTCTTAGAAAATGTTCTATTTCCATACGTAAGCACAGAATTTAGAATGTGTGCACGCACAAATAAAACAGGATTTATCACACATGCGTACACAGGTCCTACGCACACCTGTCATGATAAATATCACCTTGCTCCTACGCTGAGGCTCGTGCACACTTTCACGTATTTGCATACCAGAACCGCCCCGATTAACCATATACCCCCATGAAATGTGGAAAAGTGGACTGACCCGAGGGAAGGGTGTTATGGAGAAATACGAGACAGGTTGACAGACATGTACACGTACGGTGATGTCGGATATGATATCTATTAACCATTGCTGCCTGGGCAGCGCAAACACTAATAAAGACGGTGCTGGAATATGACTGCCTTTTCCCGTTTTGTTCGATTAATACCCAGGGATTAAAGTTCTCAATTTCATTCCAAATCGCGACGGATTTCCCGTCTTTTTTCTACCTGCTGCATATGATTTCTAGAGGCATATTTGATGTCAGTATTGGGTAGCCTATATAAACAATAATACGAGAGCATATACAAGAACAATGAATCTCACTGCCATGTATGATGTAGCCTATACGCCATGACGTATAGCCTGCCTATGTGATCAATAAAAACGCGAACTTGAATCCCTTGCCCCTTTCGTGACTGTGATGCACGGAGTGAATCCACAGTCACTTGCTCCTCAATAGGAAACCAACCTAGATTTACCCTGAAGGACTGGTTCTAACCGAACCGTTCGTTATACAAGTATCACAGAGACATTTCAAAGGTACTCAGAGTTGCACAAGGGTTTCGGACAGAGATACGGGATGGTTTGAAAGCTCGGCGTTGCTAATAAACATTTAAATATTTTGTATAAACTGCTCAAAACGGCATTATTTTCGGCGTTGGCTGCCTGGTTGTGATCACAGCGCATGCGCATCATGCACCCAACGCCGGAAATAATGCAGTGTTGACCAGTTTATAAAACATATTTAAAATGTTTATTAGCAACGCCGAGCTTTCAAACCATCCCGTATTTGTGTCCGAAACCCTTGTGCAACTGTTAGTACCTTTGAAACGTCTCTGTGATTCTTGTATAACGAACGGGTCGGCCAGAACCAGTCCTTCATGGTAAATCTAGGTTGGTTTCCCATTGAGGAGCAAGTGACTGTGGATTCACTCGGTGCAAAAAAAAAGACTGTCTTTTACTGTTATTGTCTCAGTGAAGTTTCAACGGAGCGAGGTAATCTATTCTAACCAACAGATTGAAGTAGAAAGCATTTCGTTGTGGCCAATCTTATTTGGAAACATGACACAAAATAATAGTATGTCGCTTTTTATTTGAAACAATATTTAATCGCGTTTGGAGGTCGGTGTTATGCGTCTGCCCCCATGCCAAACAAGCAAGCCAACCTATTGTTCGTGCATGAGCCCGTTATAATTACACTACTGTCGCTATTTCACAATGAACTATAATGAATTACGGTTCATACAGAACATGCGCCAGTGTCGGGAGTAATGCACGGAAGCTTATTTCCGCATTGAAACTAATGCATGCAACTGATGAGAGCTATGCCGTCCGTCTGCAGTCCCCATATTCTACCACAGGGCGTCAGCAACGCATGCTCTGGGCTGTGCGTAGACATACGCACAAAGTCAAGTTCACGTTCAAATTGATAAATCCCACACTTTGTTTAGAAATGGTCGTACGCACGGGTTAAGCACATATCTGTGCGTACGCAACGTTGATGAATGAGGGCCCAGGAGTTTGGCCATATAGCTACCACGTGTAGGAAGGGGCAGAGGTGCGCTAGGTGTGGCGGGGAACATGACTATGGGAAGTGTGGAGAGGGAGTGAAGCCGATGTGCTGTAGTTGTGGTGGGGAGCATAGTGTAGCGTTTAGGGGGTGTGAGGATGAAGAAGGAGTTCGAGGTGATGAAGAAGGAGGTCACGGTTCGGAGAGTGAGAAGGGAGGGTAAGTTATCGTATGCTGAGGCGGTTAGCAGGGTAGGACAGGGAAGCCAAGAAAGGGTGCAGGGGGGTGGAGAAGGGCATTTGGCAGAGAGGGTAGAGCAGGAGGAAAGAGAGAGGGTAAGGGAGGAGAAATTAGGTATTGTGGCCTTCGTGGCAGGGGTAGTGACTGGTCTGGCAGAGGCTAAGGGTAAAACAGCGGGTGAAGATGATTGTTAGGATAGCGGTTCAACATTTGGGAATGGAAGGTCTGAAATGGGAGGAGGTGGTTAGGGAATTGGGTGTGGGGGCTGAGAGGGACCAAGCAGCCCAGAATAAGATTGCAGGGGGCAAGGAGGGTCCCGCGGAGGGGAGCTCAGACAGGAAGTAGCAGCATTAGCTGCACTCCAATGGACAATGTAGGGGATGACGGGATCCAGTAGACTGCGGGAAAAGAAGAAGAAGAAGAAGAGCCCATCAAAATAATTGCGGAGGGCAGTAATACGCCACGATGCGTCTACACTGCCGGAAAATCAAATAAAAAGAAGAAGAAGAGCTCATTGTGCATCTTGAAACAGTGCTGAGCAGTACTGAACAGATTGACTAAACAACATAGATTGAAGCCTGCATTTCTAGACCAGGGTGCCTTGCCTACCGTTTTGCTCTTTATTTACGGCTTTCAGGTGAGGAGGAATTTTCATGTGTCGAGTCGGCGGTGATTTTGGAGACTCGGAAAATACAGTTTTCTTACCTTGTAGTAGTGACGTGAATATTTAGGAAAATAGCTTTAGGATCACTTCTGTAAAGAGAGACCGCTGTGGAAGAGAAATAAACCATTTGGATATCTTTGTTTTACACCGGAGCGGCTGTGGACCTTATTTTTCGAACGTACTACTCACGAGTAAGCAACTTTAACCAGTAGAGTGGAACATCGGCCCTGATACGTATATTGTGCGTGTGAACGTTGACATGAAAAGAAAAAAGGTTAAAAGAAAATTGCAAAAAAAAAAGAACTATTTTTCTTTCTTTTACGGTATCTCACGTGAATCGATACTCGGTAGTACTGACGTGTTTCGGTAAGTACCTTTAAAGGTACAGAATTCTGTACCCATCCCTAATAAGCAATGACATTATAGTTTAAAGCTAAACTATACGTTGTTCTCTCTTGTTAGAAGAGGGATAACTTCTTCATTTAGATTTGATTTGATCTTTATTTATCTCGAACATTTTCAACCATAAACACACAATTGTAATAACAAAAACTAAATAAAAATGAAATAAAATACAAATACATTTAAATATATCTTCCTATGGAGGGAATAATCAACATAGCTCAAGACAAATGGTTTTGTTCGAGAAGGGACCGAAAGAAGCTAAATCATATTAATATGTA
Source organism: Notolepis coatsorum (assembly GCF_963971535.1). Taxonomy (NCBI): domain Eukaryota; kingdom Metazoa; phylum Chordata; class Actinopteri; order Aulopiformes; family Paralepididae; genus Notolepis; species Notolepis coatsorum. The sequence continues at coordinate 278,192,065 of NC_140165.1, forward strand.
ATAAGTTATCTATCAATACATAGTTAACTAACGGAATAGATAGTTAACTAATCAAAGTATCAAAATGTTTATAGAAATTCCTGCGGGCCATCCTCTCCTCAGTCACGACTCACAAGAGCACTCGCAAATTATGCTGCATGCATATCATTGTCAAACGGTGCACGTCTCGAGTCGTGCCATTGTCGGTCGCTTGGTTGACAGTGGCACGCACGAGACCACTGCACAAGACCTGCGAAAATATCAGAATGTTTCATAAAAATTCCTGCGGTGGCCATACTCTCAGTGCACGTCTCATGACAGCTGTCCGTGGCTATACCGGTCATCAACACTGTAATGACCAAACGACCAGGATATTCTTCATAGCGTTAACACATTTATTGACCCAGAAAATGTGTAGTTTGACATAGGGGTGGACTGTATAAACGGGATACGGTATGAATTTGCGCTACAGTATGGATTTTGACTACATTTACATTTACATTTAGTCATTTAGCTGACGCTTTTATCCAAATCGACTTACAAGTTCTGTACGACAAGCCATCAGGAAGGGCACAACTCTATCAGCTGAGTAACAATGTTCATCAAAGTGTTGAGTGCTACAGTGTAGGTTAGTTTATTAGGACAAGTGCATGACAGTATGGTTAGTTAGGGTTAGATAATTTTTTCTTTTTTTTTTCTTTTCTTAATTCAGATAATGGTTGAAGAAGTGCGTCTTTAGTCGACGGCGAAAGATTGGACGTGTTTCGGCTGTCCTAACTGGGGTGGGTAGTTCATTCCACCATTGTGGGGCAAGGATTGAGAATAGGCGACTTCTCTTTGATGACCCTCCCGGAGCTTGGATAGGAGTAGGTCTGAGGCGGCCAGAAGATGCAGAGCGTAGGGGTCTTGAGGGTGTGTAGTTAGAGACCATTGACCGGAGGTAGGCGGGAGCAGTTCCCTTTGCCGCACGGTATGCTAGGTCGAGGGCCTTGAAGCGGATTCGTGCAGCAATGGGGAGCCAGTGCAGGTCCCTAAGAAGTGGGGTGACATGGGCCGACTTCGGTAGGTTTGAGATCAGGCGGGCCGCTGCGTTCTGAATGAGTTGAAGAGGCTTAGTGGCATTGGCCGGGAGGCCAGCGAGCAGTGCGTTGCAGTAGTCGAGGCGGGAGATGACTGTTGATTGGACGAGGAGTTGGGTGGCTTCTTTTGTCAGGAAGGGCCGGATCCTTCTGACGTTGCTCAGGAGGAATCGGCAGGTTCTGGTTGTCGCTGACTATACCTTGTAACCGGTAGAGCAGCTCTAAAATAGCAACGACGTCATGTAAAAACAGCCAGGGCGCGACTATTTCACTCGTATTTGCCCCTAAAAATAGATAGATCTATTATTAGTCATAATAGATGTGCGAACTGGAAAAAGTTATTTAGGAGCACAGAGGCTTCACGCAGTGGGCGTGTCAACGCGCAATTGTCATTTCATAATACACAGAAGCAAACTAGCTCTTCCACCCTGCATTTGAAGGCTGTGTGACAACTTCTCTCGCAAGTTGCGCAGTTTCTATGTGTAATGTAAACTCTGCGACGAGTCCAATGGTCTAACATGCTTTGCATCCTCGCCATTCTGGAATGCCCACGTCGCGCTAAAACCTTATGTAATGTTAACTGTCGATGTACTAGCCTCAGCAAGCTAAGGTTAGCTGGCTCCACTATAGCAGCCTGTCGATGTACTAGCCTCAGCAAGCTAACGTTAGCTGGCTCCACTAGCAGTCTGTCGATGTACTAGCCTCAGCAAGCTAATGTTAGCTCCACTCTAGCAGCCTCCTCCCTCCCTCTCTCTCTCTGCTAACAATCCTGATTCGATTCTTGAACCTATTTAATTAAAAAGAAAGATATTGATGGACATTAGCTATAGTCTAGCTCAGCAGCTGTAACAGAATAACAGTGTTTTACCCCTTCAGAAGCATTTATATAGACATTTTAAGATAAGTTAATATACCGTGATATATACCGTTACCGTCTATGCTTCAAATTATACCGTGATATAAATTTTTGACCATACCGTCCAGCCCTAGTTTGACACCAAAATTGATCTTCTATGTTCAACATTCTAACAACAAACCCTAACCCAATGTTCGACACATTTGTACCACATGCACAAACCTGCTTGATTATTGCCCCAAATAGCATGCAAGTTGGACAAAGTGGGTATTGTAAAGTTTTAGAATGAAGGCTCCGACACATTGATTCCTGGTTTGACTCTTTATGAACGTCTTCAAGCTTACAGACACATTCCTGCTGTTATGGCTAGAACTACCACACTAACAATACTCCCGCTGCTTCTCCGTAGTGCACTGACAAGATCCCATGAGTGTCTCGCTCTTCAGGAGTAAAACCTAGAGCGCCCTCTATAGGTCAGAACTAAACATTACCAAGCTCACTGAACATTATGAACATAAAGTCAACTATGTGAACCATGGACATTACAACCCTCCTTTCCTTACATTTCTTTTCTTTAACAATAACTACACATTAGTTGAACTCAACAATGTATTTTAGAACATTATTACATTATGCACATTATTCAAAGTCAGTGAGGTATGATGGGGGTCTTCTGCTTTCCCTCACTGGGTACCTGTGACCAGGTGGCTGTGGCCTGGGGCTGTCAGGGCATAAACGTTATGCAGTGTAGTGAGGATCTATTTCAGTCCAGTCTATGACACCTTGCATGTCAGCTGATTGAGAGTGGTGATCATCCACCTTAGGTAAATTCTTAAAGTGGGATGAGTTTCTGGTGATGACATGATTGTTACGTTTAGCTGTCACCATGGAGCCTTTGATCGCGATGATCTTGTATGGGTGGGGATTGTAAGCAGGGCATAGCTTCCCTTCCTTCTTTTGACGACAGAGAACTCTATCACCAGCCTTCAGAGCCAAAGGAACCACATGGCGCCTCCTTTCCGCATTATGTTTCATCCTGTCCTTCGCCATTGCATCTGCTCGTCGTATTTTTGCATCAGTCGGAGACTGATAGTGGACAGCAGGCGTGGGTAGCTTGATCCTCAGAGGCCTACCAAACAGCACATCAGCTGGAGCCATCCCAGTGGAGCAGTGTGGCGTGGCACGGTAGTTGCGTAGAAATGCATATAGAGTCTGTTTCCATGGACGACCTTCAACATGTGTAGCCCGTATATTCTTCTCCAAGGTGCGCATGAACCGTTCTGCCTCTCCATTCGCCTGAGGCCATAATGGAGTTATCTTTCTGTGTTTAAAACCCAAATATGTTGCAAAATCTGCAAATTCCGAGCTCTGAAAGGGGGGGCCATTATCCGTTTTGACCTGCAGTGGAATTCCCAGTGTTGAGAATATCTTGTCGAGTTTAGGGATAGTGGCCCTGGCTGACGTGGACTGAATAATCTCAACCTCTGGGTACCTTGAATATTCATCAACAACTACCAAAAGATAATCCCCAGAGGGGAATGGACCACAGAAATCAACACTAACCTTTTCCCATGGTGACGATGGCAGTTCAGACATGCAGAGGGGTTCTTGTGTGTGGTTGGGCACAACAGCCTGACATGGGATGCAGCCAGCTATCATTGCCTCCACTTGCTTGTCAATTCCAGGGAACCAGACTTTCTCCCTGATCAGCTTCTTAGTTTTGACCACCCCCTGGTGGCCTTCATGTGCAAGTGATATTGCTCTGACCTGTAAAGAGTGGGGGACGACAATCTTTGTGCCACGCAGTACAGTGTCACCATTAGCAGTCACTGTCAGTTCATCTTTTATTTTCTTGAACGACACAAGGGCAGATCTGTCAACTCCATCAATAGAGTCCCGTTTGTCAGACAGCAACCTCCAAGAGTCATCTTTAATGAGTCGAATTACTTCACGTAGAGTGGGATCAGTTGTGGTTGCATCCTGAATTTCCGCCAGTGTCATCGCCTTGGGTACAGCATTTTCAGTGACAAAGTTTACGTATTCTTCAGCTTGTCTTTCGTCGTCTGACATAGCATGAGAGATGTGTGATACCTGTGCCGGGTGGCGCGACATGTAATCCGCCGGGTTGTCTTTGCCAGCCTTGTAACAGACTGTGTAGTTGTATGGTTGCAGACGCAGGCTCCAACGCTCTATACGAGCAGGTGGTTTGGATTTGGGGTTATTGAAAATCCATTCCAATGGTTTGTGATCACTGACAAGTGTGAAGGCTGCACCATAGAGGTATATGTGAAAATGTTCACAGCCCCAGACAATAGCAAGGGCCTCACGTTCTGTCTGTGAATACTTTTGTTCAATGGGGGACAGTGCTCTACTTGCATAGCTTATCACTCTGGCCGGCTCATTTGGACTGTTCCTTTGTGCCAATACAGCCCCAAGACCTACTGGGCTTGCATCAACAACCAATTCAGTTAGTTTGTGTGGGTCAAAGTAGGTCATCACAGCGTCACTAGTAAGGCTGCGTTTCATCTCATTAAGAGACCTCTGGTGTTCTTCGGTCCACGTCCAATGAGCAGATTTCCTTGTCAGGTCTCGCAAGGGTTGAGTTATGGTGGCAAAATCCTTTATGAATCGGGCGCTGTAGTTTGCCATGCCAAGGAGACTGCGTATCTCACTTGCATTGGTCGGGGCAGCAGCATCATGAATCGCCTGAACCTTCTTAGGATCTGGAGAGAAACCTCCATCTGAGAACGTATATCCGAAGAAGTCAAGAGTGGTCTGTGCGTATGAGCACTTGGCCTTGTTGAGAGTCAGGTTTTTTTCTTTCAGTCGCTGAAAGGTTGCCCTGAGAGCTTGATCATGGGCAGCCCTTGTTTCCCCAAAAACCAGAATGTCATCACTGAGGTTGATGACTCCTGGAATGCCATCCAGGGCCTGTTGAATGGCATTTTGGAACACCTCTGCAGCCGACGAGACCCCAAAGCTCAGTCTCTTGTAACGTCGTAGCCCTACATGAGTGGAGAATGTTGTGATGTATCGTGAGGATGGATCCAGTTCTAGCTGATGATATCCACTGTTTAAATCCAGCTTTGAGAAGAACTTGGCTCCATTGAGTGCCTGTATCACGTCATCTACTGTGGGTGTGAGATGTCTTTCTCTTTCGATGGCACAATTTGGTACCCTCATGTCCACACATAAACGCACACCTTCCGGGTCTTTCGGCTTTGGAACAACAACTATCGGAGAAACCCATGGAGTGGGGCCATCAACCTTTTCAATTACATCGAGATCCTCCAGGCGTTGTAGTTCAGCTTCAACCCGCTTCCTCACATGAAACGGCACTCTTCTATGAGGTTGTGTGACAGTAGAAACGTCTTTATTTATGTGTAACTTGACTTGAACCCCATCCAACTTGCCCAATCCATGGAATAGACCATCGTACTCAGTGAGGATATCATCCACTGTATTCGCTTCTGTCTGTTTGCAAGCTGATGTGGGCTGTCTGTCGACCGGTTGTCGTGGAGATGTGAGCTGTTCCCACTGCTCTGGGGATGTATGAAGGGCATTAGCAATCTTGATTAGCCCAAGTTGACTGGCAGTGTCATATCCGAGTAAACTGCCATTATTTCCTTGTAACACATGGAATGTTGTAGTTGTGAACTGTGATTTGGTCTCCACCAGCGAGGTGAATTTTCCCAGGGCAGGTAGTGGCTTACGAGAGCCATAGGGAAATATGGGAACAGTGCATTTGGTGAGTGGGGGCTTATATGTCAGTCTCTGGTAAGTTGCCTCATCAATGATATTTACAGTTGCCCCTGTATCCAGCATCACATTTATTTTGCAGTCACCAACCTTTATGTTTGCATGTGGGAGGTCTGATCTAGTTTGAGAAAGTGTGTACAGATACTCCTCAGAAGATTCTCTGTCTGCATGTGTTGAGTTTGGTGTGATTTCCCTGTCACTGGTGTGCATATAATGCACTTCATGTCGGTCTCTCTTTTCCCATGGTGCTCTGGTGCCCCCTTGTGGTCGTTTGGAACGACAGCACTTTGAGAAATGTCCTTGTTTACCGCAGGTGTTACACGTTCTCCCCCTCGCTGGGCACGGTGTTTCCTCACGATGGGGAAAAGTGCCAGAGCAATTATAGCAACTTTTATTTGTAGCTCCCCTCCCCATATTCATAGCCAAAACATCTTCCCTCATGTTTCCTTGAGCCGAACTGTGTCGTGTTTGCTCCATTCCTGATGCTTGAGTCTCGGCAAGTGCCATGGTTCTACCCAGTGATAGTAGCTCAGTCAGCGTCATCTCCGGTTTCTGTAGTGCTTGACGTCGCAGCTTATTACATGTGCACGTCTGGATAATCATCGTCTTGATCTCTCTTCCAACATCAGAAAACTCACAGGTTGCTGCTAGCTGTCGCAGCCTAGTGTGATAAGAGTCGAGACTTTCTCCAGCCAATTGTATAGCTTGTCTGAATTTGTAAGTCTCGTATGTGACGTTGAGTTTAGGGGAAAAATACTCACTCAGTTTATCTTTAGCTTTTTTATAGTCTTTTGCGTCACCCGTGTCTGACAGTGTATCAAAAATGTCCTGTGCACCTTCCCCTGCATAATGTAGAAGCATCGCACGTTGTCTTGTTTCATCCTTGACATCCAACGCAACAATGAAATTTTCAAAACGCTGTATCCACTTTCTCCAACGGATAGATGAGCTGTGATCGTCACTTGTATCAAAAGTAGGGAATGATGGTAATACAGCAGCCATGGTTATACAAAAATATAACTTTTACTCCTCGTCGCCAGTGTAAAGTTTTAGAATGAAGGCTCCGACACATTGATTCCTGGTTTGACTCTTTATGAACGTCTTCAAGCTTACAGACACATTCCTGCTGTTATGGCTAGAACTACCACACTAACAATACTCCCGCTGCTTCTCCGTAGTGCACTGACAAGATCCCCCGTGTGTCTCGCTCTTCAGGAGTAAAACCTAGAGCGCCCTCTATAGGTCAGAACTAAACATTACCAAGCTCACTGAACATTATGAACATAAAGTCAACTATGTGAACCATGGACATTACAGGTATGTCTGGAAAGAAGAGGCTTGTGGGTACCTATGAAACCAATGTTCAAGTTCAAGTTTCTTTAATAGTTGTCATACAGAAGTACAGAATACTTTTATACAAAATGCTTCTTACTGTTACGCTCCAGAGACTGTGCAAGACAAGATAAGATAAGTATGAAATAAAATAACATAGTATAGTATGTAAATTAGAAGTAAAAAATGAGGTCACAGTGTTCAGTATAGACAATTAGACATATGTATGTACATGTTTGATGCAGAATAGACGTAACTGAGTTACCATATAATATACAATATTCTATGCAGTGTACTAATATACAATACTATATAGTGCAAGGCAGAAATGGGATGAGGTGCAATTTAGGTACAATTTACAGTAGGTGTACGAGGCAGTTCTCCTGACACCACTGTGACAGATTCTCTACCTCTTCCAGGTAGGCCCTCTCGTCGTTGGCAGAGATCAGGCCCACCACTACTGTGTCGTCAGCAAATTTGATGATTGTGTTGTTGTTCCGCTGTGCCACGCAGTCATGTGTGTAAAGGGAGTAGAGGAGGGGGCTCAGAACACAGCCATGGGGGGCCCCTATGTTGAGCGTGATGTATGAGGAGGTGCAGTTGCCTGCTCTTACCACCTGGGGTCTGCCCGTCAGGAAGTCCAAGACCCACTGGCAGAGGTCATAGTTCAAGCCCAGGTGGGTGAATGTATATTTTTATTTTCATTCATACCACGCTTGATATGTTCCATCTCATTCATCATTAATTCAGTCATGTTTCAGACAAATCAAATTATGATCTCCATAGATTTGTGACCCAACACAAATTAATTAACCATTTCAATATGATAGAAGGCAGTTATTTTATAGGCTGGCCTGTCTCACAACATTTGACACGTCTGCTGTCACTCTCGCTCCACTTCTGGAAGCACACGCATGTTTGCTCAATTATAGGGGTCCAGTTCACCCCTGAGGAAGACTCAAGAGCAGGGGTGCCACTTGCGTAGCAATCAGTGTGCGCTCAGACCGGAGAGACACCCATCCATCTCTAAGAGCCTGCGTCTCGTCCTGGCATTGGCTGCCTCTGTGTCAAGGGAGGTCTTTCCCTGACTCTGGAGAATCACATTCTTCTCCTCAATGCATCACAGCACTTTCAGCCAGACAGTGAGGTGGACAAGAGCGTTAAATGACTAAAGTAGTTCTTCAGACCACTAGCTTCTAATGTGCCCTCACTGGTGAGACCGCATGTCATGACACAAGGTACCTAGGTAAATGGATGCGTTTATATACAGTAGTTAGGTGCTATGCTAGGCAGGTGTTTCGCTACACGTGTGTCAACCCTTGCACTTCAGCAGGTATCAGAGAGGCGATGCAAAGAGTAACCTGGTTTCTCTTTGTAGATTTGTAAGTTGTAGACTTTGAACTCTTATACCTCTACAACTAGTCTACAGCTGCCCTACACTGTAATCATGGTAATCATAACTACCTACCTCATACTATAGTCTACCCATATAACCCATATATATCCATATCTGTCTGAAATTCAATATACCTGCATATATTGTCATAGTATTGTTAACTGACTACAAGAGGAGTATACGTTACGACATGTTTACGACAGTTACAGTAAGTGGGAGTGGCGCGAGAGGCAGGGATTGTGGGGATTGAGGAACCACCTGAGGTAGTAATAAAGCGTCTTGTTTACCAACCAACTGTTCCGTTGTCCGTTAATATCTAAGATATTACATGGTGTCAGAAGTGGTCGAGGATGGCAAAGTTTCAACCACCAGAGAGTTTTTGTTTCGAGAAACCCGCCGAATGGTCAGACTGGAAGAAACGGTTTACACGGTACAGGACAGCTACTAAGTTGGACAAAGAAGAAGGTCCAGTTCAAGTAAGCACGCTGGTGTATGCGCTCGGGAAGGAAGCAGAGAACATTCTCAGCTCTTTTACCTACGGGGAAGAGGAAGATGACTCGCAGTATGATGTTATACTGGCGAAATTTGATGCATATTTCATCCCGAGACGCAACGTTATACATGAACGGGCGTGTTTCAACCAGAGAGTGCAGCGTGCGGGAGAGCGCGCAGAGACATTAATCCGCGCACTATATGAGCTGTCGGAACATTGCAACTTCGGAACGGCTCGTGAGGAAAACATAAGAGACAGAATCGTGGTGGGGATTCTAGATAAGGGTCTGTCTCAGAGGCTACAGCTGATCCCTAACCTCACTCTGGAGATGACTGTACAAGAGACGCGTCAATCAGAGGAGGTAAAAGCTCAAGTTAACCAGCAGGGGGAGCAGGCTTACGCTGTGCAAGAAGTAGCACAACGGCATAACAGAGGTGCAACACAGAAGTGGCGACACCCACAGAGAGAGAGGCGCCAGGAGAGAGAGAGTGAGAATGACCACAGGAAGTGCTGGCGGTGCGGCAAAATGCCACACAGTCAGCAGGATGACTGCCCAGCAAGGAGGTCTAACTGCAATAATTGTGGGAAGAGTGGACACTGGGGAAAAGTGTGCAAAAGCAAGCAGGTGAGGGAAGTGACTGAGGGTGAGGGATCAGAAGATGGACAGTATTATTATCTGGGCTCAGTTAATAGCATACCTCAAAATGATAATGAATGGACAGTCACATTAGAGATTGGCAGCTCACCTGTAGAATTTAAAATAGATACTGGAGCCGATTGTTGTATCATAAGTGAAACTGTGTACAAAACACTGGAGCCAAAACGGGTCCTACAGAGGCCAAAGAAGGTGCTGAGTGGTCCAGGGGGTGGATTGAACTGTTTAGGGCAGTTTATGACTCAGACCAGCTACAAGGGGAAAACATACACATGCAGGCTCTATGTCATTAGGGGGCAGAGTGTGAATAACCTACTCAGCAGGCCAGTAGCTGTAGCTATGGGGTTAGTAAAGCGAGTGGGCGAGGTCAACACCAGTGAACAGGAGTTTGGCCTACTGAAAACACAGCCTGTGAAGATAGCTCTAAAGGACAATGCCCAGCCCTATGCAGTGTGCACAGCACGCCGGGTCCCCATACCGCTCCTGAGTGCAGTGAAAGAGGAGTTGGAGAGGATGGAAGACAACGACATCATTGAAGCCGTGACTGACCCAACAGAGTGGTGCGCACCCATGGTGCCAGTCCCGAAAAAGTCTGGAAGAGCACGCATCTGTGTGGACTTAAAGAAGCTTAATAAGGCTGTCAAAAGGGAGAGATTCATCTTGCCGACATCAGAGGGGATGGTAGCTCAGCTCAGCGGCTCCACAGTCTTCTCATCACTTGACGCAGCGTCAGGGTTCTGGCAGATCCCACTGGACAAAGACAGCCAGAGGTTAACCACCTTCATCACACCGTACGGAAGGTACTGTTTCAAACGTCTTCCCTTTGGGATAAGCAGTGCACCTGAGATATTTCAGAGGAAGATGGTGGAGACGCTGGAAGGGCTGGACGGCGTTGCCGTCTACATGGACGACATCATCATCCATGGCAGCAACACCAGCGAACATGATGAGCGGCTGCAGAAGGTTCTGGATCGGCTAGAGTCTGCAGGCCTGAAGCTAAACGATGATAAGTGTGTGCTGAGAAAGGAGGAGCTGCACTTCCTGGGTCAGGTGATCAACAAAGATGGTGTACGACCCGACCCAGCCAAAGTGTCTGCAGTCAGCAAACTGGAACCACCAGAAAACGTGCAGGAACTAAAGAGAGCACTCGGCATGATCAATTACCTGGGGAAATATATTCCAGACCTCGCCACAGTGGGCCAGCCACTATATGCACTGTTAAAAGCAGACTCAGTGTGGATGTGGGGTCCGGCGCAACAAGCAGCCTTTGAGCGAGTTAAAGAGCTCCTCACAACGTCACCTACCCTGGTGTACTATGATGTTAACAGGAGCACAGTGGTCTCAGCAGACGCAAGCAGTTATGGGATAGGCGGTGTCCTGCTGCAGCTCCATGGCGAGGACTGGAGACCAGTAGCATACTGCTCAAGGCGACTGAGCGACGCTGAAACCAGGTACGCTCAGATAGAGAAAGAGTGCCTGGCGAGCGTGTGGGCGTGTGAGAGGTTTCAGATGTATCTCTATGGCCTGCCAGCATTCAAACTGATTACGGATCACAAACCCCTCATCCCACTGATGAACTCCAGGGATCTCGACAATGTGCCACTCCGCTGCCAGCGACTCCTCATGCGGTTGATGAGGTTCAACCCGGAGGCTGAGTATGCACCGGGGAAAACGCTGGTGGTGGCAGACACACTGTCCAGGAGCCCACAGGCAGACAAGGGGCTCAGTAGGGACACAGACGTGGAGTGTTACGTAGCAGCTGTGATGAGCAACATTCCAGCATCGCCGAAAAAGATAGACAGCATCCGCGCGGAGACGGCGGCGGACGAGCAGCTCCAAGAAGTGATCAGGTACATACAAGAGGGGTGGCCTGAACACCTAGCACATATAAACACCTGTGTTAGGGAGTACTTTCCCGTTAGGAACGAACTGTCTATGCACGATGGGGTAGTGACCAGAGGGAGTAGAATAGTGATACCAGGGAGATTGAGGTCGGATATACTAGAACGCATACATGAGGGCCATCAAGGTCTTAACAAGTGCAGAGACAGGGCCAACACTTCGGTGTGGTGGCCTGGCATAGCCACACAGATCACACACAAAGTTGAGAACTGCATGTACTGTCGTGAGCAGAGGAGAGCACAGAACAGGGAGCCTCTCCTGTCAACACCTCTCCCAGACAGGCCGTGGAAGAGAATTGGCATAGATTTATGTGAACATGAGAGAGAGAGTTACCTAGTCATAGCTGACTACTACTCTAGATACCTGGAGATACTCCACATGCCTACCACGACTAGTGCACATGTGATCTTGAAGCTGAGAGCCACGTTTGCCCGGCACGGAATACCGGAGGAGGTTGTCAGTGACAACGGACCGCAGTTCAGCAGTGATGTCTTCAGAGGCTTTGCCTGTGACATGGACTTTAAGCACACAACCTCTAGTCCCCACAACCCACAAGGAAACGGTTATGCTGAACGTGCAGTCCAAACGGCCAAGGGGATTCTGAGACAAAAGGACCCCCTACTTGCTTTAATGGTTTACCGTTCTTCTCCACACAGCAGTACGGGTGTCAGTCCGGCAGAGCTCCTAATGGGCAGGAAAATCAGGACGACACTGCCCACTCTGGCCAAGAACCTGCAACCAAGGTGGCCGAACAAACATCACGTCAGAGCTCGAGATGCTGCGGAGAAGAGCAAACAGGCCTTCTACTATAACAAACGCCATGGCGTGAGAGAGCTCACACCACTGCAGCGAGGAGACCATGTTCTCACCAGACTGGACAATCAAAAGACCTGGTCCACACCTGCAGTAGTGGCAGGTGAGAGCGTTACACAGAGGTCTTATCTCATCGAGACAGAGCAGGGTGCTCTGTACAGGCGTAACCGTCGACATCTCCAAGCGGTGCCCGTAGCGGGGCCTCCAGCGAATGATGACACACCTGACATTCAGATGAGCCCAAACCATGGCTCGCCTGGTCCAACAAGGAACACTGATGGACTGATCCAAACCAGGTCTGGTAGACCTGTTAAACCTGTCCAGAGACTTGACCTGTGAGGGGAGAGTTCAATAATAATTTTTTTTAAGGGTGTTGATATAAAAAAAAAAAAAAAAAAAAAAAAAGGGAGATGTCATGGTTATTGATATGTGTTGATACTGTTAAAGAGAAGATATCAAAGTTATTGATATGTGTTGATATTGTTAAAAGGAAAAAGGGAGATGTCATAGTATTGTTAACTGACTACAAGTGTCACGATGGGGTTAGGTTGAATGCAATAATACAGAAAGGGAAGGAATGGAGGAGGCAGAGGCGAGGAGTGAAGCTTGGAGAATGATGTTTACTGTAGAATCCAGTGCAATACAAGGAAAATACAGAAACTAAATAACAAACTTCACAATACAAAACAACAAACACTAAGACTTACTAGAGGGAGAACGGTGCGACACGACGTGGAGGAACAGGGGGTAACTGGAGGAATGTCGCCACAAACATCTCAGCAACCACAGGCAATAAATACAGCTCCTAATTAACGTTAATTAGTAATGGACGACAGCTGGGGGGAGAAGGCATAAGAACTAATACAACACAAAGGAACAAGAACTAGGCTAAATAACACACATAATCAGAAATACAAACATAGAGAAACCTAAACAGCTAACAATTGTAATATCAACAACAAACAATGTAATGACAGCATACTGTTAAGGATATTTATCATTACAGCGTGTATCGATTGTTTGTGACCACTAGAGGGTGGTAGACCAATGTCAGGCCGAGGGCCAATGTCAGATAGAGGGCATTGCCCAAAGTTAGGTGGAGTGTACTGCCCAGTGTTACCATCCTGCCCAGTCCAGCCAGGACCGGGCCTAGGATCCTGACAGTACCCTCCCCTCAACGGGTGGCTTCCAGACACCCGAAAACAACGTCCATAAGCAGGTGAGGGAGGAAGCCGGAACCCCGGAGAGGACCCAGGGAGAGGACCCGAAGAAGAGGGACCAGGAGGCTGAACGAAAAACCCAGGAGGGGCATAGCAGCCAGGGGGGTAGAAAACGGGCGCAGATGCCCGGAGAGGGGGGGTGGGGACGGGAACAGAGGCCCGGGGAGGAGGACTGGACCTGGGAACAGAGGTCCGACGAGGGGGGGTGGGGATGGGCACCGAGACCCGGGGAGGGGGGCAGAACCTGAGAACCGAGGCCCGGCGAGGGGGAGTGGGGACGGGCACCAAGGCCCGACGAGGAGGGCTGGACCTGGGAAGAGAGGCCCGACGAGGGGGGGTGGGTACAGGTGTAGAAACCCGGGAAGGGGAGCTGGACCCTGGAGCAGGATCCCGGGCGAGAGACCCTCCAGCCGCCGGACTCGGGACCGGTTCAGGAGAGCCGGACCGGAGGTGCGGCGGCGACGACCCCTGGAGCAGTATCCCACGCAGACCACGGCGAAGACCACGGCGAAGACCCCGGCGAGGACCCCGGCGAGGACCAGGACGCTGATCACGGCGCAGAGCTGGACCAGACGGGGAGCCAGGATCCGTCGAAGAGCCGGGAGCCGGCACGGCAGCCGGACCAGGTGTAGGGGCCGGGCAGGGCGTGGAGACCGGACCGGTCTCGGCGGCGAGGCGTGGTGTAGGATCCAGAGATGAGGAGCCAGGATCCGTCGAGGAGCCGGGAGCCGGCACGGCAGCCGGAACCGGTGGAGAGGCCGGGCAGGGCGTGGAGACCGGATCGGTCTCGGCGGCGAGGCGTGGTGTAGGATCCGGGGATGAGGAGCCAGGACCCAGAGCAGAGGCTGGACTGGGCGTGGAAGCTGGACCAGCTGTGGAGGCCTTACTAGCCATACTAGCCTCGGGGGCTAGGCTAACTGTGGGCCCTGGACTCACTGTGGGAACTGGGCTAGCTGAGAATGCCTGGCTAGCTGCCGAGGCTAAGCTAACAGTCGGAGAGAGCCTAGCAGCTCCTGTCCTAATAGCCCTCCTAGGCCTGCTAGCTGCAGAGACCTGACTAGCTTGGGACATCTGGTCCGTCTCAGCTACCAGGCTCACCCTGAACCTGGAGCCTAGGTTGGCAGTGGGCGTCTGGTTAGCTACTGTAGCGGGGCTAACAGGCGGAGCTAGGTTAGCTGGGAGTGGCTGGTTAGCTATTGACACGAAGCTAACGGGCGGAGCTAGGTTAGCTGGGAGTGGCTGGTTAGCTATTGACACGAAGCTAACGGGCGGAGCTAGGTTAGCTGGGAGTGGCTGGTTAGCTATTGACACGAAGCTAACGGGCGGAGCTAGGTTAGCTGGGAGTGGCTGGTTAGCTATTGACACAAAGCTAACCGGCGGAGCTATGTTAGCTGGGGATGCCTGGCTAGCTTGGGACATCTGGTCCGTCTCCGGTACTAGGCTCACCCTGAACCTGGAGCCTAGTCTGGCAGTGGAGACTGTGCTAGCTGGAGACATCTGGTCTGTCTCAGATACTAGGCTCACCCTGAACCTGGAGCCTAGTCTGGCAGTGGAGACTGTGCTAGCTTGAAACGGCCGGTTAGCTATTGAAACGAAGCTAACGGGCGGAGCTAGGTTAGCTGGGAGTGGCTGGTTAGCTCTTGACACTAAGCTAACCGGCGGAGCTATGTTAGCTGTGGACGTCTGGTTAGCTGTATGAGCGGAGCTAACGGGTAGAGCTGTACCAACTGGGGACGTCTGGCCATCTATAGTGGCGGAGCTAACAGGCGGAGCTGTGCTAACTGGAGACGACCGGTTAGCTATTGGCACGAAGCTAACCGGCGGAGCTAGGTTAGCTGTGGACGTCCGACCGGCGATGGACATCCGAGCAATCTCAGCGGCTGTGGGAGGATCTAGGCTGACCGTAAGCCTGAGAACAGTCGGCAGGCTAGCTACCCCAGCCTTCGGCTTATGCTTCTCCATGAGGACAGCAACATGTTCAGCCATCTCCCACATCGCCGTCTGCAGTGTCGGGTTCTCAGTGGCGACCTGGTCGATCTTTCGGAGTAGGAACCCCCATTTGGCCAGTGAGTAACCCTTCATGTCACCGGCCATCAGGGCCAGGACAACGGTGATGGTATCGCTCGCCCTTCCTGCTGCATTCGTTAATGTTGGTGGCGACATTCTGTCACCATGGGGTTAGGTTGAATGCAATAATACAGAAAGGGAAGGAATGGAGGAGGCAGAGGCGAGGAGTGAAGCTTGGAGAATGATGTTTACTGTAGAATCCAGTGCAATACAAGGAAAATACAGAAACTAAATAACAAACTTCACAATACAAAACAACAAACACTAAGACTTACTAGAGGGAGAACGGTGCGACACGACGTGGAGGAACAGGGGGTAACTGGAGGAATGTCGCCACAAACATCTCAGCAACCACAGGCAATAAATACAGCTCCTAATTAACGTTAATTAGTAATGCACGACAGCTGGGGGGAGAAGGCATAAGAACTAATACAACACAAAGGAACAAGAACTAGGCTAAATAACACACATAATCAGAAATACAAACATAGAGAAACCTAAACAGCTAACAATTGTAATATCAACAACAAACAATGTAATGACAGCATACTGTTAAGGATATTTATCATTACAGCGTGTATCGATTGTTTGTGACCACTAGAGGGTGGTAGACCAATGTCAGGCCGAGGGCCAATGTCAGATAGAGGGCATTGCCCAAAGTTAGGTGGAGTGTACTGCCCAGTGTTACCATCCTGCCCAGTCCAGCCAGGACCGGGCCTAGGATCCTGACAACAAGAGGAGTATACGTTACAGTTACAGTAAATGGGAGTGGCGCGAGAGGCAGGGATTGTGGGGATTGAGGAACCACCTGAGGTAGTAATAAAGCGTCTTGTTTACCAACCAACTGTTCCGTTGTCCGTTAATATCTAAGATATTACATATATAATCGTTCTATACACCTGCATATAACCATATAACTCTTGGCATGTACAATAATGCTGTATATACCATTTATATATATTTATTCTTACCGTATATATATCTATACTTGCACACAATCCTTTGGTAACACTTTATAATAACACTCAGTTATAAGACCTTTATAAGGTATTTGTAGATAATGAACTAATCATGAACAAACAATTTTTTCTTTTTTTTTTTATTGGTCTTTTTCTCCCTCCATTTTCCTCCGATTTTCACCCATCCCAATGTTAGTCGTTATGCCAATTCCCAATCCCCTTCCTGGTCGCTGCGCACTTACCCCCCACAGTCGGTCTGGGAGAGTGGAGGCTATCACGTGCTTCCTCCGACACACGTCCAGCCAATCAACCGCCAATCACTGTTTACAATGACCCGGACCCACCCCGCCAGCTTCTCCCACCCTCTAATACTGCCAATTGTATTAGTGTGAACGGCCAGCCAAGCTGGTGACAACCCCGGAGCTGTGAGCTGGATTCGAACAGGCGAATCTAGCCGCTCTGGGGTTTGGTGACGAACGCAATCTCCGTTACGCCTGACCGCATGAACAAACCATTTATATACATTCATAAATGATTATTAAATCATTTATAACTATATTTGTATAACATTTACAAATTAGTTATACATTATTTATAACTCATTATCAACATTGTTTGTACTTGATTTGTTCATCATTAAATAATGTTTAACCTCTTAAGCCCGGAGCCCTATTTTCTGAAAATCTGCCAAAAATGCATACCTAAGTAAATGGAATATTGCTCCACTTCTCCATTGCTTCACTTCTCAGTGAATGTATTCCCAGTGTCAGAAATATTGTGTCTATTACTAGGCTTGCTTAAATTGTGATGAAACAAAGGAGAATATGAATTGTGATTTTTCTTTGCATCTTTGACAGTGAATAACACCATGCTAAAAATGACCAGACATGAAAAACTGCCACTGATCTCGTTCAGTACCTTCTTGAGATCATGTGTACAAAAAATATAAGGAAATTAATAAAGGGAAGATGATTAAACAGAAGGTTTTGTAGATACAGTACTGAATTCTCCCATCCGGACCAATGCCATATGAAATATTATTATATAATATAGAATAGCAGGCTTATAAATTACCTTATTATAGCCAATTCGCACATTTATGGATTGTGCCAAATCTTATATTTCAAATGCCCGAGATCAATTTGGATTTAGTATCACCAGGCGTGTGTGACACTTCCCCCGGTCCTGTGGGACCAGCCGGCAACCCTCCGCCCGGTTCGGTTGGTCCAGGACTCAGACATTCACAACCCCCCTTCAATACACTTCACAATACAACATTGGCAACCGGTGGGCTGAGCCAGATGTGGCAGATCTGGCATCATCTCACGCACCTAATTAACATTGTCATCTGCCATTTATGTTTGTTATGTTCGTTGTCTATGTTGTCGTTGTTGTTTCCATTATGTTAGATTTGTGTTTCCCTGTCTTGTGTTTTGTAAATGTGTTTTAGTCTGTTGGTCTCAGTTTGTCTATTATTATTGTTTTCCCATGTGTGCTCTGTGTTCTGTGCTCTGTGTTCTGTTAGGTTTGTCTACCACACCTGTGTCCTGTTTGTAATGACCTTTTGTCTCTAATTAGTGTTTGTATATTAAGTGTCTGGACCAGCAGAGACTTGCTGGTTCATTGTCTAAATGTTACCTGTGTTTATCAGTCATGTATCCTGTCTTGTGAGTAAAACATTGTTATCGTCACCACGCCGTCTCTTGCTCATTTCAAGCCTTCTTTCGTATTCACTTTGCTATCTGGGTTCCAATCACCATGCCATGTAAGCGCACTCGTAACAGGCGTGCATAAGAACAGATAATCAAATATACTGTATGTACAGTAGCTTTTTTATTTTTGCCAGGGTGGCACCATTTTGAAACTAATTTCAAATCTAACTGTTGCTACAGTACATGCTAAAAATAGGTAAGAGAAACTAACTGCGCTTCAATACCAATAACGTTAAGTTTTGTGGTTTATTATCCAGAGTAATAAGAGATATAAAAATAATTCATACAGAAGTAATTAGCTTGAAACCCCATAGAGGCCTTTGGGAAGAAAATGTCCAACGCTCATCGAAAGCTGTTCGTGTCCTCTTCAAAATGGCTGCAAAAAACTACAATTCCCGACGTTCAAATTTTCCAAAATGGTGGACTTTCGCGAACTAAACAACACCTAAACGAAAACGGAAATCGATCTAATAACACTTTAACCTATTGGTAAACTAATGTATTGATGATAATATATATTATTATCTGAGAGAAAGGTCAAGTCAGACGAGTGGAACGACGACGAACCAGATAATCGGCACATCAACTGAAGGACAGGAGCACAGAGTATGTAGCTGTGGCTGGTCCAAGGTAACATCCATCAGAGGCCTACGAATACATCAAGGCCGGATGAAGTGCTTGAAGAAAGTGAGGCCGGGATCTCGCATTGACCATTATCTTCTGAGAGAAAGGTCAAGTCAGGCGAGTGAAGCTCAGCAGCAGGATTTAACCCACAGTCCACCGAGCATCAGTACCCCGGCTGAAAGTAATTCAAGCACATCAGAGAACTTGGAACCAAGTCACTTGCAACCTTCTTTGGAGCTGCAAAATGACCATCGAGGGGTAAAAGCAGAGGGGGGCACACCTGGGACGCCAGGTGTTGCCGTTGAGCCCTTCGGAGGTGTCGTGGGCCTGTCAACGATACACCAATGAAGGAGGGTGCCCACCTGAAGACCCCAGTGAAGCTTTTACCACTGCCCCATTCAAAAAAGTGCTGATTATCTAAGGGATTGTAATATCTAGTCCTATTAGCTCAACTGATAAACTGGAGAAATCCAGTGACTGCTGTGAAAGTGCAGCTGACAACAAGGGAAAGACCATGTGACGGCTTGGAAAGACAGCTGACAGGAAGGAAAGACCCCAACGGGGCTGTCATGGACTAGCTATCCATGATGGCAGGCTCCGTCGCTTAATTAAGTGCACAAAAGCCACCCCTCATTGCTACGAAAAGTCTAAAGAGAAAAACACCCCTAGAGTCTGCGAGAGCGGGGGCGGAAGATGACTCATCGGCTGACCACCTGGTAACTGACCCTGGAACGACGACGAACCAGATAATCGGCACATCAACTGAAGGACAGGAGGACAGAGTATGTAGCTGTGGCTGGTCCAAGGTAACATCCATCAGAGGCCTACGAATACATCAAGGCCAGATGAAGTGCTTGAAGAAAGTGAGGCCGGGATCTCGCATTGACCATTATCTTCTGAGAGAAAGGTCAAGTCAGGCGAGTGCAGCTCAGCGGCAGGATTTAACCCACAGTCCACCGAGCATCAGTACCCCGGCTGAAAGTAATTCAAGCACATCAGAGAACTTGGAACCAAGTCACTTGCAACCTTCTTTGGAGCTGCAAAATGACCATCGAGGGGTAAAAGCAGAGGGGGGCACACCTGGGACGCCAGGTGTTGCCGTTGAGCCCTTCGGAGGTGTCGTGGGCCTGTCAACGAAACACCAATGAAGGAGGGTGCCCACCTGAAGACCCCAGTGAAGCTTTTACCACTACCCCATTCAAAAAAGTGCTGATTATCTAAGGGATTGTAATATCTAGTCCTATAAGCTCAACTTATAACTGCTGTTGTGACATGGTTATGATGTTTATACTTGAATACGTTTGAAAAATAAAACGATACTTTTGTCAAACAGTCAGAGATTGATTTATGACATGATGTCATTTTGGGACCGGTACCGGTCTTGTCGGGCTTAAGAGGTTAAAACAAATTTGGTATGTTATTGACTCGTCTCAATCTTCTATGTTTTCGCTATAGTGTCTGCCTTATGTCTCTGATCTTGTTTTGAGTTTATTTTCTAGACCATGTTCTCATATATTTCGTTCATATGTTTATGGACAATGGGATGGGAGTGGAACTTTGTACAAGCCCTTTGGGCTTCGTTCCCTCCTAGCCCTGTTTATTTATTTTTTTAAATAATGTGCTAAATAAATAAACTAAACTAAACTAAACATGGGACCATCCAAGCCATATTCTCCATCTTTGTAATTGATACTTTCATTCTGAGTTAATAAATTGTATTAACCGGATCCATTCGACTGAATAAGTTATTAATGTTTCCCACAGCACTCTGGTTGGACGCCAAACTTATTTTTGGTGAACTGCACTTGTACTGCTGTATAATGACAATATTAATTAATTAATAATCTAATCTAATCTAAACCTGGTTTATCTTTGTAGACAGCCTGCCACTCTGGGCCAGGACTAACAAGTGTGTAAAGGTGATTGACGTGGCCAAAATATGTTGCTACTTCTGGGCTCGACTCCACGGCTCACACACCTGGACTCCCTCGACTTTACCCCCGACACGTTCTCCTCGCTGTATAGCATAATCCCTCGGCCGTGAAGCACATTTTCAATCATCTCTGCCACTCACTTCTCGTCTCTTTGTGAAAGTCCTTGAACAAAGCGTTCAGTGATCTCCGAGTCACACGTCTCTTTGTTATAACTCACATATCTTACGAGCACAATATTCTCAGCATGGGACACATCTGGCGTCGCATCACAGAGACGACTGCATAATAAATAGCATCCTCCCTTTCCTTTAGAATCCTTTTCAAAACTCCTCTGCCACATAATTCAATGAAGTCATTTTGAATGTCGGAGCTCAGATAATGTGTCAGCCCTGGCTCCTTCCTTTGTCCCTGAGTGCTCATTCAGCCGGGGATTGTAATGAGACAAGAGCTCTAGTGTGCCTGGGCATTTACCACTGTGGATGTCATCTAGGTCTTTGATTTTACCCCTGAAAGGTAAAGTCCTTGATGCCAAGTGTAGTTTTACATCTAGGATTCTCTCCAAGAGAGCTGTATTTTAATTATTCCAGTTTGACAGTCAACGCCACTCACTGCCATTTATAGATTGTGGCAAATTGGCTACTTGAAGTGGAAGCACTTCCACGTATCAGTCTCCGTGTGCCTTATTCCTCTCATGGCTTGGGAATTCATCATACTGTACATCCCACATCACTTCACATTGGACATTTTACATCCACATTGGTGCACTAAGAGAAGGTCTTTCTCTGGTTAATTGGCGAAAAAACACACGGGATGCAATATAGTGCATTAGTACTTCTCTCTTCTTTCTTCCATATCTTCTGGGAATGGTTTTCCCTCTGAAACCTGTGGCATTTCTAGGTATACATCTATTATGGCCAATTTCCTAACACAGGTCTGTCCATATCGGTCCCTGTCAGTCTTTGTCCATATCAGTCCCTGTCAGTCTGTCTGTGGAGGAATAATATACTGTCCTCTCCCTCAGTTGAGGTATTTCACCCTTCCCCCCAAATGTTTATCCCCCCCTTCCCCCAAATATACAGTTTATGGTGTGCCCCCTCCTGACGATAAAGGAGCCCCTCTCTCTCTGATTCTCTCTCTTATCCCTGGTGTCCTAGCTAGTAGCCTGGAGGAAAGCCTTCCAACCATTCTCTCTAACTATTTTGTATTGATACTATCGGAGTTAATAAATCGTATTAACCGAATCCATTCGACTGAGTAAGTTATTACATGTTTCCCACACTGTCCATACCAGTCCCTATCAGTCTCTGTCCATATCAGTCGCTATCAGTCCCTGTCAGTCTCTGTCCATATCAGTCCCTGTCAGTCTCTGTCCATTACAGTCCCTATCAGTCCCTGTCAGTCTCTGTCCATATCAGTCCCTGTCAGTCCCTGTCAGTCTCTGTCCATATCAGTCCCTGTCAGTCTCTGTCCATATCAGTCCATATCAGTCCCTGTAAGTCCCTGTCAGTCTCTGTCCATATCAGTCCCTGTCAGTCTCTGTCCATATCAGTCCATATCAGTCCCTGTCAGTCTCTGTCCATATCAGTCCATATCGGTCCCTGTCTGTCTCTGTCCATATCAGTCCCTATCAGTCCCTGTCAGTCTCTGTCAGTCTCTGTCCATATCAGTCCCTATCAGTCCCTGTCAGTCTCTGTCAGTCTCTGTCCATATCAGTCCCTATCAGTCCCTGTCAGTCTCTTTCCATATCAGTCCCTGTCAGTCTCTGTCCATATCAGTCCATATCAGTCCCTGTCAGTCTCTGTCCATATCAGTCCCTATCAGTCCCTGCCAGTCTCTGTCAGTCTCTGTCCATAGCAGTCCATATCAGTCCCTGTCAGTCTCTGTCCATATCAGTCCCTGGCTCTGGATGTTCACCTTTTGCCAAAAACAATAACATTTAAATAAACAATTTGTTGTATTAGTAGGGGAGAACGGGGATGGTTGTCACACGGGTAGGTTGTCACATTCATTATATTTCGCTACCAAAAGGCACTTTCTCCCATATTTTGGTATAGAAATGTCCAGAATTGGGATCAGAGCTCACATACATAGTATTCTTTGGAGTAAGACAGCTGAACTTTAGGTGACAGGACTTTTTGATCGACTTTTTGTGTTTTTCATGTGGAATTGTAAATATTCAGCTCCTCGTCTAGGCTTTTACACAATTGGTTTATAATGAAACAATTGTTACCCTTAAAAAGGGTGAAGGGAAAGCTATAGTTTAGATTGTTGTTGGCTAACTAACACATTTTTAGATGGTTGTTAGCCTTGATACTAGCAAGACATTCCAGTTGGGGTTGGTCGTCACATTTTCTTTGGGGTTGGTTGTCACATGTAACAAGCACATGACAGTGCTTTAATGAGCACAACATGGACCGTTTCTTCACCAACTTGGAGGTTATGGATGAGCTGAGGACGGACGGAGCAGAGCCCAATGCACCCCAGCCCACCTACCAAGCCTAGTACATCCCAGCCTAGACTACCTACCAAGCCTAGTACATCCCAGCCTAGACTACCTACCAAGCCTAGTACATCCCAGCCTAGACCATCTGCCAAACCTATACACCCCAGCCTAGACCACCTGCCAAGCCTATACATCCCAGCCTATACCACCTGCCAAGCCTATAGTAGTAGTACATCCCAGTGTACTCCACCCCAGCTGGAAAAGGCAGCCAGCAAGAAGAAGAATCAAAAAAGAAAGAGACAGGAGGAGTCTTCATAATATGAAGATTATTGTTTCTGTTGGGTTTGTATGGAATCGTTCTCCAACAGTCGTTCAGGCAGTGGCGGCTCGTGTCACTTTAATTGGGAGGGGAGCATGTGCGATTTTTTTATCATCAGGTGTGCACCAGTGTGCAATACCACACTTTCCCAGGCGGTGGTGCCATTTCTCCATGTAAATGACAGAGAACACACTGTGTTAACTGTATATCGCTGCTGTCGGGACAAAACCTCATAACTCCAAAAACCCAACTTTTCAGCAGATTTCATTTAATTTCAAACCTTTATTTATACTCGTGAAAGCACTGAGGTTTCCCTCATTTACAGTGATGACAAGTTAACAAAGGACACAAATATAACAGTTATTAATTACAATGAATTACAATTACTACAATGATGGATTAAAAACAATTACATGATTCAGTACATAGGTCAAGTGCAATGCCTTTAAACTCCATGAATGACGGGAAAGCTCAGAGCTTTAGAATATGTTGTAGGGTATTCCATGTGTTTGATCGCCATCTGGTCCATCTGATGTCCATCTGGTCCACGACATAATCCGGCAGTGAACCTCTAGGCTTCCCTGTACTAACATTCTCCGCCCGGTGGGATTTAAATGTAACACACGGTCTGGAACAAGGTTTACTGCACTCTCGATACTGCCACTTAGCAGGATCTGGCCGGTACTGCACCCTCTGGTTCCCAGTATGCCTTTTAACTCAATCAGCGCCAGACCCGAGGATAGTCGGGTTTTCATCGTTTTTTTCTTTTATTCAATATTTCTATTCATTACAGGCACACAGACTCTGGGTTAACATGGGGAATCATCCTAAGATCTCCAAAGTGCAATACTGGCTGTATCCTCCCAGGTGGCAGTATCGAGCACCCTTTGAAACCTTATATCTTGGCCTGTGTAACGTTCAAATGTCTCCGGGTGCAGTTTTATTTATCAGGCGAGTCGAGTGGTTATCCCGATCGCATTGAGAAGCGTCAAATGCCCCCGATGCATCTGTTGTGGTGGATTATGTTGGCGACATGATGGACACCAAATACTGGGACTCGCGATCAGACAATTGGAATATTCTTTTTGGGGTACCTCCTATAGCCCTTTTACACCGGCCAGGCTTCGTGCTGGAACATAATCGAACGTAATCTTGCACCGGCCAGCCCCTTCACACCGGGATTTATTGGTTCAGAACGTGACAAATCGGTGCTCAGCCGGAAAATTGTTGGTTTTTCCTCGCAAACCGTGACATCATCAGTGGGCATGTCATATTCTAGGCTGTGAAGACGAGTAAACGGGGGAAAGTAGCGAGTCGGCATTGCACTCAACCGATCCATTCAACAGGAAGCCATTTGCGACTGCTCTCAAAACGAGATTAGATTTAAATGTATTGTTATGATACAGCACAAGTACAATACACCATCCAACCATAGTGTTACTGTTGAAAGGCCAGCGCCTTTTAACATGGGGATACGTGGCTGTGTTTGCAGGCCTAAAGCTATATTATATATTATAGCTATGGATCTAATAATATAGTCGATTGTCATTGAGTTTCTTCCGGTCAAGATGCAAAAAACAGATAATTTTTCCATCCATACACCCCCCCCCTCCCCCTTTCATGCATTCATGATGAAATATAATACCTATTATATAAATTTTATTTAGAAATAGTAGCGTGTCCAGGGATGAAACGCCAATGCTTTTAGTATAATTCACGTAGCGCCCTATAACTCAGCTTTCCACGAATTAGCCCGGATCACTCCGAAACTATACTCATATTCACCACGGGATAACGCGCGAACGTATACATGAAAAACTTTATTCTTTTTTGCATGTTCGACGGAAGATACTGACTGTCAAATGACCATAGTATTGTCTCCTTAGCTATAATATAGAATATAGATATAGCTCTACAAGCAAGGTGATGCACCCCTATCTTTAATGCGTGGCCTAGCTAGAACAGGATGAGGAAAATCCCCGGCGCTGAATGAGTTAACGTTAGTTGTCAAAACAATGAACATTTCAGCCGTTCTACTGAAAATGCGAACATGACCAAACTTTATTGTTTGATGAACAAGCAGCACCACACAATGATGCTGACAATCCTACTACAACTGACTCGGAGACAGGTACTGTATGGAAGATCCCGCCACCATCACTCCCTGTGAGAGACATTTACAGAGACCGATCATCTGGCAAGTTGGCGAATGCATATTACCAGTGACCAAAGGGTCGATATTGTTAGGAGAGGTCCCGTTCAGTTAGATGATATTAACTTTCTACGCCGTCATTTTACCAAGGACAGATATTTTATGGAGATGAAAAATGGAGAATCATCATTCTCAGAATCATCCGATTCAATCTTCTGTTTCTGCTGTACCCTATTAGGCGAAATCACAGTCTCACTTGTAGAGGTTTCAGAATGTGGGAGCGACTCACTCTCACACTCCAGGATCATGAGAAGACAAATGCATACCATGCCAACATGGATAGTTTGCACGTCTGAGAACACACAGCAGACAAGACAGACCAAGACATGCAAATGCTGGAAGAAAAAACACTGGAATGATGGTAAATGGCTGCTTTTATCCAAAGCCCTTTACAATTTGTTACTCACATTTTACCCATTCACTCACACATTCACACACCGACGGCGGAGGCAACCATGCAAGGTGCCAACCTGCTCATCGGGAGCAATTAGGGGTCAAGGACACATCGACACGATGCCCGGGAGGAGCGGGAATCGAACCAGGAACCTCCAGATTACCAGACAACTCTGCCCTGTCAAGGCTAACCGCAGTAACTTGAAAAAAGTCAAAATTTAGTTATGAGTGAAATTGACCTTGTCAATAAATGTTTTATCTTGTGACCAAGTTTCAGATGTTAAGGTCGCTCAGTTTTGGAGATATGGGGTTTTAAAAACTGCAGTAACTACAAAATCACACTCAAAACCCAGGCAGACCGCAGTAACTTCCAAACAGTGAAAATGGCTTTAAAGTGTTTTGACTTGCCATCCAAAATGTGTTATAGGTAGATAGATGATAGTACCCAGATTTAAGGGGAGACACTGCAGGTGAATAGGGTAAAAAAATATCACAATGAAACTTCCCCAGTTGATTACTTATATTAAGACAAGACTTTTTTGTATTACAAGTTTTCTGAAATTGTATGTTTAAATATGCAAATGAGGCATGATCTACTTAAATATGCACTAATTTGCATATAATTCCAGCACAGAAATCTGAACATTGGATAAAGCCATTTTCAAAATTATAGTTTCATTTTGTTGACATATTAGAGCCAAAGGTTATTACAGAGGGGATTTTGGATATCTCTTTTTATCACTCCATAAATCAGAAAATACTCCATTCAGTCAATTTTTATGGTAAAATTCCATATTTCGCCATGTTTTTAGGAATAGAATGTGATATAAATCAGGGTATGAATGCGATATCAACAAACCCTTCTGTAAATACCTTCAGAACATAGATATGAATAGAACTGGAGGGTTTGGTGTATGTGAGTGCTACTGAAGTGGAGATTTCTGGCTCAGAGTATGAGGAAAAACTCTTAAAACTCATTTTTGGGAAAACGCCTTCAAAGTTCTGTATTGTAAAATGCCATACTTTTTTTTTTAAACAGATATTTACAAACACAATACCTAATCAAACCATTAGTAATAGACAACCTAAACACATGCCTGATAACTGAATAATAATAATAATGATGTTATTGAACTGAACAGAACTACACACAGGCTACAAACAGTGTAGTACAGTGTAGTACCCCCTAATAGGCAAAAAATATTTGAATAGATATCACTATGAAACTTTCCCAATTTGTACATATGTACATATAAACTAAGAAAACATATATTGCAAGTTTTCTGAAATGTATGTTTATATATGCAAATGAGGCACTTCCCCATTAAATATGTGCACATTTATGGATGCAATAAGGCAAAATGATGTAAAATAAACAACTAAATGTGTGTTATTGACGTTTTATTGTCACTAGTTTCATAGAAGACATGTTTAGGAAGCAAAATATAACAAAATCTCAAAATCAACAAAAAAAGTATATTTGACTATTCACCTGCAAAATCTCGCCTTAAAATGTTTTAATGAAGTAATCTTTAGGCATACAAAAATATGACATAATTATTTTAATTAACCCCCAAAAAGCAGATACTGCACTCTGCTGCACGATTTCCTTAAATAATTATACAGGTAATGTACAGGCAAAGTGCAGTAACTTCAAATACAATGTTGTTTTCCCTCCAGCTTTCATAACTTAACCTAGCCATTTTGAAAATGAAATTTAATACCTGAATATATTGGAATGATGATGATCCAAATAAAATGGCTAGGTTAAGTTATGAAAGCTGGAGGGAAAACAACATTGTATTTGAAGTTACTGCACTTTGCCTGTACATTACCTGTATAATTATTTAAGGAAATCGTGCAGCAGAGTGCAGTATCTGCTTTTTTGGGGTTAATTAAAATAACTACGTCATATTTTTGTATGCCTAAAGATTACTTCATTAATACATGTTAAATCTGGGTACTATCATCTATCTACCTATAACACATTTTGGATGGCAAGTCAAAAAACTTTAAAGCCATTTTTCTCAGTTTCACTGTTTGGAAGTTACTGCGGTCTGCCTTGACACTGCTCTACCTCCCGAGTCACTGTCGCCCCACAATGTCATGATGTCATGAAGAGGTTAATTGCAATAGTATGTGACCTTGCAGAATGAAACATTGCTTTCTGTGGACTAAACTCCACCCTACATGAGCCACATAATGGACTAAACTCCACCCTACATGCGCCACATAATGGACTAAACTCCACCCTACATGATCCACATAATGGACTAAACTCCACCCTCCATGAGCCACATAATGGACTAAACTCCACCCTACATGAGCCACATAATGGACTAAACTCCACCCTACATGAGCCACATAATGGACTAAACTCCACCCTACATGATCCACATAATGGACTAAACTCCACCCTCCATGAGCCACATAATGGGAACTGTCTAGGACCCTAGGTCTGGTGGAACTGCTTGCCAAGTTCGACCCAGTGATGAGCGAACATGTCAGACGAGCAGAGAAAAAAGAGATCACTGACCACTACATGGAAAACCATACAAAATGAGTTAATCTCACTGATTGGAGACAAGACACTGGAAGTGATAACATAGAGTGAGTAAAACAATCAAATTAATATTCGGTGATGACTGCATATATATATATATATATAGTACATTGTTTTACATTGTTGCAGAAAATATCCCACATTCTGCAGGCAAAGTCTTGTTTGGTCTATTGATCCGGTATCGCAGAAGACCATTTGAGGCTGTAGCAGCTAAAGTGAGTGTACGGTTTGACGACATTACAGATTCTACCTTTGATAGAAAAAAATGGCACCCTCGAGGTGTACGGTCACAATTAGAATTCTGGAGAACTGAACATTCCAATGACAACATCTTGACCGGACAATTTCATTACATGCAATTAAACTTTATTTTACTGCCCTTTACAGGAATCAAATTATCTGCTTAATTTAATCAGTGACACCTTTTTAGTAGCCAATTAATTTATTTCTTTTGTCACATGTTTTTAACCAGGCCACAGCCCGCCTCTGGTCAGATGGTGAAGTTGGTGAACTGAACCAAAAGTAAGGCAAGAGCCTTATTTTATTTTATTTCTACAGTGATACCAAGTAATGGAGTAGTTTCCAATGATGATGTCACAACAGCTACAGGCGGAGTTCTAGAAGGTAGGGTTTGGAGGTGCGACCGGGCCGAAGGTATAGTGCTGCCTTAGCTCTGGGCTGCCTGTCACAGGGTTCAGCGAGGATACTAGAGAAGAGCTGGCTTACAGGGACGTGTACAGGACTTTAGAGAGGCAGGTGCTCAAATGCTGAAAAGGGCACTGGGCCTATGCGTGTGTGAAGCGCGCAATCACGGTTTTTGGGGGCGATTTTGGGCGAGGGGGGTGCCTTTTTATGCTTTTTGGGGGGTTTTGGTGATCAAATATTGAATATTGAACTATAATAATCAGTGCAGGAGCTCACTTATCCTTGAAAGACACTTTTATCACTGACTTAAAAGGTCCATAAATCTCCATAAATGTTCAGGGGGGAGGGAATAAGTGCTTACCCTACAGACCCCAAGAAGTCCCAAATCCCATCGGACTTGACTTCTTCGTGTCCATCAGTGAGTGTAATACCAGCATTCAACTGTATGCGCCACAGCGCCACACAGATGTTGGAAGCCGGTATTGCACTGGGAAGTGATGAGTGCTTCAAATACTGTAGTTTTGACTTCATGAGTTTACTGTATTGTTTATTATAGGTTATTAGCATAATTGTACAAATCAAACATATTTGTATATATACAGTATTTCATTTTTGCTGTAAAGTGGACCTAAAAAAAAAAAAAACAAAACACAGTAATTTTTTT